>NC_143018.1:43112365-43412365 GCF_055824585.1 Amblyomma mixtum
CTTCCTCATGGACTCTTTGTCATTTCTCCTATTCTCCGCATCTCGCATTCGCCGACATCCGCGGACCACACAATTTTTTTATTTTTCTCTAAGGTCCACCAAACTTTGCCGTTTTGAGCCATCCTCCTCTTTAATTGATAATAGGGTGCCTCACATCTCCTCTAAACTGACCACCACCGGCAAATCCTTAAACTTACCCTGCACAGGCCTCATTTATGTGACACTATGCACCATTGACATTCCATATTTCGTGTTTGCTATCCCGACCTGGTGCTTGGCTGTCACTTTTTGCCCCCATAAGCACGATTCAAGGACGCATTATGCTTATAGGCTTTAAGCATAGGCGCGGCACTAAGCCACGTGCTTATACCCACACGAGCGCAAAAAAAGGACTGCGGACAAGATATCTAATGGTAATGAGTGTCCCAAATTGGATAAATTCTGCTTTGGTGCACTCAGAAAAAAAGATTAGGTATATAGGAAGAAAATTTACTGAAATTGTGTTTAAACCAGACTAGCGATTAGCATTCAGCAAACGCTTTTGCGCATGCCGATGCCACCCGCTCCAATTTTCCGACTAATTGCTGAAAAATGATGGCAGAGGAAAAAATGGAGAAGTATTTAAAATTTCTAAGATATACTGTCAACGCTATGCCTACTCGCGCATCAATGATTAGGGCGAATTTGCCTCGAGTATTGTGATACGACAGCTTTCCTTACCTGCTTTTATTCATATCGGTATTAAGGATATGTTGCCATCTTATTAACGTGTTTCTATCGCCATTCAGTCAAGGCGCGGCACTTTATCTTCGCACCTATAAAGTGATCTCATTTCAATTTTTTTTCAGTAATATTCCTTGCATCTTTATGATCATATGTGGTTACAATTTTCTCTTGAATGAAAATTAATGCGATCTACCTGAAGTGGGCTGAGCGTCCAAAATACCGATTGTTACAACGTTACGTGTATACAACGCTTTTCTAAATTGACTTTCCTTTCGCTAAGCACCTGTTGAACAAAGGAAAAGGAAGCTTCGTCATAAGTTAGCGCCTGATTTTACCTCTTTGCTCTATATTGTAAAGCGATGTGTTCCACGGGGCTCCTGCCTTCTGTAAACAGAAACGTTCACGTACTTTATTTATAATGTTGAAATCTATGTGTCCATTCCATAGGTATATGCTGCATCGAACTCCCCTCTGTGTTTTCTCGGTAGTAGGCTCAGCAAAAATATCAAGCAGCCATTCACATGATACCGGTACCCGTGGTCCCACCACTCCAACTACTTTCCACGCCGTATGAAATGGGCTAGCTGTGCTTCCAGCAGGTGTATATTAGGTTACACATACGTTGCGGAGGCAGTGTCAGCAAGTATGATTTCCAGTATAGGTTCCTCACGGCGGGTTACGCCCATCCCACTCCACAGTTGATTCATGGTTTTTGGAGAGCTCACCTATTTAATGACTTTTGGTGTCATTGGGGTTGCGCTTTAGTGTATGAACATTATGAGCGAAGTGTTGACCACTACGTTATGGAAATTATAGCTGTGTCAACCCTGCTAACACGGCGTGAGAAACCGTTGAAGCGGTTGATGCTTGTATCCTGGGGGGTTTCTTGGAGCCAAATTAGACGCGATTGAGAGATAGGGACAGCTTTTCACTTGACCGTTTGAAGGTCACGAGGCGGAACCAGTGCCTTTGGCGTCTTACCATACACACGGCTTCACGGCTGGCCCGTGAGCTTCATGAGCATGAGGTATACTTGCTGGAAAGCTATCGCGATGTGGACGAACAAAACCAAAACGCAGCTTATGCGGCAAATCTGCGGATGAGCGCTTTTAGAAATTTACGCTTCTTCGACAATGCAAATAAAAACTTCCTGCAAAGCCAAGGATGCTCTAAAAATATATCAGGCGCAACTCTCAGCGGATTATTAACGCAAGAATAAACAATGGTTGAGGGAGAGCCTCGGACCGCTAGCCAACGTTTCAACAAGAGGGATGCTCTTTCTCGTAATGGACTGATATAAAAAGAAGCAATTTTTCGAATGAGAAAACATTTCTCTTTAAGTTAGATGGATTTTTATGTTTGTGTTGTGTGACCACGCAAAACAGTCCTAAATAGCGGTATCACTCCATACAACGCAGCATTTCATGCTTTAGGTTACCGACCTAAAGCGTACGCAGGTACTGCGCAATCAGTATGGTATGGTATGGTATGGTATGGTATGGTATGGTATGGTATGGTATGGTATGGTATGGTATGGTATGGTATGGTATGGTATGGTATGGTATGGTGTGGTGTGGTGTGGTGTGGTGTGGTGTGGTGTGGCGTGGCGTGGCGTGGCGTGGCGTGGCGTGGAGTGGCGTGGCATGGCGTGGTATGGTATGGTATGGTATGGTATGGTATGGTATGGTATGGTATGGTATGGTATGGTATGGTATGGTATGGTATGGTATGGTGTGGTGTGGTGTGGTGTGGTGTGGTGTGGTGTGGTGTGGTGTGGTGTGGTGTGGTGTGGTGTGGTGTGGTGTGGTGTGGTGTGGTGTGGTGTGGTGTGGTGTGGTGTGGTGTGGTGTGGTGTGGTGTGGTGTGGTGTGGTGTGGTGTGGTATGGTGCACTCAAACATGAATTAGCCTGGCATAGAAAAGAAGTAAGCCGTCCTCTAGCGTATTCCCTCTTAAGGGAAGGCTATCCTGCTCAAGTCCTGGGGTAGATTTCGATCGCTATTCAAACGGAATGCTTACTCTTGGCAATGAAGGCATAGCATATTTCCAACGCGAAGCATTGTAACTTGATGCAATAAGCAAGACTAGAAGGCTTTATCAAGCTGCACCAAAGGTTCTGAGGTTCGCTAACAGTGGGGGATTGAAGCCTCTGCACAAATATTCGTAACTGCAAGAACTTAGTGCATTTAGAAGGGGGAATTCGTTTCCGTTGTAAACTGCAAGTATTCCGCATTTTTATTGATTGAAATCTACCACAGGGCTTCAGCAGAATACCCTGCCCCCAAAAAAGGTATTGCGCTAGAGATCAGCTTACTCCGCATTTACCCCTGTTGGGGATTTTGCGGGGTCGCAGCGGAGCACCAGAGAGAGACGACTAGCGTGACAGGCTTCTAGTTCCGAACTGCCCGTGCCGGGCGTGCTCCCCCAGCACGCGCTGTCCATCTTTATTTTCTTCTAGCGCGCGCTGGTACCGCCGATCTCAGCGCCTGCGCTTTATAGCGACGCCGGGCGCTATAGGGCCCCCCGCCTTGACGGAACGGCGAAATGGACGCGCCGACGAAGCGGAGATGGAGTAGCCACTTCGGCAAGCAGGTCTGCAGGTGGGGCAGCAACATCTGAGGGAAGCTCCTGGGGAGGTGTCTCGAGGTACGCGGGTTTGAGTCGATCGAGGGAGACGACCTCTTCACGACCACCGAGCAGGATTGTCGCTGACTTTGTCGTCCTGCTGAGGACGCGGTACGGGCCGTCGTATGAGGGGGTAAGAGGCGCCTTTACAGCGTCTCGCCTGAGAAAAACGTGCGTCGAGGAAGCAAGGTCCGGGTGCACAAAGACTTGATGGGCAGTTGAGCGAGGCGGCACAGGGCGCAGGTGCTGGAGACAGTCCTGTAGGTGGCGAAGGTATTGCAGGGGTTAAGGCGAGGGAGCCGAAGGTACGAACAAGTCTCCGGGAAGCCGCAGGGAGGTACCGAAGACGAGTTCGGCCGCCGAACAGCCAAGGTCACGACGCAGGACAGCGCGTAGGCCTAGGAGCACCATAGGGACGTGGTCTACCCAGTGCTCGCGATCCAGGCGCGCAGTCAGGGCAGCCTTGAGCTGGCGATGGAGCCGCTCGACCATGCCGTTGGCACAGGGATGGTATGATGTTGTGCGGCAGTGTTTAGTGCCGAGCAGCCGGGTGAGCGAAGTGAAGAGGGCGCATTCGAACTGGCGGCCGCGATCCGTGGTAACAATGCTGGGGCAGCCGAAGCGGGAAACCCACGTCGAAACGAAGGCTCTGGCAACTGTTTCCGCAGTAATGTCCGGAATGGGCACGGCTTCGGGCCAACGGGTGAAGCGGTCGACCATCGTCAGAATATACTTGTAGCCCTGAGAGGGGGGAAGCGGTCCAACCAGGTCGAGATGAATATGGTCAAAGCGTGATCCAGGCGGCAGGAAAGACTGAGGGGGAGTCTTGGTATGGCGTGTCACTTTGGTGGACTGGCAAGCAAGGCACGAGCGGGCCCACTGGCGAACGTCAGTGTTAATGTTCGGCCAGACGTACCGCTGGGTAACGAGGCGCTGCGTGGCCCGAATGCTAGGATGGCAGATGTCGTGAAGGGAATAGAAAATGGCCCGACGAAAGGCCTCCGGGATGAACGGTCGCGGTAGAGCCGATGAGATGTCGCACCAGAGTGATCCGGGCACAAACGGATGAGGCACGAGCTGCAGACGAAGTGCTCGGGGGTGGTGACGCAGGGCGTGCAGCTCAGGGTCTTCAAGCTGTGACCGCGCCAGGGACGGCCAGTCCACAGCAGGTGGAGACACGCCGATGGAGGAAATGCGTGAAAGTGCATGAGCTGCCTCGTTGTCGGTGCCTTTGATATGTCGAATATGGGTTGTGAACTCCGATATATAGGCCAGCTGACGAAGTTCACGGGCGATGTACTTCGAAGAGTTCTTACGGAACACATGCACCAGAGGCTTATGGTCCGTGAGAACGTAAAAAGGCTGGCCCTCCAAGAAGTGGCGATAGTGCTGGATGGTGGAGTGCAGTGGCGAGCGTTGTGCTGGAAAGCTCGGTGATACCAGCAGAGACGCGGACGGCGAGGACAGGACGATTGCGGACCACTCGGCGAAGACGAACGGCGGCGAGGTGTTGAGGATAAACCGTGCGGGGCATGAGAGGACGTCCGAAGGGCATCGATAGAAGCGGCCAGCTGATCGATCCGGGCCTCTAACCGTGAAATGACGGACGTCTCCGGTAGAGAATAGAGGGCGGCGACGCAAGGAGAAGTCGCGTCGTGGACTCCACCAGCGAGCTGGGCGAGGCGGTCAAGGGTCAAGTCGCCCGCAGCAGCCAAGACGAGGCGGGTGGACTGCGGCAAGCGTTGCAGGAAGAGCTGCCGCAACAGTGCGCCGTTCGAGTCTGCGTTGCTTTCGCCCAGGAGCTGCCGCATGCTGTTGAGCAGCTGAGAGGGGCGACGGGCTCCAAGTTCTTCGTAGGTGAGCAGCTGCTGGAGGCGCACACTCTCTGACGCCGTGGTGCGGTCCAGAATGCCCTGCTTTAGTCGTTGGTACGTGGTATCGCCCAAGGGTGCAGCGATGATGTCCGCTACCTCTAGAGCCACCTCAGAAGGCAAGTTGGAGAGTAAATGATGAAACCGAGATGCCTCCGAGGAGACGTGGTGCAGATGGAAGATGGCTTCCACTTGGGCGAACCAGATCTGCGGGCACTTGGAACAGAATGTTGGTAGGTGGAGCTGGAGAACTGCGACGTCCCGTGGGCGCAAGGTAGCGTCAGGCGGAAGGTCGCCTGAGGACGGTAGGTTGCTGGGGTCGGTCATGTCCTAGGCCGGAGTCACCACTGTTGGGGATTTTGCGGGGTCGCAGCGGAGCACCAGAGAGACGACCAGCGTGACAGGCTTCTAGTTCCGAACTGCCCGTGCCGGGCGTGCGCCCCCAGCACGCGCTGTCCATCTTTATTTTCCTCTAGCGCGCGCTGGTACCGCCGATCTCAGCGCCGGCGCTTTATAGCGTCGCCGGGCGCTATACCCCCATATAGGCTAATTGTGCTTAGAGGGTATGCTATGGTATGGTACCTTAGAGTACGTACGTCTATTATTCTACTGTACGCTACTGTATGTGCGCTGTAGCATCTGGTCATAGGTAATGACAGTGGCTGTAGGGGAGGGTTCCGGATTATGTTAGACCTCCTAGAAATTTTGTTTTTCTGTAACCTGCAGTCAATTCACATAACAAAAAGGCGAGCCTACATCTTGCCTCCAGCAAAATGCAGCTCCCCTTTCCCTTCGGCCGAATTCTGTTCACAACACTGCAGGTCAGCAGGTGAGTTTCATAGCAACTCAGCCATTACAATAATTAAACTTGCTTTTTTGCGACAATGTTTACAACGTAAGTATGAATTATCTTATGAACTGCAACAGTTTTTTGCTAACATTCTAGTTTATACTCAGAAGCATAAATTGCACAAATCTCTGCTCGAGTTATTGATTTCATTCTTAAAGCAATAGTAAAGACGATGAGAGACTAGACAAAGGCTGTACGAAATAAACTCACTGGATCAATACTGTACAAGAGTATAGTGTTCATATTGCCCAGTGTATAGTGTTCAGAGCTCCTACTACACATCGACCGTGCAGTCCTACCTGCTTTTTTCGGTCCCTTTCGCCTAAACTTGTACGAACTCACCAAGCCTTTCATCGTGCTTCACTATTGATACCAGCCAAACTCTTATCGTCAAATGGATACCATTACCTGTAGACCCAAAGCCAGGTGTTCTCCTGTATATATCGTACGAGAGGTTTAACTCCTACAGAAGATCAACCAAACGTGCGCATAGTGACCGTGACAAGGAGTTCTTGAACCGTATTCATGTCGTAGTCTTCAGATAACAATTACTGTTTCATACAAGCTTCGGACCATGGCCGGCCGGCCAGTCAGGCATAGGTTAGTTACGCTTCCAAATGCCCGTGAGCCCTTTCTTGATAAATCAAAGGCATGAAAAAACAGGCTGCAGCGTGACCAAACTTGCGTGGGTTTAAGTTCCCGGATTACGGGTCTCCCGGTAATAAATAGACTTTGCATTGAAGCTTCGCGACAGGCATTACGCGCACTCAACCTTACGCACATGGGTAATTACTTACTGGACGCTAAGAGGATTAAGCCACAGGTCTATAATTGCATCTTACGAAATATAATCTTGGTTTCTTGGAGCCTCGTACGGAACGAGTAGATGCATGGGCGATTACATCTATGTAGCGCTTTGCAGATTAGCCCGATAGTGCGAAATTGCGTCTGGAGAAAATTAATCTTCTTCAGGTAAAGCGCCTCTCCATGCTCCATGCGTTCATCTCCTAAAACGGTATTTCTGTCCTCTTCTCCTAATTATTACAGGAGGCACGATGGGTGCTTAATTCCAGGATTCCCCCATTGTTTTCCGTAATAGCCTACAGAACTTTATCCAAGCAGCCTCTCGAATTATCATGTCTTGGGTGTGACATGCGGATACTAAGAAATCCAAACACCTCTTAGCTTACTTTTCATTGTCAAATGTATTTACTCTTCTTGTATGAAACTCGTTCTAGGAGGTTTTTCTCACTTGCAGGAGAGTGGAACACAGGACTCGTGCTGCATAAAAAAATGATGACGACATTGCCGCAACAGGTCAGATAGCTCGTTTTGAACTGCCTGTACACAGAAATGAGCAAGTGCGTATGAATTCCAAGGCAACTCTGCACCTGTCATGCACCTGTACTTATCCTGTTCACTAAAGCGGACGCCTAACTTTGTGAAGCAGGCAACCATTACATAGAAAACTTTATAAAGCACGGGCTCCATTGGGAACCCAGCTAACTAGTACAGGGTTAAGCTCACCTGACTAACAACGAAACTTACTTGTATCTTTGAAGATTGCTTGGTCCGGTTTGGGACTTCCCCAGTGCATAATTAAATACACCACCGAATTTCACGCAGTAGGGGAGTGTGGACGCAAGATAGGTGTAAATTGAAGCTGCATCAAGAATAACTAGAACAATTCCTACCAGCAGAATTTGCCATTTGGAACTTTAAACGACTCATATTTAAATAAAAGGGCAACACAGCTCTTGCAGTAAAAGTTTAGGAACAGGAAGTGACGACGCATTGACCACCTGTCGAATACAAAGCATGAAACTGATGTAACAAGATAAATGGGAGAATTTCCTCATTCTTGGTGATAAAAAATAGCAATACCGCTCACTGTAGAAGGGTTGAAATGCGGGCCAGTTGGTACATTGTAAACGGAAAAAAACCAGTCACACAAGACGACGGACAAGAAGAGTGTACACACCACAACGACTGGCAGTCGTTGTGGTGTGTACACTCTTCTTGTCCCTCGTCTTGTGTCACTGGTTTTTTTCCGCTCACTGCAGAAGGTCGCATGAGACAAGAGAATGGAAAAGCTTGCCTTTTCTCTCTTTACCACTGCTGTATCACAGCGTACTTGAAACTAAAAGTCATGTACAAAAAATTTGATATTACTGCGGCGAGCCGCATCGGAAGAATGCGCAGTCATTGACGCCGCCTCAGCACACCTCGCCTCTCTTGGCCTTTCTCTATCATTTTCTTTTTGTTTGTTAATTTAAGCACTGAATTAGCGTAATTGTATTATGGTTTAATTAAATATCAATTTATTCACTCTTGTTATACCTTCGTTTATCTCAATCAACCATTTTGGTTTTTGAAATTTGACGCCGTGGTTGCAATTCCCGTCCACTTACTATATCCCCGTCTAGCCCATTCAACCATCCAATGGTTTTTGCTGATCATTAATGGACTAACTAATCAACGTCAATGAAGCTTTTTATTCGATTAATTATCGCTTATGAATTGCATTTCAATTCATTTCAAGCTTTGTTCTGACTCCTTGGCCTATTTTTGCACCATTTTGCCGTCCACGGCTGTTTTCTCGTCCTCTCACTATATCGACGTCCGCGCTATTTCCACGTTTTTCCTACATTTTTAGTCTAGTTAATTAACTAATCATGCTATCGACATAATTTTTTGTTGCGCGGCATCTTCGGATCATCTTTTTTCCATTACAGCCACTCGTTTGATGCTGCCTCTTCTGAGAAGGTCACAACTATTGTGGACACATTTTGCGGACACGTTTTGTGGACACGTCTTGGTGACACGCTTTGGAGACACGACCCCGCCGACATAGCCTATAAAATGCTTTCGCATTAATCAGACGCAGCCAGCGGACGAAGAATGGCCGCTGGTGCAGTGTTAATGCCGCATCACTGCCCCGCGAGTTTTCCACTGGTGAGGAAGCAGCTGCACTCCTCTCCACGGAGGTAAAGATTAACCTTTTCTACTATAACGTCACTGCACTGGCTTTCTTAACATGGTGGCAGTAACCATTCATTTATGATCCGGCTCGCAGGCACCGTGGACGACACTCATGAGATTGTCCCTGAAGGGACACAGTTACTGAAACCCACATGCGCTACCTGCATACAGTGCATGTGCACGGCTCAGTCGTATCCAAAACAAGCGCATGGCAGCCCTTTTTGGCGCTACAGGTGTACATATATAGCTTTTTTATTGCCCTAATACCGCTGGCTTGACAGAATGCTTTCAGTGTATTAAGTCAGATCCGGGCAGTATTTATGCGCTGTCGCTTCAAGCTTGTTAGAGGCGGGTAATTTTTGCGGCGTTAATTTATTTTTTAGCGAAAGCTTCACTACGGGACGTCGGGCTTCAATTACGGACCGTGTAAATTTGACCTTCAGCTGAGTTAGAGGTCAAACCATGAAAGAGAGAAAAAGAAGGAAAGAAAAAGAAAAGACTGAAAGTCGAACCCGCGGCTCCGCGAACCGATCTCTTTTAAGGGCCGCTGAGCTAGACTAGTAGGCTATCGCCACTTTTTTTGTCTTTATTGCCTGTTTTGACAAATTACAACAGATCACAAACATTCTCCCATCAACTCGGTAACGTCATCTCCAAAACATAGCTCCTTGTACACTTCACGTAGCTTAAATATGTTTTCTTTGAAGTAATCTCGGACAGACCGCGCATCTTCATCGCAGTGTCGTACAGCCATCCTGCTTCGGCAAATACTGTGCAGGCTAAGAAAGAAAATTAGGTCGTATTTATAACGATCCGGCTCAAGGTCCAGGAATTGCATCCCATACGGCCACAACGGTAAGTCTTTTTTTTTTATTGTACGCTGGAGCACGTCCCAAAAGAGCAGCGCATCCTAGCAGTAAATAAAGACATGTTCTATTGACTCTGGTTTGTGACACAACAGTCAGCACCCCATGGTAGAAACAGTCCCTTCTCCTCCATCCAAGTTTTAACCGGCATCGGGCCAGGTGGAGGTAAAGAAAGAAATGTTTTAAAAAGAGTACGGAAAATGGTGGTGCCAGCGGGTGTCAAGACGTTTTTTTTTAAGTTACACACATGGTACTAGGCTATCGCCACAGCCAACACGCCTCGTGTTAAACTGCACCACACCCTCGCGCCGTGGATTGGAGAGCGTCGTCTTCCTCAACTTTTAGCGACAAACCACAGGTTGTAAAAAGTGTTTTAGAGATTTTCGGTGATTGTTCTGGCAAGCTGAGGTTCACGCATGAAGTTCCAGTGGACGGGTGCCTCCAGTTCCTCGAGCTAAGTTTGTTCTTTGGCACTGGGCACATCTGTTGGTCGTACCAGCCTCGCACAAAAAAAGAAATTTTAGCGTATAATTCGGCCCATTCTAAATTGGTAAAACGGGGGATTGCAAAAAATTGCCTGCGGGGTGCTCTCGAGAAGTCCTGCCAGCATAAGATTGAGGACAGCTTGCAAGCGCAAGTGCACCGGTTGAAGAAGGCCGGTTTCCCTAACGACACAGTGATGGCTGTGGCGGAATGCCTCTTGAAGGAAGTCAGGGCAGGTGGCCGCCCTGGCGTGGCCGCCGGAGAAAGTGCCAAAAGGCTCAGGCGTACGGCTATACCGTACGTGCACCAGCTTTCGCACCGGCTGAGGAAAGTTGGAGGGAAGTGCGGTGTGGACGTCATGTTCACCGCCCCCGAAAAGCTGGTGTGCATGTGCAAAGCCGTCAATGAGAAGAGGAAACCGGTATGCACCATAAAACACGTGTGCAAGTTCGTTCCGTGCACTGCTGGCATTGTATACCGCATACCCCTCTCATGCGGTAGATGCTACGTGGGACAGTCTGGACGCTGCCTAAATGAACGGCTACGAGAGCATCGCACGCTGGTGGATTCATTGGCGGGGGGCAGCCATTTGGCTACGCATTGTAAGCGGTGCGGGTGCGTGCCGGCGTTTGATGCCACGTGTGTGCTTGGTAGGGGAGGCACAAGGTTAGGTCGCGAGATTTGTGAGGCTTATCACATTATGAGGGAAGGTGACAAGTGTGTAAGCACGACGTCACTTGCCCTGACCAGGAAAGAAACCATGTATCTGCGAAACAGTTTGCCACTTCTTGATTAGTTTTTTGTAACGCAGTGTGCGCATGTGCCACTGAAGTGTTTTAAGTACATGTTTGGTGTAGTAAACCTTTAGTTGATGTTTAGCGCTCGTCCTGTCTCCTTCTCTGTCTTTGTCCTAGTTTTATGCGCTAGTCTTTTAATTAACTATGTCAAACCAACTAGCCCAGCTTTCCGCCTTGATTACCTCAACTTCCATCTGCTCCGTCACGCGGCACTTCTTCTTCACCATATCACTGCCTGCTCACCGTCGTCTTCTATGTAGCACACATCTGTGCTTCCGCTCCGATTCGAATGTCCTAAACATTCTCGGTAGTTTTTCTCTGGCGATGGTGTCGAGGTCTATTCTATGAAATATAGTAGGGAGAAAAACAAAAAATCGAAGCTTGAAGCTTAAACACTAAAAACAAAGGCGATTCGAAGTCGTTACAGGATTTCAGTGGCAAGTATTCTAGAATTCCTCTCGTAACGCATTACCGACGTCTCCTAAAAGACGAAGTAGAGCTTTTCGTCACCTTACGGGTTGTCACTAAAATAAACAGCCGACAACTCTGATATCATCCACCATCCTGTAGGGTCAACGAACCAGTCTCCATAAATATGCTTCACGGTCTACAACGCCGACGCTGAGCTTTGCGAAAACAGACATGTCACGTCGATCGCGGTCAGCTTCATACGCAGGCGGCGTCCCGAACCATGGCCTTTTGTCTCATCTGCTTGTCCGACTGCATTACATGCGGTTGCTCCATGCTGTTTCCATTGTATTCCCGGTCGATACGTTGGGGTCCCAGTCGTCGCAAGCGAGAGCAACGTCTGCCTCGGACAGGACATATGTGAGCCAGCATGGTCAGGGCGTCCATCGGGACTCCGCAGGGAACCGCCTTCTAGACTATTTCTAATCTGCTGGTTAGTAGAGCGTACAAGCCCGGTCCTACATAAATCTTAGATCTAAAAAAACAATAGCGCTAGAAACGAGGATTAAGAAAGAAGTAGACAGGACGTGTGCTAAACATCAACAAAATTCTTACACCGCAAAAAGGTACACATATCTACGTTTCAGGGGAACATACGCATATAGCAGGAAGTGTATAGCACTGTCGTTTCATACTCATGTAGCACACTGCACTCAAGACAATCGAGCTCATTACATGAGAAAGAAATAGAAGGTTTTACTGACACCTTCATCACCTTCCCTGCTAACCTGTAAGACCTCGCGTATTACCTTGTGCAGTTGTGTCTCCCCTCTAAATTAACGTGCTGCATCATAAGGTGGCTCGCACTTTACTACTCCACGCTTGCGTAATGCTCTCGAAGCCCACCTAACTTTCTGGCGCCTCCTGCTACGCTCGCCTTCTCGTGGAATCCACCCCGTTACCCTTGAGAAGCAGCGGTTATCTTGCCTTCGTATTACATGCCCTGCCCAAGCCTATTTCTTTCTCTTGATTTCTACGAGGATAGCATTAATAAGCATTTGTTGCCTCAACTACTCTGCCCGCTTGCGGTCTCTTAACGTTACACCTATCATTTTTCTTTCCATACATCGCTGCGTTGCCCTGAAGTTAAGCTGAACCCTCCTCGTTAGCCTCCACGTTTCTGCCCCGTCGGTGAGTACCAATAAGGTACAGCCGTTGCATACATTTCTCGTGAGGGATATTGGTAAACTGTCATTCATGATCTGAGAAAACCTGCCATATGCGCTCAACCCCATTCTTGTTATATTAGTTAATTCCCTCTCATGATCCTCATCAGCAGCCACTACCTGCCATAAGTAGACACATTCCTTTACTACTTCCAGCAACACGCTACCAATTCCTTCGTTCCTTCTCGCACTCGCGGTATTCTCGGCAAACGCTGCGCCTCTTCCGTCTTCCCAGCATTTATTCTCGGACCAGAATGAGTATTTTATTCAGTGAACATTGGCCCGGCGCCGATCTGACTTGTTGTCTTCAAGTAAATGGCTCTACTTTTGGAGTTCGATCTAAGCGCAGCCTAACACCAAGCATGCACTCCACGTCAGAAATACATAAAATCGGACTACCTGCCCTATTTGGGTCCCATCATAAAATTTTAGTGCGCAGGGAAAGACAACTATGACTGACGTTCTTTACAAGTTAGTCTCTGAGGAAACTATAGATGTTCTTTGAAGTAGTAATCGGTTTTTAAATAACAAATGCTCTCCGAAGCCTAACCCTGGTTGTAGTTTAGGTCTTTTCTGGTTTAGAGTCAAACATCGATGAACCGGCGACAAGAAAACTCCTACGCTCTCAAGACACGTCACTTCCAGGTTCATGCTTTCAAAGGTAAAAATTGTTTTCCTTGAGAAAACCGCTATAGCAATGCGCGCTTACTTGTCGTGTCTGCACTTTGATCTTCAGGCTCTGCTGTCGTTTCCATTATTTTAAGCTAATTGTTGAACTCAGGTGTGGATCACGCTTCCTTTCTTCTGCATCTCTATTTCGAATATTAAGTCTCAAAGGCACTTTTCCTTTTGAGCTAAGAAACAAGTAAACGAACGAGTGAACCAAGCAGTGACCGAACGAGAGAACAAGTGAACAGGGAAGGACGATTTATTTTACTGCCCTTCTGTAAGACAGAAAAATTATCGATTCATCTTCCGTATTGTAACTTTTAATCGATGCTTATTGTTCCAGACTTAACCACCGCGGTGTCTCAATGGTTATGGCGCTTGACTTCTGACGCGAAAGACGCGGGTTCGATCCCGGCCGTGGCGGTCGCATTTCGATAGAGACGAAACGTTAGAGGCCCTTGTACTATGCAAAGTCAGTGCTCGTGAAAGAACCTTAGGTAGTCGAAATCGCTGGAGCCCTTCACTACAGCGTCTGTCATAGCATGGGTCGCTTTTCGCCGTTAAACCACCATAAACCAAACCAAACCATCTCCTTCAAGACTTATCGTGCTGCATGACCAAAACATGCATTGCAGGAAAACTAGGGCCGGCCTGGAGGCTTACATATGCTTCGCCGAACGTTTCTGCTTCACCTCTTTCCATATGAAACGGGTGAACAAGACTAGCATTCCAGCAGGAACGGTAGAGCATGGTTTGTCACTTACAGTGTTACGACTTTGCCACGTTGACGCCAGGAGTGTTGATGAATAAGAAAAATGTCATAGAAGAAACGGAAGAAAGACGTGAGTTTTCGGCACCCTGCTGTCTCCGCAACTTGAGCTCAAGGCACGTGCCTACTAATCTACATGTGCGCGAGTCTACAGGCCCGTCTGCGTTCTTTTTGTGTCCGTGCGCTGGCACAAGTCGCCATCCAGGTGGAGCGCGCTGACGTCTGCGGTTTTGCATCTACTCGCTTCAATCTTCTGCAACACGTGAAAGTTACTGCGCCTATGGGCAGCCTCCACTGTCATACCTTGTCGCTGCTCTTTCGCCATGGCTCGTGCCTAGTTTTGGCACCTACAGTGAAGTGTAATACGGAAATGTCCGCCGAAGGCTTTCAGCGAATGTATACCAGACGCTGGAAAGAACGTCCTTCATTTATAAACGATAGTAGCTGTTCACTATGTAGAAAAACAGAACAGGATTAGAGCGCAACTACCGTGAACGTGAACATGTTGTTTGTGCTCTTTGCTATCTCTCTCTCGTCCACTTAGCGCTAAAGCGCATAGTCATCCTGAATGCCTTTCTTATTTTTATTTTTTTATTTTTATTTTACTTGTTGCCCGTGTATCTGTGTTATCTAATATGTATTTGTTTTGCTTGGATCTGTAACATTATCTGCAGTATGAAATAAATAAAAAAAGATGTAGCAACTTCCTTTCCGCCTGTAGTGACTTAAGAGTAACGGTTTCTCTATGCGTATTATGGAATCGTTCGCCTCGCATGTACAAACCAACTGCGTGTTGTGCTTTGTATTCGATGGCATTAAGCCTTGCCCAACATTCTTGGGCAAAAATTTTGAATATTGAAAAACTGTAAGGTTTTGATATGCAAATATTGAGGATAATAGTCCATTCTTCGAGTATGTAGCACAATCGTCCCTTTGTAGTGTTTCATCACCCGCATCCAGCAGTTAAGACTGCCATAGAAAACCAATGCGGAACGCTTTTTACGACAGCAAAAACGTTAATAGCAACAAAAAAATGCAAGCCTGATGAGATGAGATCTGCGGATATATTGATTATTATAGAGAAATTTTACAATATATCCAAACATGGCGTTCATAAACTTTTTTTCTTTCAAAAGGGTTCTTCTGTAGAATTGTTGGACATGGTTAAGGTTGTTACCGAGCATTTCTCAGGGAGAGCGAATGATTTCAATTTACAACGATGCAAGCTGCGTGGGCATCATTTGGTATCGGGTTTTTTACTTAGTACTCGACGCACAAACTGACGCTGTCTTCTTATCTGCATATATACTGTTTGAACACAGCTGAACACCCCGAGTTTATGCAGTTAGACTAGAAAGTAGTCAGCACAATCGTCACTAGTCATGATGTATAAAAATCGACGCCATGCTGCGGCGGAACCGCGACCTAGTCTTAGGCGGATTGCGGTGCGGAACTACAGCATCAATACAGCATCAAAGAATCAAATCAAATACAGCATCAAAGAATATATACGGTCTTTCATGCCATTCGTTATGAAATTAATAAGCTCTCAAATTCGGAGTACTATCAAAGAAATCTCACCAGAAAATCTGAATTCTGTCGAAATTTTTAGTTCTGAAGAGCACGCAGTTTAACCGGGAAAAGCGTCCTAGAAGGGTTCTGGGCAATGCAACTGTCGATGGAACTGCGATGGAACTGCGACGCAAGGCGCTTTGGTAGTGGACATAGAGAACCTAGCTCTTTGAGCATCGTTATTAGGGAGTTCCGCGAAGCAGCTGCTCTGACACAGAGCCCAAGTGGCGGCGTGACATTCGCGTGATTAAAAAAATACTCGCCTCAATGAACTTTCCTCATCAGACCCCTCTTTGAACGAATCATAACTGCTGATAGCTATCTTTTGATAAGTACATTGTCTCTAAGTACGCTCATTAGCATCCAGGTCATTCCCGCTTAGAGCAAGGTATAATAAATGTCTCCCGACGCAGTGCTGAAAGAAGCCCACTGATAACAGTGTAACGACCTGTCGCTGAGGGACAGTGGTAAAGTTCTAATGCGCCTGACAATTAGCTCGGGATACGCCACCTGTGCGCCGCTAAAAAAAAGCGATTTAAATCTTTCATTTATGATCTTTATATCCTTTGTAAAAAAAAATTTTTACACTTGGAGGCAAACGCGTATTTCGTGTGAACAATACAAAGGCTTGACATCAGACATATATTCGCGTGCGCTGCCAAGAAAGTACAGTGGTGAGCAGCCTTGTCTAGAGCGCTTGAGCAGTGCGCACTTGGTAACAAAAACCGCAATTAGAGAGCAGCCCCTCATTACAGGGCAAAGTTTTCGTGCCTGCTTTGTTTACGAGGCTATCTGGCGCTACTTCCGTGCAAGCGTTGCAGCTGGACCCTAGAGGCTGCCACAAAATATGGATTTGTTTGCAAGGAAGTGCACCGCCCGAGCGCTCGAGACAAGGCTGCTCACCACTGTACGTTCAGCGATGGTTATAAACAACATTCTTTACCAGCAGGCGCAGAGCCCATTTGTGTGCGCGTATGTTGTGTGAGAAAGATGTTTGCCTACGGTGTTCAAGTTTTATGAAGTATTCTTTTAAGGTACCTCATGGTATATTGATTATGCAATGAAGAGTGAAAGTGCCTGTTGGAAACACTTGTTTAATGCTCAAAAGCACTCGCATGCAGGAACTTCACTAATCCAGTCCACTTTTTACTAGTGTGGTCCCTTCCCCTTTTCGTGCAAATGGACTCTCATGGGAATGCCGTGACGAGTAAGCTCGATTTCCCAAAAGACCACGCATTGAGTCTTCTATGTGTTGCAGCGTGCGGTGTTCCCTTTAATCAAGATAGGTTATCTAGCCGACAGCATTGCAATCACACTGACCACTGACTTAGATAGTGGTCGAAAAGAAGGATGATTACAGTGAGTGTTACTTGTATACGCATCTTATTAGGTGCATCTTATTAAAATTTGCCACGTGAGCCTAACTTGGCTTACGTTTCGAGCCATCTCTCCGATTTTCACCCTCAACTACCACATCCAGCAACGCAAACGGATTATTTCTTTATTGTTATCTCTCTTCGTCTCTCTCTTTCTCGTTGTCTGCGTAGAGAGCATTTCCTGCAAAACAAACCAGAGAGGAAACTTTGGTTAGCGTTAGTTTATATTATTTAACGTCTAAAAGTGACTCAGGCTATGAGGAACGCGGCAGTAGAGGGTTCTGGATAATCCCGAACAATTCGGGCTGTTAAACGTGGATTAACAGCGCACGTTACACACCCCAGGTGGTATAAATTGACTGGATAGCGATAGCGCTATATTATGAATGCAAAGGTACGTAGCAGTAAATTGTACTTTGCCAAGCTAAATACCACGGTGGCAAAATAAATTGTTCCACTTAGTTTTTCATTCCTAATCAGCGGGACAGAAGTAATTTGATTTAAAAATAACTACGTTAGATCGTTCCCGTGCTGGTACCGTACCACAGCGGAAAAGGTGGATGATCATTTCCTCACGACCTGCTGGACGTTCGAAAGAAAACTCTTCCTTTCCCCTTCTCCTGAACGGCTAACAGCGATTCATTATTCCATGCTGTGGATGTTCTTTAGTGATTATAGATTAATTTCTTTCCAAATAAAAAGTTGCATCACGAAGCTCTAAACGAACTTCGTACGCGGCAGGAAGTGTTATTCCAAACTGTTCCGAGGTTTTCCAGTCAGACATTTACACTTTTCCTCCAATCAGCTTTCACCCTGCTCTATTCAAGCAATCTGCCCATAGTGTGCAAGGCACTAACTACTGTTATGCCAGAGTTGGTTGTTGCTCACAATGGACTGGAAAAGATGCTTCAGGATTTAACAGCTGGTTCTGCAGGCGGACTAAACGGTCATTATTCGTATGTCCTTCGGGCCTGCTCCAATAATAATGCGTATTATTTAGTGATTTTTCCTATTAAACGGCTTAAGACTAGTTCTCTGACTGAGGACTGGAAAAAAGCCAACGCAGTCCTAATTTACAAAAGCGGTTCATGGAATAGTCAAAATATAGGCCTATCTTCCTTACTTGCATCTGTTTAGAATAATGGGACACGTCATTTAGAGTTGCGTGAATAAACATCTTGAATCCAATAAACTTGGGCCACATTCAATGCTGGTGCGAAAACTGTAACATCACTGAATATTGCAAAATACTACTTTGTTTTCTTTACGCGTACTCCTATTGTGCCGGACTATCTTTTTAAACAACCAGCCAAAACAACCAGGTGTGTATTTTTTGGC
Organism: Amblyomma mixtum; assembly: GCF_055824585.1. Classification (NCBI taxonomy): domain Eukaryota; kingdom Metazoa; phylum Arthropoda; class Arachnida; order Ixodida; family Ixodidae; genus Amblyomma; species Amblyomma mixtum. The sequence goes on from NC_143018.1 coordinate 43,130,923, forward strand.
TTACGTGACCTGGAAAAATAGGTTGAAATGCAGTTCTACAAAGGCATCAGGAATGTTAAACTTTTTAAAACGAAATTACTGGGATTCACCTCAGAAACTTGGGTAAATTTTATATTTCACTATTATCAGGCCAATTACAGACTATGCCTGCGCAGTTTCGGATCCTCGCTCGTGCTGGCAACAACTGTGCATGCTGGAACGCGTTCAGTATAATGCAGCACGGTTTCTTATCAGCACGTATTATTTTAATATTTGTTGTAGCTGTATCAAATATGTGCTGAACTGGAACTCGCTAAAGAAGCCCAGCATTGTGAATTAGGTTTGAATTTCTCTACCGCAATAATTTCAATAAAAATGATATTAATCCTAGAACTAATCTGTTGCCACAGAATAACTGATCCAGATGGTGCGACCATGAATAAAAAATATGCGAGAGAAAATGCCGTACTGATGCTTTCAAGCAATTCCAGTAATATACGTTGTGGGGCTAGTTGGTTCATTCTCAGAATTCTTTTTCGCGCACACAAAGATGACACAATTACACAAGGGAGACAGGACGGAGCGCGACATCCTGTCTCCCTTGTCTAATTGTGTCATCTTTGTGTGCGCAAAAAAAAGAATTCTTTCAAGAAATTCTTTTTTCCGCATGTCACCAATGAATGGAACAAGCTGCCCAACTCTCTTGTGGAATGCCAGTCCGAAGCTATGTTCCGAGCAGAGTGGTCGGACTTGTGATATGCTCAGTTCTCAGCTGCTGTTTCCCGCTTTTTATTCGTTCATGTTTTTTCTTCTTTTTTTTGTCAGAACTTTGATGGTTGTGAGTGCACAGTTGACGCTCACTTTTTTTTCCGCCATATGTTAGACTGGTGTATGTATCTATCCTCCCTCTAACTGTGCCTTAACGACTCTGCAGCAAATGTGAATAAATAAATAGATAACTCTTCTGGGCAAAGACCAAGGAAAGCTTTGTTATCTGAGCAGTGCACTGTGATGACATGGCAAATGCACTCTGATAAAGTCGGTGCTCCTGATCTCGTCGTTGAGCGCTGGCCCAACCCGGAAGGTCGCAGGTCTTCGAACATTGAAGGTCTTATGTCATGGCGTGAGGTTCACTGTTGGGCTTTGCTGTGCTCACTCCTCACGCAAGCGCTTTTCTAGAGGCATGCTCTTAATACAGCTGGAACGCGTTGAAGCCAGCACCAAGCATGATGGCGCTTTCAAGCTTCTAAAGAAAAGTCTGTTTTAAATTAAATATGAAACAAGCCCTTCCTTGAAAATTAAAGGTGGGTTTCGGTGAAAATAAATCTTCTACGAAAGCATAGTCAGCTTTCATCAGGACATCAATTTCTCTGTAGGACGATTACCCACAGTGTGTGGGATCAAGAATGAGATCCAGGCGATAGGTTTTCAGGCTCTTCAAGTACGCCGCCGTACTTTTTCTAGAGCTGCCACTCACATCATTTTGCCTCCGATCTCGACCTTTCCAAACCTCTCAACACGCAGAGAACTTTCTCCCCTTCAAGACGCCCGTCAACGTGAGGTTGGAAAAGAAAAGGCTTTACGTAGATGGTGAGGGCCGCCTTGGTGTGAGGCTTGCTGAATAAAGGGTAATGGTGACTGCCGTCGTGCGTTGTTTATGCTTATTTCATGTTAAGGATGCAGTGAACCAGTGTTCAGAGCAGATGTTTTTTTGTTCTGGGCTTGTAAATTATGATGTTTAAAGCGTTCAATTTAAGTCGCTGCTAGTAGTTTTTTTCGGAAGACCAGCGAAACGTGCACCACAAAAATGCTACCTTTCTGCACAGATTCCCCATGACAGCAAATTCAAAAGATCTTTTTTTTCGAATTTTTTCTGAGAAAACCTCAGGCGTAAAAAAAATAACTTGGTTTGGTTTGGCTTATGGGGTTTAACGTCCCAAAGCAACTAAGGCTATGAGAGACGCCGTAGTGGAGGGCTCCGGAAATTTCAACCACCTGGGGTTCTTTAACGTGCACTGACATCGCACAGTACACGGGCCTCTAGAATTTCTCCTCCAAAGAAATTCCAGCCACCGCGGCCGGGATCGAACCCGCGTCTTTCGGGTCAGCAGCCCAGCACCATAACCGCTGAGCTACCGCGGCGGCTAAAAAAAAAAAAAATAACGACTCTAGAAAGAAAACAGTCTTTCTCGAGATGCTATTCGTTCCCTTATATTTATCCTCTTCACTAAAAAGCAAGAAAACTGTGCGAATAGCCAAGCTCTTCTTATTGTTCAGATAGTCAATCAGAAACGAAGATAATTCTAATCATATAGAACTGTCCGTATTGGTCAAAAAGTTAGGTTGCTGCTCAATTCACAAAAAACTAAATAACAAATATTTAGACCTATGAACAATCACCCATTTGATAATATCAAGATTGAATTTGAAGACCACTACCTCTTGGAAGTGCAGACGCAAAAGAATCTTGGAAAATGGTTTAACGCACCTATATCTTGAACTGATCATAGGGATCGCCTCATTGGGAACATGCATGTTCTGTTGTGTGTTTCAATAAAGTGGCATGTATCCTACCTCCATATCTGAAAAGACTGATATCCTACATGTTATTTTGTTCCTAATTACTGCATAGCATCCTGCTGTCGGGCACTACAACCAAAGGTCATTATGAGAGACGACAAGGTAGGTTGTTGGGCGAGTTGCTGGCAACGAACTGGACTGAGAAGAAAGAAAACACGCATCGACGTGACACAACGCTGAGAGAGAGGGCTTATTACTGAACATTAGTTTTTCAGAAGCCAGTATTCAGGATCCTATATAATAATATAGATTCAGTAAGAAGCCTGCCTACGCAACTACTTTGTCCAAGCATAATACTCTGAGAAATAAAAAAGTGTGCAATTTAAGGTTTCAAGCTACAAAAAGCTATATGCGAACGACGTCCAGCCTACCTCCACGGGGTACCAGATTAAAAATGCTGAAAGAAATTCTAAAAAAACCACAACAAATCAATGAAAACAAGGTATAGATTATCGAGTGGCTTTACTGGTTATCCTACACGAGTGTAGTGGCCATTCTTTTGAGACTTCAGACGAAAATGTCAAGAATTATTTCTTGCCTCAAATTATGTTCAGAACCATGAACACAGTAAATGCAAAAGTGAAGATTTTACACACGCTAATCATACAGTTGGTAAATGTTATTCCCGTACTCAAGTTCTTTCCTTTTCGCGCTGCTCTTGCGTAGACCGTAAAATGAAGCGAAACTCAATTTATGCTTGATGGTTTTGCCGGGAACACTTCCAGTTTTTAACATTGTGTCTGCACGAAATCACCGGAAATGTATTTGTGCTGCACTGCTGTATTGCGCTGAGTATTTCTGGTGCTTCTTGCGTCGGAATTGTAAAGCGTGAAAAACAGTTTTATTTTTTTTTCGTCCTATGGTATGAATTTCTGGAAACGCATTTTTGCTGCAGGCTGAAACTAATGTAATACAGCTGAGGCCTCGCCAGGCTATAGAGCCTTTCACCTTACGCCAGCGCCCCTTATTTTTCTGTATTGCTTCCTTCAACTAAAAATAAATTTCACTTTTCATTGTCACATCGTGTCAGCATTAGTGGTTTTTAATTCACCTTAACGTGCACGTTGATATAGCGCTACATTATTCTTCCGAAGCGTGACTTTAGAATGCCTAGTTTCAAAAAAAGGGCGTCTCTTTTCTTTACGCGCATGCACACGCATGCATAGACGCACAGGCTACAAATACAACATCAAGTTCTCCTTAACGCCTAACCACAGCAATGAGGTACAAAGAAGGAAGGAGATAATGTGTAAGGCAGAAACAATGCTTCCAATGTGGGCCGACGCCTGTCTTCACCCATCTAGCCCTGTTTCTTAGTAACAGTTTCCTGACCTGACAGCCGTGAATGGCATGTTATTGGACGCCCCACATCGAAGCTGATGTGTCTGGCTCGGAACAAGAGGATTCGGTTGCCTGCGCGGCCGCTAGCGTGCATTACGGGACACCACCTTGCCAGCATCCCACCCTTCCTCAGGTTCCCTGCCGTCTCTTCGTTTCCCAATCTCCTGTTTCTTCCTTTTTTATTAACACCACTACAACGTCCCGTGCGCGCAAATGAACGGCCTTCTGCTATGACCAAGCAAAGCATTTTTTTTTTATCGTTACAGCATTTCGCTGCAATATTTTCAGCCTATTACAGTTCTATAGCGCTTTCAACTGCATATCTTAACACTCGCAAGGTCCCGCTACCGTATAGTAAATATGAACGCATCCTCCAGCCGGCTCTATTGAAGAGCAACTGCAGCACTTTCTTTAGAATTTCGCGATATTCAAAGATTCAAATCTATATAGGCTGCAGGTAAAGCATGCCAAGTGCTTTTGAATTAGCATTTTAAATAATGACGTAATCGACGATTGATTTTTTTTTTTTGCTTCTCCTCATTGTGCGGAGAAGTACAGGGAAACTCAGATTGACGTCATGGCAGGTATGATTTCAAATTACTGCTGTCGTCAGCCACACCATGCCCTGACTCGTTAGACACTGCCAAACAACTCTCGGCAGGGTTCGTCTTCGGTGGGGTTGGTTTTTTTTCCTTCAAAGCAGGCGTTTGTGCGTTGGAAATGTACCGATACCTTCGATGACGTATTCATGCGCCCCCCACTTGGCGTCGTGCGCTGCGGAGAAGCTTTAAGGGCGTCCGGATTTTAATCGGCGATTACTTCACTATGTTAAGTGCTAGCTCAAAAAGACTTCGCATGCTTTACCTGCAATTTTCACACATTCGACCCTCTTAAGCTCGTTTATTTCTAAAACGTATGCAGTTTCCCTTTAAGCTCTGCATTCCGCATGCACTGTCAGGCCGAAATGGAATGTGAAAAGGCATCTGCCGTCCTTTTCTACATTGCGAAGAGACATTGCTTCATAACCAGTTTACGAATATGCGCTTCTATGGACCCTTCACGCATAAACAGGAATCTGGAAAGCTGTACACCAGTGCTGAAAGTATGCAGCTCAAATGTTTTGTTTGGTTAGCAGGCGCTGTTTGCATTTAATTTGGGTCTGACTGTACATATGCCTCGAAAGCTCGCCGGAAACTGGCTTGTTTAATTTCGCTGTAGGCACTACTTAACCACAGGGATCACCTGAGTAGCGAATTCTGAGAAGGAGAGACAGATATGAGCTCCTTAAGGTGGTTCCCGTTTTAACAAAACGAATAAGGAGCTTAAAAACAGGTTTTAGACATGTTAATGTTTTAGACATGTTAATGAGAAGAGGCAAACAGTTCCTTTGTAGTGTTCACAGATGTGCGAGCAGCAATTGCCACCACTCTCTCTTTCTTTTTTTTTTGACATTATCCTTTTTTTTCTCCTGTGCGAACGACACCCAACCTACAGAACAGAAAGCGTATTTCACTGAGGCCTTTCGGTTTTCAGTAGGTACTAAACAGAAAACAAAAGTGACTGCTTGCTTCCACTACACAAAGACGAACAAAGGTGTCTAGACAAAGGGGCTGGAAAGCCGTAAATCCGTTTTAAGCGCGACAGTTGGTCCGACACGTCCGCGAATTCAGAATGCCTATCGATCTCTTAGTGGCACGTGATCCACCGCAAAGCGCTGCTCTCACCCATGAAGAACGCCCACGTAATCACATTTTTCCAGCGAGGCGCCAGAGGCGTGCGTCGCTGGGCGATTTGTTTTCGGTCCTTCTGCCTCCGCTGTTAATGAAGCTAGATTGTATCAGCGACCTTCGATCCTCTTTGTGACAGCGAAGCTCTCGCCCTAATTTTATATAGTGTCAGCGTCAGCCGCTAGAGGCGCCACTCTTTGCAAGAGTGCATCTAGACACAGCAGAACTCGCCGACCGCCGTTGCATTTCGGGCTGTATTAAGATCTAAACGTTACAAATTTTCAACGTTTGAGTAATTATTCAACAACATATTGTACTCCCGCATTTAGTTGTATTCCATAGATTGCACTCCAGCATCCATTAAGCAGTTAGTGAAATGGCAACTACAAGTCTGGGGACGTACAAATGGCTCACTGGAGTAGACGATTGCTGTACCATTAACTGCGCTGCAATTTGATAACATAATACTCGAGAGAATGTTTAGTATATTGTAATCAGGGCGAAGGAACGGATTTTCGCTAGATAGAAGACGATAATGAGCGGGGAGTGCCGCGGGATGAAGCTCTCGCGCTAGAGCAGCTGCGAACAAACAACGGAACAGACAAATGACCAGTTTGTTCAGGGTTGATAACCGTCGGATTAAAGGTTGCGCACTCAAACTATTCTGCATGAAGTTTCTAATGAGACATGATGCACTGAACGCCTACTAAACAAGGTGAGCATTGTAAGTAGAAAACAGTACGAGTCACACAAGGTCATTTTCTGTCTCCTGCCTTGACGGGGTTGTCCTCGGCCGCGAAACCCGCCGTGGTAACCACTATTTTTGTGCTCGCGAATTACAAGCGAATATATCAGTTCTTTCGAAACCCAAAGTCAACATTTGCTTTATGACTGAGGGTGCAGTATTTATGCGCTAAAGGAGCGGTCGAATTAGGGGACCTCCGTCGGCAGACCTTGACAAGAGAATTTTCTGCGTTGCCTTGGCCCTTGTCAAACACCAGCGGCGACGATGCATCGATGGTCGGCATATGGAGGTGTTGGAGGGACGTTGCCTATGCTGTAGCTGTTGGTCGACAGTAGGCCGACCTTTTAGTCATACTAATCGCACGATATATGCGCCGCGGTCGCTGGTGGCTTTCGACGCCGCGCTGTGTGGCCGATTCTCGGCCGTCTCCGACGGGAGCTCATCAGTTTTTTGTCCGAGGAACTCTTTTTCTTGGGTGAGGAAGATTTCCTCCGGCAATGGTCATGCCCATTCATTTCTGTGAATAATAGTCGTCTTGTCCTGGTTTTTAGGCCAAACTGGCGCTAAGGTGTCCTTTTAAATATTTCAATGTCAAATTATCGCCTTTTCACACTTGTGTCAATAGGTATTCTATCCTGTTTTACATCGCCTACGAGCAATTCTTATTAGTTAGAGATGTTTATGGTAGCTGTTTAATTCGCTCGCCTTACATGCTTATTGTCATGTGTTCTTGAAAATGTCACTGTACCTGGTAACCTTGGCATGTGTACATATGTAAATAACATTTTTTCTAAACATATCACTGTCTCCTTTCTTCTTTTAATAATTTTTTTCTCTCTCTTTATACTTCCAACCTTTCTTCTTTTACACCTTAATATTGGCACTAGTCCGATTTATTTTATAGCACCTTTTCCATCACCTCACTTTCTCTACCCGTGGCACTTTTGGGGAGCGGGGCGGGGAGCCTTCCTTCTTTCGGGCTCAGCTGTTTTCTGTCTGCACCTCCTAATTTTGACCGCTGTCCTCACATCACCCCGCCCACACACGTATTGCGCAAAGGCGTTGGCTGTTGCGGCGTTGATTTTGATAACTGTGGTCCGCTTTTTCGTCTTCTTTTTAGTAAAATTTCATTTATTCGTTTAATAACTCCTTCACTATAGTGCTACATTACTGAGATCATTACTGTATGGAGTACCATTAGCATGACGTTTCCATTGAGCGGAAGATCTTCCGAAAACATCGCTAATGACGGTGACTTCAGCCAAGCGTTAATGTTGCTTACATAGCTCTGTGAGAACAGATATTTCTCGCTTACATTGCATAAAAGGGAAACATAGCTGCAGTTGTAGCAAACACTTTTTATCTTCTGCGCTGGTTGCAGCTGTGCTTGTACTTGTACTTTTGCACTTTCACAGAGGTGATCGGTACTGAGTTTGAATTGCTTTATTTAGATATATGTTCCAGGAACATTTGCATCAATGTACAGTCATGGACTAAATATTGCAGGACGCAGGTTCACAGAAAAAAAAATTTATTGCAGCGTGGTAAGCACATGGTAGATTTGTAATAAGGGAGTAAGGAAGAATTTTTCTTTAACTACGAAGTTTCTGAGAAAGCTGTATAGCTTTCCTTTGTAGCCGTATGGCTGCGCTCGGGTGGATGCCAATGAGTAATTACTCCCTTATTACAAATCTACTCCACCATGGGGGATTCCCCTAAAACATTTGACCAACACTGTTCCCACTTCGAGTTAATGATCAATTCGCTCTCGCCCTACCATAAGCTTGCCGTCCCGGTTAGCTGAATCGGTAGAGCGACTGCTCCGGTGAAGCGGTGGTCCCGGGTTCGAAGCCCGGACCAGAACGAATTTTTCTTTAACTACGAAGTTTCTGAGAAAGCTGTATAGCTTTCCTTTGTAGCCGTATGGCTGCGCTCGGGTGGATGCCAAGGAGTAATTACTCCCTTATTACAAATCAACTCCACCTTGGGGGATTCCCCTAAAACATTTGACCAAGTTATGTCTCCTTCTTTTTCATAAAGGAAGGAAGGTTTGAAAACTGAAAATTGATTTTTGAGGAAAGGAAATGAAGCAGTATTTGTCTCACATATTCGGTGGACACCCGAACCACGCCGTAAAGAAAAGGAAGAAGGTGGGAATGAAAGAAGAAAGAGATAAAGAGCTGCCGTAGTGCCGAAGGGGTGCCGACAGGCTCTCTCTCTCTCTTCCTTTCCTTATATACAATTTTCATTTTCTTTATTACAGCCCCTCTTTTCTTTCGCCTTTCACTCCCATTTTTCTCCCTTCCTGTACGGTGCGGTAAGGGTGTCCACCGAGATGACAGAAAATTGCTGCGCCATTTCCTTTCCTCAAAAAGCGTTCCGTTCAATCGGCAAGTCATCGCGCTGAAGGGGCGGTGGCGTTCTGTTCCGTGGACTTCCTAGCAGCGCTACAACTCACTGTCGCATTTCACTCCTAAAGGCAAAGCTTAAGCGTCATTCATTAGCAGTTAATTATACTTCGTCTCACAAGATGTTTGCAGCACTACGGAAGGTAGAGCTCTCTCGTCCAATCAGGGCTGCAGAAACGCAGAAAATAGTCCCTCGAATATTTGAGGAGTGTATGATTATTAATCAAAACAATAAGCATTGCAACTAAAAACATGATTTGGACAGGTATATTTAAATGGTAGGGAGTGTTTCAATCACTGGTGAAATTACCAGACAAAGCCCGTACGGACACAGCTCTGCGGAGGCCCGCTACGAGGTGGTGATGCGTCGCCACTTTCCATCATGGCGTCGGTCGAGTCTGTTGTGTCTCCTGTGTGCTCTACACCGACAGTGCGCTGTTTCCCCAAGCAGGCGAAGCAGGTGGCTTTAAATGTTCTTGAAGCGCTTCGCGTTGAGTGCGGGGGCAGTTGGAGTACAAATGCGCTCATCAAGAGGACGGCAAAACTCACGCAGGTGAGCGAGCGAACGCTTTACAAGTGGACAACGGAGACGTTGAACGCAGGCCGAGTGTTGTCACCGAAGAAGCGTGCTGGCGGAAGAGGCCGCGAGCGGACTAAGAAGCTGGACGATTTTGACCTGAGCGTGTTGCGAAGGGTGGTACACACCTTTTTCCAGAGAGTGTCCACCGAGAGGACAGAGAATTACTGCGCCATTTCCTTTCCTCAAAGGGCGTTGTGCTCAAAGGGCAAGGCATCGCGCCGAACGGGCGGTGGCGTTCCTCCCTTCCGTTACGGTGGTGGTTCAGGTGTCCACCGAGATGGCGAGAATTACTGCACCTTTAAATGTTCTTGAAGCGCTTCGCGTCGAGTGCGGGGGCAGTTGGAGTACAAATGCGCTCATCAAGAGGACGGCAAAACTCACGCAGGTGAGCGAGCGAACGCTTTACAAGTGGACAACGGAGACGTTGAACGCGGGCCGAGTGTTGTCACCGAAGAAGCGTGCTGGCGGAAGAGGCCGCGAGCGGACTAAGAAGCTGGACGATTTTGACCTGAGCGTGTTGCGAAGGGTGGTACACACCTTTTTCCAGAGAGTGTCCACCTAGAGGACAGAGAATTACTGCGCCATTTCCTTTCCTCAAAGGGCGTTGTGCTCAAAGGGCAAGGCATGGCGCCGAACGGGCGGTGGCGTTCTTCCCTTCCGTTACGGTGTGGTTCAGGTGTCCACCGAGATGGCGAGAATTACTGCACCTTTAAATGTTCTTGAAGCGCTTCGCGTCGAGTGCGGGGGTAGTTGGAGTACAAATGCGCTCATCAAGAGGACGGCAAAACTCACACAGGTGAGCGAGCGAACGCTTTACAAGTGGACAACAGACGTTGAACGCGGGCCGAACGATGTTGTTGACCAGGGACCGGCCATTGTTGTCAACCTGGAGGACGACACAACCAGCAGTGCTGAATTCAGTTGTTATGAGGACGAGATGATCGAGCCCGTTTAACGTGCGTTGCCTCTCGCGCAGCACATGGGCTTGTTTTGCATTTCGCCACCATCGACACTCGGCTGCCTCGGCACGCTGGAGTAAATAAATTTATATGCACATGACACGATTACTGAAATTTACTGCGACGCGACAACAGAGGAACTGTTGAGAGCAGGTTGCGACAAAAAAAAAAGTGGGGCTAGTCCCTTTGGAACGGGCGTCCGCCTATCCAAAACAAACCAAAAAAATTCAGGGGCACTTTGACTGTCGAGGCACACCTTACGGCGCAGGTGGTACGGCTCTCCACAACTCGAACTGGCCGACAAGTCCTGAGTGATTTAAACATCAATTGCCCCCGACAGCTAGACACCAAAACCGACATCCCAGCCTCATGGAGAGGACAACTCAAGGCAGCTCCACTACCCAGGAATATGCACCCTGATTTTCACCAGTCAAGACGACAAGCACGAGCCGAAGCCATGAAAAGACACTACGGCGGGCGCGAGGGCGTGTTCTATGTCGATGCTGCGGGTCCCGAGCAGGGAATGACGGCCGTCGCGGTAGTGCACCAAAATACAACAGTCGACGGACTAGTACTGGCTAGCCAGGACATACTGGCTGCGGAAGAAGTGGCGATTGCTCTAGCTGCAACACACACTAGCTCAATATACATTCTCACAGATTCACAGACAGCGTATCGCAATTACCTCAGGGGCAGGGTCGCACCGCTAGCAGCTAAAATCCTGCAAGATAGCTACATCCGTGGCTACCAACCCACACACAAACACTTAATATGGGTACCAGGTCACCAGGGCATCCCAGGGAACGAGAGCGCACATGCCTCAGCCCGAGCATTTCTCCCCCGGGCACCCAGTGCGGATGCCGTGGAACCTCCTACCCCACTACTAACTTACAATGACATACTTCAGCACTTAAGATTATCCCGTCGGGTCTACCCTCCGCCGGCTAAGACACTAGATAAAGGGGAGGAACAACACCTCCGAAAGCTACAGACCAACACTTACAACAACCCACGAAGACTGCATGCCATAGACCCGGAGTCATTTGACTCACAGTGCAAATTCTGCGGGGAGAAGGCGGACCTGTACCATATGGTATGGGCCTGCCAACGAAATCAGGCGATCACTGTTAATAACCAGCCAACGCAGGAGGGGTGGGAGGCAGCTCTGTCCAGCTCGGACGGAAAGAGTCAAAAGCAACTCATCGAAAGAGCCCGGACAGCAGCCTACGCCAATGGGGTTCCGGACTGAGAGCTCCAACCACGGCTACAACCTCCTAAACCATTTCATTAAAATATTTTCACCACCACCACTTTGACTGTCTAAAGTGCGTAGAGGCGAAAGCGTTTTCCGCACCACTTTGGCTGCTTCTGTGGCACTGGTGGCGTCACATGTAATTGAGTACTAACTACTAAGTGATGACAAATCACTAATGAATGGTTAATTACTGATTAATGCCTAAATATTTATTAACTGCTATTTAATGACGCTTAAGCTTCGCCTTTAGGAGTGGAACGCGACAGCGTGTTGCAGCGCTGCCACGGAACGCCACCACCCGTTCGGCGCGATGCCTTGCCGTTTGAACGCAACGCTTTTTCAGGAAAGGAAATGGCGCAGTAATTCTCTGTCATCTCGGTGGACACCTGAACCGCACCGTAGAGGAAGGGAGGAAGTGGGAGTGAAAGCAGAAAGACAAAGATAGCCCGTAATGAAGAAAATGAAAATTGTATTTCAGGAAAGGAAATTACGCAGTAACTGTCTCACATATCTCGGTGGACACCCGCCAAAATTCAGGGGGGGGGGGGTGCACTTTTTTGACCTAAAGTGCGGTCACTGATGTGTGGTTAAGATGTTAAGCTCCGCTTCTAAGAGTGAAACGCGGCAGCGTCTTGCCTAGTATTGTAAGGGGGAGACCCATTAGGGGCCTCTCCCCGAGCACCTCTCTGTAAATTACTAAATAAATGCTCTTCACCACCACCACCAACGCTGCCAGGGAGTCCATAGAACGCCATCGCCCATTCGGTTCTACGCCTCCCTCGTCGGTAAATTGGTTTTTGAGGAAAGGAAATCTATCTGTCTCTCATATCTCGGTGGACACCTAAACCTCGCCGGAAGGGAAGGAAGGAGGATGGCAGTGAGCGAAGACACCGTATTCACTAGACGCGCCTTTGTTCATTCCAAACCATCGAGCTGGCATGGCGGAGTGGATAGCATGCTCGTCTCGCACTCCGAAGACCGGGGTTCGATTCCCGAGCTCGACCAATTTTCTACTCGGTTTTATTTATTTATATGGCCTGACTAGAAAATTTAATTAGGCTAATTGGGTAATTAAGCAATTAACTAAGCTCAGTCCCACTTTCTTGGAGCATCACTATATGATCCCTTCAATTGGTTGCATGGTTACTAGCCAAAGTACAATTGGCTCAAATTGAAATTGGGGCACTGTGTCGTCACGACCGTTTCGACCAACTGAAAAGCGTGACATTTCTGTCGACAACTGCTGCTTACAACGATGAGACATTTAAGGTCTTTCGCCTTAAAAAAAGAATAAAAAATAGAGGTAGAAAGAAGCCACCTAGACATCAGGTGGATCGAGCCACAGGCGCGTAGGAACACACTAATGTAGTGCGCGCCATCCTGAGTGGACGAGAGAGCTGTACCTTTCGTAGTGCTGCAAACATCTTGTGAGACGGATTTATAGTATTTTGTCGGTAGTCAGTAATTAACCATTAGATTTAATTTTTCATTACTTCGTAATTAGTCATTAATTATCCAACTCCGCGTGACCTGATTTGTGCCCCCGGTCAGCAGGGACTCCAGGGAAACGAACAGGCCGATCAGGCCTCCCGCGCACTCTCTCCCCGGGCTATCTCCCTGTCCTTGGAAGGGTACTCCCAATCAGACAATCTGGCCCTTACATTCAAACACATCACCGATTACTACAAGGAGGAGCACCGGCGCTACCCGGCCCTTGTAAGGGACTGGATCACGCTGACTAGCGCCTCCTCATCAAAATTCTCACTAAAAGTGTACTGTGCCCGGCGATGCTTAAACATTTCAATACATCCTTTGGTGGCGCGTACCCGTTCTGTGGGGAGGTGGCTGACACCTTCCACATCGTTTGGGCGTGTCAATCAAACCCATCTATCCCCCCCCCCCCCCCCCCAGGCAGCACAACAACATTGGCCGAACGTCCGGCAAGTGTTGGCAAAACTTGGCACGAACATCGGTCCTACACTGGCATTTGGGCCGAGCGCTACCACTTTACACATTGACCCTACTTTCATGCCAGTTTTGGGCCAACGCTCGGCCGATCAAGCGGCCAACGCAGTCCCGATGTTCGTTCTGCAGCATGGGCCAGCAAAGGTCTCATACTGGCATTCAACTTTCAAACATTGGTAGCCAACTTTGAAACATTGGTAGCCAGCTTTCGAATAATGGTTTCCAGCTTTCGAATAATGGCATTCAGCTTTCGAATAATGGTTTCCAGCTTTCGAATAATGGCATCCAGCTTTCGAACGCTGGCACATGCAATTAACCCACTCGCCAATGACCGGCACTGTGGATGAATGTACATACATACCATTCCACCAAGCAAATATTCATAAATGAGGGTGCGAAAGAATTCCAGAAAAAAGACCCGTTTATTGCTTTGAGTTACAAGAACCACGCTTCTAGCGCACACAGGATGGTTTGCGCTACCACCAGCCACCGTGGGGAGTAAAGAAAGGGGGCCCAAGAGCAAGGTGGCAGAGGTTGGGGGAAAACAATTTATTTTCAAGTTTGGTGCGTGCCGATCAGGTTGGACAAAGCATCTCGGCAAGCTGCTGCGGCACGGCTAAGGCATCCATAAAGCGCTCAACGGAGCTGTCCTCCAGTGAACTGATCAGTCATATCCGAAGTAATCGTTGCACTCCACTTGCAAGGGGGCTGCAGGACTGCATTCAAACAAATTCCACGTCCAGTTCTTGCACGATGGCCTCACGAAGCGCCAAGCCTGCAGAGAGATGCATGATGTCATGGTAAGTTGAATTATGGCCATCACAGAACAAAAACAAAAATGATTAAATAACACCGAATTTTGTGAAACACAGTCATCGTGAAGACACTAGGAACATATTTTACAGGATAATTTATAATTTATTCTTAAGAACCAGCACCACATTAGTTGCACAAAGTGGAATTTAATTTACTAAACTTCCCTTATACCAAATGGTTTCATTTAGTTTAATGCGTCGTGTCGCACTCCCAGTAAATATATTCAATGCGAGATAAGCAAATTAATGTGATATTGAAAACAGATTAATGTATTATTTTGTTTTAATATCATAACTCGTATCGAGTAAATTGCGAGCTAATTTTTTATTCAAGTAAATATGCACAGGTTGTAGCGTCTCTTCCACATGGACGTCAAAACAACATTTTTGATTAGTTTTATTTAATGGGGTTAAAAATGCGGCTTGCGATTTTTGACGAAATACGCTGAACGCAAGGAACTCAGGGCACCTTTCGTTTACCTTATTTGCTTCGCATGCATGCTATAATTGGATTCGAAACTGCAACTTGAAAACTACACAAAAATACTAGTCTGATAGTCCAGAGTAATGCCCTTTTTCATTGCGAGAAAATATGGGCAAAAGCTTTAACGAGAAATTGCGGATTTTCTATTGAGTCTGCAAGTGTAGAAGGCAAAACGAAACACTACGGAAGTATTACACATATCCTTACCAACTAGTCTGCAGTGGAAAATTAATTAAGCGGTTCTGATTTCCGTCGTGCATAAGCGGTAAAGGACATATTCCCGAATGCATCCTATCTCAAGTCATATGAGTTCAAACCCGCTGTTAGCCAAAGTAGTGAATCTTTAGTGAGTTCATCTCACCAACGACGAAAAATTAAATTCTCACCATTCGGCCACAATTCCACGGCGCACCACGTCAAGCAAGCCATTTCGCAATGAGAGTGGGTACACAGAAGTCGTCCTCGTGCTTTTTGGCTCGCTCTCTTCTCCTGCCGAAAAAAGAAAGGCGCATGTAGTCAAAGCAACATTTAGTACAAAAACCACTTTAACTTCCAGACGTATATCAAGATAAAAAAGTTTTAGTACTTACAAATAAGATCTTGCAGGCGGTACGAACAGCGTCGGAGCTCTCCTAATATATGAGTGTGGCTTTTCGCGTGCACAGACTATGAACGGTGCTAGCTCGAGTGCGCATGCATTTTCGTCGCGTTGGTTATGCACGTGGTTGAGCTCCGCCGTGCAGTCAAGAATGTCTTATTGTGATGAGTCGCGCGGTTCCAAGACGAGCAGTGGAGACGATGGTGGTGGGGGGGGAGGTTAGCTGGAGGGGAGAGAGTCATTTTCCTTTACACAGGTTTTGTGGTTCCGAGAAAAGTCCACGAGCTGAAAGGTGGAGACAGGAGGGAGGTGGAGGAACAGCGAAGCGCGTAGCTGCGCGCGAGGGAAAACAGCTTTGAGAAAGTGACAACCAAAAAGAAAAAATAGCGCTTCGCGGGGTGGGGGGTTAGCCCGCTACCTGGAAAAGGGCACGGCCAGGAGAACAGGTGGGGAGATTTTGGACTTGAAGACTTGAAAGAGAGAGGGAAAGAGGCCAAAACACGTGAAAAGGGTTCGGAATTTTTGGAGAATGAGTCACATGGCCACAGGGCAAGCAATATCTACAAGAGAGAAGTGGATGGGAAACACGGAAGCGTCAAAGTATTGCTACAAAGCTGCAGCAAGAGCCTGAAAATTTTGAAGTGAAAAACTTGGAGCTTCAAGCTGCATTTCGCCAAAACGACTTGAGACACTCGCGGATTTTGTGGGGCCGTATGATGTGGCTTCTGTTAGTTCAAGATAGCTTGAATTGTTACCACATAATAACAAAAATATAAAGCAAAAAAATATCCAAGCAGAATGCGCGCTATTTCATAGTTTTATGTGCCGTACATGCGCCAAACAAGCTAGGTTAACCTGCGTCTAACGCCAGTTGTCAGTCCATTTATTCAGTGGTCGTCGAAGAATCCTCAAATTGTTTGTTGGTGTGGAAGTTTCGCGCA
Source organism: Amblyomma mixtum (assembly GCF_055824585.1). Lineage (NCBI taxonomy): Eukaryota > Metazoa > Arthropoda > Arachnida > Ixodida > Ixodidae > Amblyomma > Amblyomma mixtum. Next base: position 43,147,300 of record NC_143018.1, read on the forward strand.
AAAAAAAGCAAAAACAAACAAAGGCATGTTGAATTGTGGTTCGCAACTACTTTCGATGGTTTTCATCAATAAAGGTGATGTTGGAAAGAAAAAAAAAACTTGCGAGTAAACATGCAAAGACATGAGCAAGAGCTATATAGCTCCGAATGCAAATTACGCAAAAGAAGAATAAAATAGTCAAAAACATCAATTTCCAACACTACGATTTGCAGAAAAGGAAGGAAATAGCAAATCAGAAAACACGGGAAAGGCGCGATCACAGGGCACGACGTAGGGAAGCGTAGGAATCGCTTAGCACGTGTCCGCGTGCGTTTATGAAGCACCCGCCTAATATTTCACGAACGCAACGCATAATTCGAAATTACTAGGCGACTGCTTCGTTTCTGGACGTTGCCCATTCCTCTGAAGTGCCGACCTTAGCATACAACGATTCGCTACCCGCCTGGCAGCAGAAGCTGCGCGACTATACCGTTGCTAGTCTTCCAGCTGCGACGCTGTCCCTCCCCGGACGCCTGCGTGCGGACCCGGAGGGGCACGGGTCTTCTTCTGGCGGAAATAAAGTTTCTTCACTCACTCACTCTGGACGTTGCCAAAACTGAGCACAATTTCGGTTTAGCGAATGCACTTGCGCTAATCTATTACGTTTGTATCGCGATCTCCATGAAGCAGACACCAGCTGCGCAGTGCGGCAGTGAATTCCTAGAGCGAATGAAAAAAGTGATTTTTTTATTCCAAAAATTTAATCAAATGAAACTTATTTCATTTTTGTTGAAGGCGCCTGTTAACAATTTTTGTTGAAGGCGTTAATTCTGATCAACAGGACTTCGATCGCAAATCTCCTAAACGTATTATTGCTGCTCACTGCGCAACCAGAGTGCAGCTTTTCCAACGGAATCATGGGTAGATTGCTCACAAACTGCAAAAGTGTTCGGTTAAAATATAATAATAAATAAAAGAAAATCTTTGAACTCGCATGTTTTAGCGCGTTCGAAAATTATGAACTGCCGATATGGTACTCGACAATAAAATTAATTTTGAACCCATTTTAATGGATGACACAATGTTTACCAACGTTTGCAGTATACTTTGAACACTGGATAAGCGGTGGCAATCCTAGGCCAATATAGCCAGCTCCCGGAAATGGCATAGCCAATTCTGGCAAAGAGTGGAACAACACTGGCTGACATGACCCATGATAGCCAGGATTCGATGATGGCACAGCCAGCAATGGCAAACAGAGGGGCAATCCTGGCTAACCTGGCCCATAATAGCCAGGATCTAATTACGGCTCTGCCAATACTGGTAAAGCGACGGACAACCAGGGCCATTGTTGGATGTGCTAGGGAGTGGCACAACCAATATCGGATGCTCACTGGCCATTCTGGGCCTAGTTAGGGCCACGCTTTGCCAGTGGATTTCCAATATTGGCCCTCTGTCGTGTGCTACCTGGGCCCAACCCCACCAGAGAGGACTAGGAGGCGGCCCTGCTCGGCTGTCAAGACCTAAAGAGCCAAAAGGCCTTGGTTCAACGGATGCGGGTGGCGTTGCTTGCCAATGGGGCCCCGGAATAGGGGTTCCACCTAGTATTGTGAGGGGAAATGGCCAATAGGGCCCTACCCCAATCACCTTTCTGTAAAAAATTTAATTGCCCATAAATGTTTTTCACCACCATCCATCGAAATGCGGCCGCCGCGGTCGGAGTCGAACCCGGGTACTCCGGCTCGGTGGATGAGCGCCTTAACCACTGAGCCACCGCGGCAGGTAGGAAGGTTTACACTCCGTTGATTTTGAGCAAGGAAAGACGCATAAGTGTCACCCTGGGTCAGTGAACACCCCAACACGATGTTGTGCCCGGCAACTCTGCAGCATTTTGATCCTCAATTCGACGGCTGGTGCTCACACTGTGGGGAAGTGTCTGACACTTACCACATAGTGTGGGCCTGCCAGCAGCACCCATCCCTACCCACTACCCCTAACCCCACCCGAGAGGAGTGGGAGGCGACCCTGTCCGGTTGCTGCACCTCGAGGCCCAAAGCGCCTTAACGCAGCGCGCCCGGGCTGCGGCAAACGCCAATGGCGTGCCTGACTAGGCATCCCACCTAGTGGTTGTAAGGGCATGACCCTTCAGGTCACGACCCCCAACACCTCTTCCTATGATTAAATAAATGTTTTCCAGCAGAGAGGAAGCTGTCACTTGGAGACAATTACAAACAGGCTCTTTCCCAAACCTACATATACTCAACAAAATGCACCCTACGATATACACGGACAAATGTACCTGGTGCGACGAAAAACCTACTCTATACCACATCACATGGGCCTGCCAAAACATACACGTGGTCCCCAAAATACAAAACCCGAGTGCGGAGCAGTGGGAGACTCTGCTGTCCAGCGACCGCTGTGAAGACCAACAAGGTCTGGTACAGCGAGCTCAACGGGCGGCAGTGGCCAGCGAAGCCCTGGACTGAGGGCAACCGACCACTGATTAGAGGCGGACGACTTCGACAGAGAAGGCTCCTGGGGGTAGAACCAAGACGTCTCTGAAGATACCCCCAAACCGCAGGAAAAACCGTTAGTGTAAATAAAGTTTTCCCTTCCCTTCCGACCCACCCCCACCCATCGCGCTTTGAGGTACGCGTTTCAGGTGTGCGCCGAGATATGTGAGACAGATACTGCGCCATTTGCTTTCCTCAAAAACCAATTTGCCAATTCAGGTACGCGGTGGTGGCGTCGACCAGAAAAAAAAAAGTGCTTTTGCGGAATGTCCTCTGTTCAGCAGTGCTAAAGCGCCAGTCATTTTCTTCTTTCCTACTTTGCTCTTCAACTTCCTTGCAAGCGTGATTAATAGTTCCGCGCATCTAAAAGAGCCGACTGCCACTGCTTTAAATAGTTGCATTTCTATATTTTTAGCCAAAACTAGAGAAACATAAGCCACAATGTCAGGGCGATAGCCTGCACTCGCTTCAGCAACATAAAGCAGTGGAGCATCAGGAAAGCAGCAGCATTCTTGACACTATTGCGGTAAGCAGTCGACTTCGAAAAGCTTCGGTCTTGTTTTTCTTTTAGTACTTCGTTGATTTACTGAGAACACCTTTGATTCCAACGGTACTACCCGCTGCGCTGTCCACATATAAAAAAGGTTTTTTTCAGCGATAGCTACGTTACGCAAGGTTTTCGCCTCGCCACGGCCCTCGATTATTCAGCAACTCGGTTCGTCGTGGTTGCCGCGCGGCCACCGCTCCTACAGGCGCGCGTCCGCCGCTGCCTGGCAACCGCCACAGGTGGCGCGCTCGCCGCGCCCGCTGTGATGGTATCCGTACGGATGTCGATACAGGCGCAGTCACTCTTCCTGAGGCCCTAGGGTTTAAAGATAACAATGGTCATGTAAATAAATCTGCAGTGGAAGTTAGCAAAAAGCGATTGGAGGATTGGTGGCTGAAAAGCAGAGATGTGGCATAAGGTTAGAACTGTAGGAAACCGTAGGTAAAGATGATGGCGGTTCTTAATGAGAATTTCCAACACAGTAAACAGGAGAAAATTTTAAAAAAAGAAGGGCTGAGCATGGTGGCGGTTGCCACCGCCCCGTTTCAAAGGGGGCGCTCCTAAACATCCATCCATCCATCCTGTGTGACGACACACCCCGCGCTCCGCAGCTCTGATAACCGGGAGCATAAAAGGGGAGAGCTCGCGCCGCCGCGGCCAAGGATATCTGGGGCATTCGGCCGCAGCCTTCGGGCTGTGGTCGTGTATCTGTTTTTTCAGCCAGCGTCCGTCCCGGCGGACGCGGTTGTTGCGAAGCGCGTCTTTAATCTCTCTTTTGCTCTGTCCCTTATCTTTCAACTCTCTTCTATCTGCACGTGACAGCGGTGGTGGCTCGGCTTGAGCCAGTTGGCAGGCCCGTGCACTTTCCTTTCATCCTTATCTCAGTCGCAACCAACCAACCAACCGCCACAACCATATTTCTGTTCTCGCTTCGGCCAGGGCGGCTTCGGCCCCTTATCTGTTTTTTCAGCAGCGTCCGCTCCGGCGGACGCAGTTGTTGCTGCGAGGCGCGTCTTTTCTTTCCTTTTTCTCTTTCCTGTGATCTTTCAACTCTCCTCTATCTGCACGTGGCAGCGGTGGTGGCTCGGCTCGAGCCAGTAGGCAGGCCCGTGCAATTTCCTTTTCATCCTTCTCTCAGTCACAACAACAACGCCGCAGCCATAGCTGAGGCGGTAGTATGAATGGTGGGAACTCGGCCAGCCTGGGGAGGCCAGGGGTCGTCGTAGAAATGAAAAGGAGACAGAGGTGGTATTCTCCCGGTGTCGCCTTTTGCGACATGTCGCATTCGCTCTTCGCTGATTGGCTCCAGCCGCGGTGACGGCGGCGTGACGACACGGATCCGCCTTCCTGCTACGTCATCGTGACGTCGCCCCAATTTACTACGCTTAGTCGAACAACGGAATGCGCTGAAGCGATTCGCGCGGGCGACGAGCTACGAAATTGATACTAGAAGCCATGGATCCCACTCTCCTTGCCTGGTTTTTGGGTTGCGAAGAAGAGTGGCGTGTCCGCGGACATCGCGACCAGTTTGCCTTGGCCGACGAATCTTGTCGGCGGCATTACCGGCTGTCGAAGAGCAGCACTGTGGCTACCGTCTGCTAAGCCGGACTGCCACTCGCCATGCGAATAGCGTTAGCGTACGAAGGCAATCGGCAGTTGCGGCTTTTGCGCCCTTAGCGTGAAAATATGGCGGCGTCCTTCCAAGCGAGAGCCGCCCGCTTCAGCCAATTCAGCAGTCCTTGCGATTCCGGTCGGCATGTTTACTGGCAACTACTGGTGTTGTTGCTTTTCGCTATGACTTACCTTGCTTCGACGATAAAGGTTAAGCTGAAATTCAGCTTAGTTTTTGAGATACGCTCTAGATTCTGGAGCGCGCAAGCCTAATGGTACCTCCAGCTACACTGCTACCGTCTGCAACTGCCCGAAACGCAGCCGACACCTAGCACAACCGTCCGGAACGAAACAAAAATAGAGTTGGAGCCTTTTCGCAGTGTTTTATAGACTTAAATGAAGTAAAGCGAGTTTATATTAAATTTTCAAGTATTATTTGAACATTAGACGTCATGTGATGGCAAATATTCTTGCTATCAAAAATACGAAACTACTGCTGCTAGTGAATCAGCAGTGGTAAATTGTCGCTTCTCGGAGTGAATGAAAGCACCGCCGACGAAAGTGCCGGCGGCGTTTTGCGTTTCTTCGAGCAACTGTACGCACTTTTTTAGGCCCCGCCCATAGAGTTTCTTACTATTACCTAGAGGGAAAGCTGGCGGCGCTGCACTTCAGCCACCATGGACGCCCAAAGCATCATGGGGCGGTGAGCTACTTGTTGCGGAACAGTCGTAGTTTTTCAGGAACACGGAGTGTCATTACTAAGATGTTTCATTCCAAAAACGCTGTCCGTGTGTGCGCAGACGACTTTCGCGCGAACGCAGTGTGCAAAAGCCATAGTAGTGAAAACGCGACGACACACGACGCCAATAAAAGGTTTCACTTTTCCGAAATGCCATTAAAAAACCTCTTAAAGTATTTAAGCAACAACATCTTTTTTGAAAACATATATACTTTTAAAAGTGCGCCTGTTAATTACGAAATATTAGTTTTTATAGTGTTCACTACTTGGCCAACAGGAGAGCTAGTCGTCTCTTATTTTGGGCAAACTTTGCACTTAAGTGCTTTTCTGCTCGTTTGTTGCAATCATTAGACAAGATATTGATATTAGGACGTTTGTAGTTATCAAACAGCTTAATTTTTCTATTATTTTTTGGCCAAAAGTTGCAGTTCCGCAACAAGTAGCTCACCGCCCCATGATGCTTTGAGCGCCCATGGTGGCTGAAGTGGTCTCGAGGGGTCGCCATGAAAACTCCCATAGACGGCTTGCCAGCTTTCCCTCTAGGTAATAGTAAGAAACTCTATGGCCCCGCCCTTTTGCGACATGTCGCAAAAGGCGACACCGGCAGAATACCACCCCAGCGCGCTGAAGAGAGGAGCGTGCCGAGCGGTTGGCCGAACGCCGTGAAAGCGATGCCGCTAGACGGGCTCGCTTAGCGTCTAACGATGAATCAACTACAAGTGCAGCCGGGAGTCTGTAGCTATCGCTACTCGGCTAGGTTTAACCAGGACTAAACCACAGCCGATTTTGTTCGTTTATTTACCGAGAAAACCGGTTATTCCAACCATATTACCCCTGGCGCTCTGCATACAGCTAACACCATTTTACGCGATACCGTAAGGATCTCTCCCTGCTGAAACATCAGCGTTAGTCGCAAAACATTCCAGAAATCAGAATAACGAAAAATAAAATAGCCAGCCGTGGTGGCTCAATGGTTAAAGCGCTCGTCTACCGAGCCGATGGATGATGATGAAAATTTTAATACTCAAAGAGAGTTTGTGGGTCAGAAAACCCCGCTGCATGGAAGGTATCCTTAGTCCGGGACACCGCACGACGAGGCCCCGTCTCGCGCCCGCTTTAATACAGCCCTTTGTGACTCCAGTGTAGAACAGTTGAGAAGCGCAGTCTCCCATTACTCTCACGTTGGGGTGGGGGAAGGGGGAAGGGGGAAGGTGAAGATTCTCAGTACATGCCCACACCATGTGAAAGATGTCGCAGATCTCTCCACAGTGCAGGCAGCGCCCATCTATGTTCGCATCAAAGTGTTTTGCTATGGCAGGACAGAGAAGAGTTCCTGTCTGCAGGCGCCGCAGAGTTCGCTCCTCCGCCTTACTCAGCCCCTTGGCACGTGCCGGGTAGAGGCGGTGGCTGCCGCAAGAGAGCGAGAGAGAGAGAAAAGCTTTATTTGAAGAGGAATTCGGGGCACGCCCCAGGGTCCCCGCACGACCGCACTGCACTCAAGTGTTTATATTCCTAAGGTCCATAACACTGGCAGCCCGGCCGGTGGTGATGGTCTGCACGGCCGGGTCCTCTGAGCGCAGCAGGGTCTCCCAGTCCTCCCAGGTCTTGAGGTTCTCTAGGTCCCGCGGGGGAGGGTCCGCCGGGCAGAGGGAAAGGATGTGGAGGGAAGAAGCGAAGGGTTCTGGGCATAGGGCAATAATGAATTAAGATTTCGCGGAACGCAGAAGCGGTTTTGAGCTTCTGAGCCAGGAGAGCTCGGATGAGGAGCCCGGTGTGTGAGCGCTCGGTCGGCCGAATCAGCGGCCTCATTGCCTCGTAGACTCTGGTGGCCAGGAGCCCAGATTACGTTTGTGCGGGTTGGATCGGCGGGAGCGCGTCTTAGAATTGTGGAGGCAAGAGGGGATATTTCGCCTGCAAGATAATGTTCACAGGCCTTGCGAGAGTCTGTGATAACCGTTTTCGATTTTCGATCGGCGGCAGCGAGAGCTATTGCAACTTCCTCCACTCGTGTTGAATTTCGGGCCCGAAAAGATAGCTCATCGACATTCATTTCCCAGTGGACTACGGCAGTCATGCAGAATCCCGCGGGCGACGGCCCTGTGATGTCCACGTAGTAGACGCCCTCTTTAGATCCATAATGCCTCATGCCGCTCAAGCGTGCGAGCCCGCGCTTGTCGTCTGCCTTCATGTGAAGCCATGTCCATGTTACGCGGGAGCGGAGCGACCCAGAGCATGTGGCGCCACAGTACCGGGATGTTCTGCGTCCTCTCTGGTATGCATGTGTGTTGGATGTGTAAGCTGTTTAGCAGGCGGCGCCCAGGAACCGTCTACGATAGCCGCATATATTGGTTCACGAGGTGGGCCTTCCGAAACTCCTGATAGGAGTTTACCACCCCCAACGCATTCAGTTTGGCATCGGAGGTAGCCACCGGAAGGCCCAGTGCTCGCTTTGTTGCCTTCCTGATGATGGCGTCCATGCGCTCGTCTTCTTGTTCGGTGATATGTAGGAACGGCACGGTGTACAGGATGCGGCTGGTCACGAAAGCATAGGCGAGCCGTAGCGCATCCCTGCCCCGCAGACCACCCCGCTTGTTAGAAACGCGGTGGATCATGCGCCCTACCTGTTCACCTATGCGCTTGAGTTTGGCTATAGTAGAGTCCAGCCTAAGCTTGTTATTGATGAACAGTCCCAGAATCCGGAGCTCTGCCACTTATCTGATGGGACCACCCGACAGAGATATGTGTAGAGACGTATGGTCCTTGTGATTTGTCCTGACGTGTAGAAACTCTGATTTGGCGGGAGCACATTGGAGACCACAGTCGGCAGCATATGCATCGACTATGGAGGCGGCCTGCTGAAGGCGGTCTTCCATCTCCCCAAGGCTCCCCTCGGTGGTCCAGATTGTAATATCGTCTGCGTAGAGCGCGTGTTTTATGCTCTCCACCTGAGCCAGTTGGCCGGGCAGGTGCATCATGTCGATGTTGAAAAGGAGCGGTGATAACACCGCCCCCTGTGGTGTACCCCGTGTACGCATAGAGTGCGGGCCTTATTCCTTGTCGTTGATACGGAGGAGTGCCTGACGCGCAGAAGAAAGTCTCAGACATGAACGAGGACCTTCGCCCCACAGTTAGGCGATTCCGTACCATCGTGTAGCTTTCCCACACACGAGGTCAATGAGATGGGTCTCAAGTTGTCCGTAGTGGCGGCTTTACCTGCTTTGGGGCCTGCCAGGGTTGCAGGTGGGTGGTGCACTGCCTATCCAGTGGCAGGAATGCACTCATCGTTACAGACGCCAGGCCGCTTATAGTTGTCCCTTACGCCGTAGCTTTCACTGTGTGACCAGGTACAGCAGTGGTTAAACCGCAGCTAAATTTTGTTGGTTCAGTCGTGTTAGAGGGGCACCTAGTGAAGACGCTCTGGGGTTTATCACTTCGTAACGTGTGTTTGGTATGTGTACTGATGTTATAATAATTAAAAAAACACTAGCATGCTAATTAGGCATCAGAAATTGCGTGGAATCGAAGACTGTGTTATGGTGTCTCACTGTACCGAAACAAATGATTTAGGAGGGTTTAACATTCAGAAGCGACTAAGGCTATGAGGGACGCCGTAGTGAAGAGCTGCGCGGACATCGTGCACTGACATCGCATAGCACACGAGCCTCCTGAATTTCGCTTCCATCGAAAATAGAATGCCACGGCCGTGATCGAACCCGCGTCTTTCGGGTCAGCAGCCGACAGGCATAACCACTGAGCCACCGCGGCGGTTGGAAGGTAATTATCCCGGCGTAGAAACGGAGCGGGATATACCATGTTCATAACATTAAAGTGAACAGCCAACGCCAACAGCAAACTACGCTAGACGCACGGTAAATTATCTTTGTGTCTTGCGTAGTTTGTTGTTGGCGTTCGCAGTTCTATTTGCTTTGCCTTAGTTTATTGGGGTTTAACGTACCAAAGCGACTCAGGCTGTGAGAGGCGCCGTAGTGAAGGGCTCCGGAAATTTCGGCCACCTGGGGATCTTTAATGTGCACCCGCACCGGACAGTAGACGGACCTCTAGAATTTCGCCATCATCGAAATTCGACTGCCGCAGTTCTCTTAATAATATTAACTACCGATATCCCGCTTTCTACTTAAATTGAACATTTTGGGACGTGATACTGCGAGTTAGGGCAGCGATGTTTATAATGCGTTGTGTTAGATTGAAAAGAAAGGTGTTGGAAATTAAACGCAAGCCAACCGGTTAGCAGTTTTCTGGCACGAACACTAGGTTCGAAGCATCTAAATAGCCAGACTTTGTGAAAACTTCCGACGTTCTGTACGAGGCGCTCCATTATATCTCAAATCAGAGATGTCCGCCCGCCACACGCTCAAGAAAGTACATCTCGGAGCAGTTCCGTGCATTTTTTTCGTAGCAGGAATCCTCAGTTCTCTCGAAAAAATGCTTTAAATCAGAAACGGTCTAGACGCGCGACCTCAAGCTAGTCACGAAGGGATTGAGAAATGTCGGCATCGGTAGAATCGTCCCTTCAGAGAACGATTAAGCACGCGTTGAGAAATGTCCCGCTCGCCAAGCAGCGCGCCGGCAACAACAACAAAAAAGGTAAGCAGCAAAAAAACACTTCGTAGGTTGCAATAAAAAGCCTCCCAAATTTTTCTGTTTTCTTTTGTGTTTCGATCCGTGAACCGAATGCGTCTTGTGTTGCGTGTCGCATGGGAGTGAGCAATTTTCTCAACCCCCAGTGAATCTGTGCTTAACTTTGGCTTTTGGCGGCACGCAGCCGCAGTTGTTCCTACAGAAGCGCTGCCTCTGCATGATTTCTCTTCTGACAGTTGGCGTAAGGCTCTCCATTTATGGAGTAAAATAGAAGCGAGTTGCGCAGAACAGTTCAGGTCACGCAATCATTCATGTTCTTGTGTCGATAGAGCAGTCATATCTCGTATGTGACCTCATTTCGCATGCCTCTGGATACATTACAGATGATTCTTTTCAGTTTCGAGTATAGTTTTCTGCTTGTTACATAGTCTCTTTCTTTATATCGCAGTCCAGAAATTCTTCTGAAAAACATTCTTTTGCTTTTGCTTTTTTACCCCATTTCTTCAAGTTCACATTGCAGTTTCAAGCCGCATTGCTTTCTTTAACTCATCCTCTTTGCCTTAATCGCGTGAGCATCTTTCCGTTGGGAGAGAAAATGGCATGAAGTCACGCTCGGGAAGAAACAGTCGAGGATGCGAAAGCACGCTATGGTAAAGGCCCCGTTGCACTGCCTGTAGACATCTTGCTGCATATACAGGTGCTCTCTTGCTATGAGACGATAAATTACGGAGACACTTACGACTAGTTACTTGCTTTGAGTGCGAAAGCACTGGTTTTTTTTTACTTTTTTTGTATTTCAGCATGAGTTATCTTCCTTTCTAATGACACACCTGCACATTATCATGCAGTCGTGAGGCAAAGCATGTACCAGGTTCGCCTTTGTTCGCCAAGAAGCAAAGCGGCTTTGTGACCTACGTGTTCCGTCCTTGCCTCGCACTCAAAAATTACTGGGTTAAATTCTGCGCTCTTTCGAAGAAGAAAATTTTTCTTTTAGTAACACGGTGATACCACTTGGGGCGTTTTGGGAGCACTACTGCTGGCCAACGCTGACGACGGGATCTGCGGTCAATTAGCCATATAATACTTTTGTAATATAAATGAAGTAAATTTCTTTAGCGGTGGTGGCTGAGCGAGCTAGTTCTGATAATAGGTCGTAGATGCAACCTTGCCCGGGCCTAGGCGAATACATAGCGATGCTAGTTGGGATATATCTCAGAACGAAAACTATTACCTGCGTTGTTTTTTTTTTCTCTGTCTGTTATTTCCGTGGTTGCCTGCAAGAAACCAATTTTTTTCGTCTCAGTGACGTGTTGAAATTCAAGCGTAGGTTTGGCGTCGATGCTTTCTTTTCGTACGCCAGCACGCGTTCTAGCGGCGTTCTCGCTTCGGCGAGAGCGGCTTCGGCCGCTTCTTTTTGAGCAGCGTCCGCTCCGGCGGACGCAGTTGTTGCTGCGACGCGCGTCTTTTCTTTCCTTTTCTCTTTCCTCTGATCTTTTAACTCTCCTCTATCTGCACGTGGCAGCGGTGGTGGCTTGGCTCGAGCCAGTAGCAGGCCCGTGCAATTTCCTCTTCATCCTTCTCTCAGTCACAACAACAACAACAGCGGCGTTGGCGTTCTTGTTTTGAACCGCTCACTGTTGCGCGATCATCATGTTACCTACGATGCGCTTGGACGCGTGTTGGCGTTCGACTGCACGTTTAACGCACTTCACCTGAGAATTATTTGTATTTATGCGCCTGCGCATTCCAATTTGGTAAACGCATTCTTTAAAGATTTAGATGTGTATTTTCTTGGAGGGCGTAATGTTGTGATGTTGGGCGATTTCAACTGCGTGCTCGATACGGTCGCTGATGTGCAAGGCCCTGGTAGGGGTAGGCCAGGCTGGAATGCGCGTGAGTTGCGCCGCTTAGTGAACCATTTCATGCTCACGGACGCGTATGAGCTCCTCTATGGCAACGTCTTTGTGTGGACTTGGCGTCGCGGGTTATCGTCGAGTAGGCTAGACAGGGCGTACGTTCCGGCGAGCCTTTCGCGGTCAGTTTGTGTAGCTAATGTACTGACGCTGCCATCCTCGCCGGTGCACATATCAGACCACCGCCCTTTTCTTCTATCACTCACGGTTCCGGCGCCTGCAGTATCACCCCATAGGCCATGGCGGTTGGATGTACGCATACTTCACGACGCCAGCACTAAAGAGGGGCTCACACGGGTCTTGCGTTTTTCGGTTGTTGGGGCGGTGCCTGGTGACTGGGACCGTCTGAAGGAGCAGTGGCGTCACCATTGCGCCGCATCTGGTCGAGCCCTTAGGGCTCGCGTGTCAGATGAGGTGCGTGTGGTGACGGCGAAGCTACGTATTGCTCAACGCACCCCGTCGCCTTCGTCGCTTATGTGCGCATGGAAAGAGGAGCTTTCGGAGCGCCTACAGCGTCTTTTACGTGCCTCCTCTTTGACAGTGGCTGCATGGCGTTGTCGACGCAGTCCAACTGCTCATCCTGAGGTGCTTCGGTTGGCCCGCCAAGAGCTGTTGTACACTCAAGGTGCCCCTGCGTTTACATCTTCCGCCGGGGCTACGTCCCAACCAGGTGGCAGGAATTTCAGTGCGTTTTTTAGCCATTTCAGGGGTATTGCTCAGTCGGTCATTCTAGTTGATCGCAATGTCGTTTCCGCAGCCCCATTTTTAGCAGGCTTGCCGCAGGTTTCAACTGAACTCCATGACGGCCTTATGGCTGTGCCAACAACAGATGAAATCCAGGAGGCGTTGGACTCCATGAAACGAGGCTCAGCGCCTGGTCCAGACGGCCTTCCTGTGGAGTTCTATTTAGAATTTTGGGATATTGTGGGCCCTATTTTCTCGGAAGTGTTAAAAATATGCTTTACTGAGCACGTATTTCCTGAATCATTCAAAAGAGGCCGCATTGTCCTTATTCCTAAAAAGTCTCCTATGTCGATATGTCCGGCAGATTGGCGCCCTATCACCCTGCTAAATTCAGATTACAAAGTATTAGCAAAATTACTCGTTCGTCGTCTACGAACTCTCCTCCCGTCACTTATTTCCTACCTCCAGGTTTGCTCCATCCCAGGCCGTGAAATACACAGTTTATCTTCTGTAACGCGAGACATCCTAGCGTATACTTTACGACGGCGCGCACAGGGTCTTCTTGTTTCCCTTGATCAGGAAAAGGCGTTCGACTTCTTAGAGCACGAGTACATTTACGGGATGCTGGATGCTTTCGGCTTCCCACCTTCTTTCGTGCTTCTCATTAAAGAGATGTACAGAGATATTTCAAGCACTCTGTTCCTCGATGGCCGGGAAAGTACCGCATTTGATGTTCGCCGCGGCGTCCGTCAAGGTTGTCCGCTCTCCCCCCTTTTGTTTGTGTTAGCATTAGAGCCTTTCCTCTTGGCAGTCAATCGCCACTCCTTTATTAGAGGTTTGGCTTTGCCAGGCAGCGAAGCGGTACGCGTCACTGCTTATGCAGACGACATCACTCTGTACTTAGCTGATGAACGCAGCCTGCTTGAAACTTTAAATGTTTTCCGTGAGTACGCCTCCTTGTCTGGGGCTGCTCTTAATTACTCGAAGAGTTGTTACTTTTTTGTGGGGTCTACCCAGACTCGTATTACACCTTCAACACCTTTGCAGTGGTGCGCGCAGATGCGCATTTTAGGTGTGACCTACGACTGTGCTGGAATATGGAATGGTGTGTGGTCTTCGGTCGTCGAAGACATTACAGCTCGTGTGCGAAGGGCGGAGACATTCGATTTGCCTCTGCTTGAGAGGCGCTACCTGGTTCAGTCCGTCATGCTCCGTGCCTTCTGGTACCTCTGCTACACTGTTAAACCACCCCTCCGTGTCATAAGGCGAGTGCAGACTACAGTTTTTTCGTTCTTTTGGTCAGGCGGAACCGAGCTTGTGGCCCGTGCTGTTCTTGGACAACCACGGGAGAGAGGAGGGTTTGCCTTTCCAAATTTGTCCGTCACGTCCTCGCTGTTAGCGTTGAAGAGTATTTTGCGTATCCTGCTAGGAAACGCGTCTCCGGCGCGAATCCTGGTTCGGTACTTTTTGGGCCCTTCTTTACGCTTCTTGGATCCGGCGGCCCCTGTTAATCATGGACCCCAGTCAGAGCAACCTACAGCTTTCTACGCTTCATCAGTGGCCTTTTACAGGCATGTAAGAGCAGTAGCACCTGCTGTCAACATCGTTGCAGACCGTGTGGTGGACATTATGGGCACGCTATTGTTACCTGTTGTGCCGGCCTCTCGCCGCTCACCTATGCGCCGGGTTCAGTGGGCGCGTTTAGCGTCGACACCTCTCCCAGATCATCTACGTGACTTTGTCTGGAAACTTGGCTGGGCAGTGCTCCCTACTTGTGATCGGTTAGAACGGTGGGGTGTGTTACGCTCCAGTACCTGTCCGAATTGCCCGCTCCCGGAATCTAATCGCCACGCTACAGTCACCTGTGTTGTAGCGCGTGTCTTTTGGCGCGCGGTTCATGCGGGATTTCGTGGGCAGGGCATTTCGTGCTTCGTCTCCCGCGGCCGCTTCCCCAGCGGCCGTTTTGCTCGCCTGTTAATAGTTGCAGGTCTTTTTAGTTTATGGCGCAGTCGATGCGCCGCGGTCGCTAGTGGCTTTCGACGCCGCGCTGTGTGGCCAATTCTCGGCTGTCTCCGACGGCAGCTGATCAGTTTTTTGTCCGATGAACTCTTTTTCTTGGGTGAGGAAGAGTTTCTCCGACAGTGGTCATGCCCATTTATCTCTGTAAATAACGGTCGTATTGTCTTGGTTTTTAGGCCAAACTGGCGCTAAAGTATCCTTTTCAATGTTTCAATGTCCAGTTATTGCCTTTTCGCTCTTCTGACAATCGGTATATATGCATTCCTATTTTACATCGCCAATTCCTGTTAGTAACTTAGAAATGTTTATGGTACCTCTTTAATTGGCTCGCCTTACATGTGTCATGTGTTCTTGTAAATGTGAATGTATCTAGTAACCTTGGCATGTGTATATATGTAAATAAAATTTTTTCTAAACATGCATGGGCATATATCAGCGCGCGAAGAAAGTGAATATTGTTTTTTTATTCAGTAAAACAACAGTTGCAAATATGCGTTTTTGAAACGCTGATTATTGCGTCAAACTATACGTGTAGAGAATTATACATACTGGAAAAGAGATTAGGGGTTTGGAGTGTGCTTCGCTGTCCCGCCAAAGACCCTTTGCTGCTGGTGCGCGACCCTGGCTGACCACACAAAAAAATTGAAAATTGGTTTTGAGGACAGGAAATGACGCAGTGACTTTCTCACAAACCTCGGTGGACTACCGAACCACGCCGTAATGGAAGTCATAACGGAGGGAGTAATGAGTGTGTTTTTGCAGGCTCACTGCGTTCGCTAATCTGCGTGCTCTGTCAACCGCTACAACTGATAACTGGAACAAAATGAAAATACGCAAGTAGGAGTCATCAAACTGCAAGGAGCTTTTCCAGCACACGAAAAAAAGTGAGTGCCTTGGAGGGCCGTTGTTATAGAGGCCCTAAATTTATTAACGAAGTAAGAGCTCTACTGGTGTGACAGCCACGTGATTCGAAAGGATGCCCCCACACCCACATTTTCTTAAAACCCACGTTTCCGGTACAAAGCAGAGATAAAATAATCCTCACCGTAGGGGCGTCTTCACTAAACAGCCGCTAAACTAATGAGCCTACCTAGCAACAATGTAACTTGAACGTTGCAAGGACGCATCGCAGTTAGCAGGCACCGAGGTGAAGGACGTGACTATTCCAATGAAAATGATTAAGTAAATCGATTCGATAGAATATTTAACACACTTACTGTGCCAATAACAATTGTCTTATTGCATGCTGTACGAATGAAAGAAATATTGCCTTAAATTACCTTTCTCCAGATTCCTTCTGAAATTGCTCCCTTCTGTTAGATCTAGAAATGCACTGTAGGCATACTTCATAACTGTGCGCAATTATTTCACTGTTTTTTTGCCATCACATTTTAGGCGAGAATTTGCCTGCATCGGGGAGTGCGAGTAATTGCATCTGACCTTAAATTTGTTCATTGACTGTAAAAGTACCAGCATTTCTACCATTCGATCAGAAAACCCCAGTCCGCTCTTTTGGAAAGTTTTTTTTTTTGGCATTCCTTTCATAAAAAATTTCCTTAATAGAGACTAAGCTAAACGCATTCTAGGAAGATTTGTTCTAGCCATCGGGTCTTGTAGCTGTGCAGACCACATTGTCTCACCGATTGCCACTCACACGGACGAACGGCCAGTTTTTTCGATCGACCTTCGTTGTGACAATGCCAAGATTTTGTGGCCGGCCGCTATTAAAGGGGCACTGACACCCGTTGGTATGACAGAGCGAGAAGGGCTCAAGCTGAGTATTTAGCAATGTATTGTGACACTGTTTAGTTACTCAAAATTCAGTCATGAATTCTATTCTCCGCTTCCTCTCTACTAATCTTTTCAGGCAAACCGAGATTAAAGTGTAAAGTGGCGCCAACCTGACAGTGAGGCAAAGTCTACCCTCTACTGAAAGCCGGCGACAACTCTCCGCGTTTTTTAAATCTCATAAAACCAAAAGGTTAGAGAAACCCAAGAGTGCAAATGTCTGATATGCATCCAGAAAGGCCGGTTTCTTAGAAGTATTAGCATGAGTCATGAAAGGCTTTATTCGCAGCACTGCACGTGGGACCCTAATCTTTAAGAATGAAGTGAACAATAAAATATTCAAACAAACACACGTGTTTGCCACTGAATGGCTAGTGTTTGTTATTTAGCATGTTCGGAACTTTCCAGAAAAGAGTGCCCGTGAATGGGATCTTCTTTTGTTAGTCGATATTGGTTCAGTGCAATTATTCCTGCAGCAGCATCTTCTGATTGAAATTGTCATGCCTGTTGCTAGCTGTTATTTAATTTACAGTCTCTAAGTGTAATTGCCCATTCCTAAGCGGTTCATCAAAGAAGTTTCTAGTTGCATTTTCAAAACATTCACTGTACTTCGAAAAACATCGCTGACTATAATCGCATAACTCGTTCGCTTTGCAATGTTATAAGCTGCTATTTCCTGCTATGTCGCCCATTTCTGGGAATATTCCTAGATTAAATTGTCACCTTTGGTACAGCTCAAAGAACTTGCGGCCTTTTTGACCACATGCTTAAGGGAAAAAATTCGATAGTACTTGGAAGTTAGCCGACCCTCACCTATTCCAACGCAGCCCCCAAGTTTTTTAGATAGGCTTACCCCAGAAAATGAATTCAGTTGGTTTAGTTGGGATTCATGGATAGATTAGTGGAAATAGCTGGGATTTGTGTGCAGATAGAAGGATGGTTTGTGTTAGTTTAACCCCCTTATATAATCTATTGCAAGGGACTCGAACTTTCTACTCCAAAGATTTTCAAACTAGGCGATGCTGACGATGTCACGATCCTCTCGACCAATCAGGGAATATAATTACGGAAAAATCCAGTGGTTTTGGTAAGGCGAGAACCTGAAAGCGGTCGCATCAATAATATTCATCTTTGGACATAGAAATGTTTTGTGTTTTTAACCCCCAGTGTCCCCCTAAACTGTGCTAGAACGTTTTTCAAAAAGCTCTCTGGTTTTTGAGTACTCTTGATGAGCTGAGTATCTGCCAGCTACATACGCACGTTAATTATTGTTCATATTGCTTACACTTCCTCGTTTTTATTCGCTGAGGGCTCGATGCTTCCAAAGTACTTTTCTCCCCTCCCCGTTGTGTAGAGATCTGCCTGCTGTCTGAGGACATGTACAAAGCTGCGGGTCATTCGCCGTAGGTGGTGGTTATTTTTTTCTTCCCCCTCCCATTTTTACTCCATGGGTAGTAGGTTGATTATAGTTGTTGCTCTGTCGCTCAGACTCTCCACATTTGTTACCTTGCTTCGAATGTGGGTGCCAGCGAAACCTGCACTTGGGACTATCGCTGGGAATGATTAGGCCAAAGTGCTCCCGAAAATACTAGGCGACTGCTACAGCTATCACATAGTGTTCACGCCATCTGTCCTTTGCAGACGAAGCCGGACGAACCAGCAGCAAAAGGGATTTACTACCGTACGGAGCGTGGGTTCACGTCCCCCAAGGTTCCAAGCTCAAAGAGTCAAGTCGCCTCTTTACTTTCTTCTTCATATAATGCGACAAAGCATTCGTGTAGTTGATATTTTTTAAGGAAGCTTGCAGCATATAAGATGACAGTAATGTTGGAACGGCATTCCGTCAAGCCGGCTATGTTTGGGCTCTCGTGGACTTTACTGTGAACACTCGCAAGCGTAGCGCTGTATGACGATTAGCCTACACTGAAGGAGACATCAAATTCACTACGTGTTGTGTAGGTTTAGGAAGCAAACGCTACCAGTTGTTGCTTATGATCGAAAGCGTTGGGGCCGATTCTACATCCCTAGGAAGACTCGCACGCTTTTTTTTTTCAGTGATTAATCGTACAGAGAATGGACTGCAGGGGTAAAAAAGTTTGAAGATGAT
Organism: Amblyomma mixtum; assembly: GCF_055824585.1. NCBI lineage: Eukaryota > Metazoa > Arthropoda > Arachnida > Ixodida > Ixodidae > Amblyomma > Amblyomma mixtum. Next base: position 43,165,802 of record NC_143018.1, read on the forward strand.
ACTGTAGGTGTGGCCCTTCAATAACTTCTATTTACGTTTTGAAAAATCGTCGATTGGAAGCTTTGTTGTTGTAATGCTACCTGCGAAGTAATTAATGTTTCTACCTACCACCCGTTGGAAGCTTCAGCACTTTCATGCTGTCTCTCATTCTTTCTGAGCGCATATGTGCGTATGAAGTAGTAGCGGGAGGTTTGGTGCCAGCCAACTGCCTGGGAGGGACAAGATTGCGTACGCCATGTAATTTTGTCGAAACCTACATTTAATGCATACCGCTGCACATCGAGTCACAAATGTCTCAGCGTAGTCATTGTTACATACGTATCATTTCACCTGGATGAAATCCTACAAACTTGAACTGCGCACTAAAGTTTTCCCAAAATATTTTCTATTGAGTCTAAACGACAGAGCCATTTTCCTTGAATTGCTCGCATTTCCTTGCAGTGTTTTTTGTGCTGAATGAAAATTATATTTTCGGGTCCCATTCCGTGGTTAGATGGCATGCTTGCGCTCCCAACTCGCTCCCAATTTTGCCGCATTGATTCAATAGAACTGTCAGTTCTCTAGCTGGCTACCTGTCAAGAAGATATTCTAACTACTTTGGCTTCGTCTCTGTGTGAAATTAAACAATGAATTAAAATTTTTGATTGAAGACCTACCTAAATTTTGTTGCGTCGTATGAAGTGAATATCACTTATTTGCAGAGATATTATTTGTCTTACGTCTAATGACATGCGTTGCTTGAGACCGTATCTGGAGGGACACGGCTTAAAGTTTTTGCTACTCGGCAATAGTGCCTAGCAGCGAAGCAGCACTCTTAGGAAACCTCACCCTTAAACTTTATCCTCGCGGGTTTGCCCATGCATCGAGACTATTCCTACAATTTCTGATGATAAGAGGCTGCTTCTGAACGAATAAACAAGCACCGATGGCTCTAGAAGAACCTGCTTTTTCTACGTCAAATGTCTTCAGTGAACCAAAGAAACCCCAGGCAATTTCGGAAGGCCATAAACCCAAAAGCAACCCCTCCAAATTCGCTGTGCGACGAACTGGTCCACCTCTTCCACGCACTGATGAGGCCAAAACATTAAATTATACATTTTCGTCCAATTTTACTCACGAACCTTCAGGTGATATGCCTATCTTGATTTTGCTTACCCTGCTATGCCAGACATACGTTTCAACCCTAACAGAACAATCGTGTTAATCGATTCCATGAAGCTAATTTCATCAGCTGCTATATATGAAAGTAACGAAATAGTTCTCAAGAATACTAAAACGTTGTAACCGTTCTTCTTTGTAATATCTTCCAGCAGTCACTAGAGTCCGGTATTGTACCCCACGACTCGAAAGCGGGGAAAACCATCCTGTGCACAAAAAACGTCCTTCATTGTCTAGTAACAACTACCATCCAATCTCCCTCACTAGCGTTCCCTCTAAATTAATGGAGCACGTAATTTACTGATACATCATCCCCTTCTTGCAGGCCGTCAACTTTTTTCACCCTTCTCAACACGGATTTCTGAAAAAGCTATCCTGCTCTACCCAAATGGCTCTCATTACTCGCGACAGCAGTACTAGTATGAGCACTAACACACCCGTGGACGCTCTTTTCTTAGACTTCAAAAAAGGTTACGACAAAGTTTCCCATCAACGCCTCTTGTTTAAACTTTCACGCCCAAACATGATCCCACTAGTATATGATTGGCTCCAAAATTTTTTTACTAACCGCAAAGAGTTTGTATCGACTAAACAATCACGCATCTTCCATCTCCCCTATTACCTCAGGTGTGCCACAAAGCAGGGTTTTAGGGCCTTTATTATTCTTCATTTACATTAACGACCTTCCAAGTAATCTATCTTTCACCGTTCGTTTGTTCGCAGACGACTGCGTCATTTAGCGGAACATCACTAATAAGAGAGACACCATCTGCAATGCGACATAAAACTTGTGGAAGAGTGGTGCGCAAACTGACTAATGTTTTAAACGTTAATAAAACTACTCTAATATCATTTCATCGCCGCCATTTGTACCCTACTCCTAACTACGCCCTCCGCGGTTCCATGATATCCCACGCATCTTCATATAAATATTTAGATATCAGCCTAACACAGGATTTCTCTTGAACCACCCACACAATGAACATAACAGATGAAGCGTTTGGCACCTGCTTCCGTACAACTGGCTGCCTATTTCGTATATTCTGATTACTCATATCATACGAGCGTAACAGCATTGAAAACAAAAGCTAACCTCCCCAGCCTTGAATACCGTAGGAAAATAGCCACTCTGCCTTTTCCACAGGTTTTCTCATGTTCATCTGAGTCAATCCGTTATCACCCCTGCACACCGCCTTTCACTTCGCATCAGTCATCTGAAAGCTGCTCATACACCTCGAGCTTCCATTTCTGTGCACATGAAATCATTCTTCGCCCAAACGCAAGAGATTGGAATGACCTTCCCGCTGAAGCTTTTACCCATCCTGGCCTGGAATCCTTCTCATCTTTCATCACTGATCTAATTAAATCATATGTTAGCCTATACCTCATGTAAAGCCTCTAGTGGGCCTTCGAGGTGCTAATAAATAAATAAATAAATAAATAAATAAATAAATAAATAAATAAATAAATAAATAAATAAATAAATAAATAAATAAATAAATAAATAAATAAATAAATAAATAAATAAAAAAATAAACCGTGCTTATTTACGTTGTTATTACCCTTCAAGTATAAAGGGCATTATAAAGCTTTGCTTCAAAAGTGTGGTACTCTTTCGATTCATTCTTGTCGTCTATCACGCAGCTATTACTGGCGTACTTTTTGTCGCACAACGATCACAGCTGTAACAAAAGATAATGCGAATATTGGGTGAAAAACCCTGGAGTAGCAGGAGAGTTCGAGGTTCCTGCCTTAGAGTAAGTCCACGACCACTTCAGCCGACAGAAGGCCTTAAAAAACGAGAACAGCCTCGGGTAAGAAGAGAGGAGTTCTACTTTCTCTGGCACTGCCCCTGGGTGCTTTGCAAACGATACGCTTGTCACTTTCCTCGATTTTGCCGCTCTGACTACATCATAGTTCCGGAGGCAACTGGCTATTCTACGCCACTAGGGAGGCGAGTAGTGTACGTATTGTCTCAGTTAAAAGTAGTTGCGAAGTTGTCGGGCTTCTAGAAGAGATAAGAACCCGAGCAGAAAGGAGGAAAGTGAAGTGAGTGGCACATCAACTCACCACAAACATCCAAATTTCAAGCTCTCTTTTCTTCGTGCCTCAGATGTCATGAGCCCTGAAGGAAAGGTCCAGAGGGAGCACCTGCGAGTAGGAGCGTTTGAACAGTAGCAGTAAACCTGCGGTATCATACACTGTTATACATCCTTGCCGTCCTCTTCGTCATTGGCGTTGTGAGCAAGTGTTTTTGCGTCACCAAACTGTATTAGGGTTGAAAAAACGCACTCATTTATGCGTCTCCTTAGCCTCGTTATGCAGTCCACTTTAATGCAAATACGGGTAGAAAGAGGAAGTACGAATAAATTTATTAAACAAATTGCAAAGCAGACAGGTATAAAATTCTGACGAAACGTTTCACGTCCCGTAAGCTTTACTTTAATTCTCCTAAACCGGCATTAAGGAACGCATAGAGTTGCTGAACGCAAATTTCAAAGAAGAGATTAAAAATCAAGTACTGGTCAAGTCATACAAAGATAGAATAATGAGGAAAGCGTGCCGGTCATAGGAGGAGTAAGTCAACAATACAGCTATCAGCAGTTACAGCGGCTAACGATTGCGTTTCTCACCTCTTCTTGCTGCATTATTTTGTTGTGTACGCAAGTAAAACTGCAACCGGGGCAAATGATAAGAGTATTTAACAAATAAAAGTGCGCGAGCGTTTCGTGTCAAGCAAACGATCAGCAACTCTGGCTGGTTCTCTACTGGTGGCGGCGCGTCTTATTCACATTAAAATTAGCATAGACCAATACGGTATCAGTGCCGGCCAGTGCGACAAAAACGCGACCCTGAGCTGTTTCCTCGTGATCGAGTGCGGTTTAAGCGTGACCAAGTGTGTATCAGAAGAACCAGTGTCAGCAGCCGAGGTCTCAGCGAAAGCGCGTCTTGCAAGAGGGACCTAAGAATTTTCCAGCGTTACCCAAGGAACCTCGGTGAAGTCAGTGCTGTTGCAATGCAGCGCGTCGCAAAGAAAGCCAGCTCTATCCAGTATGCCCAATAAAGCCAGTGTACGAATACACTTAAGATGGTTTCAAATTGGGCTAGTTGGTAGTTAACATGGTCAAACATAATTGCGCTTTTGAAAAGACTTGGGACAAAACAGGGACGACAGAAACTCTCGTGCGCAAACTGTCAACTGAAGATTTATTGCTATGAACACACATATATAAGCTTCACGTCATAACAGAAACCACCAAAAAAACGGAGTTAAGCAGCAGTTCTCCAATCATGTCAACACGCATCAAGAAAATATTTTGTCCCGGCTGATTGGATTACAATCGTTAATACTGATCCAAGAATTGCCTTTCCTGTTTGGAAAGCAAAACCGAGGTGTCCCTTACAAAGGTCTCTTTTCCCAATTCCATGCAGGAAGCTTCCCACAGCTCCCTGATTGCCCTATCTCTAGATTTCAACAGAACTGTGGTCTGTTGGAAGTGGGGTTTGCAGCTATCGCACCTGGCGCAATGCGCCGCCAGATTTCCAGGTGAGTTAATCTGGCGACAGTTGCGGATGTGCTCCCTTAGTTTTTCATTTAGGCATATGCGCACGAGAGTTTGTGTCGTCCCTGTTTTGTCCCAAGTCTTTTCAAAGGCGCAATTATGTTTGACCATACAAATACACTTGTTTGGTGGGGGATAGCAATGGGAGACACTGTCTTTTTCCTGAAAGTGTGAATTAAAGCACCGGCCAAGAAAACGTGCCAACTTCGTTCCCAGATCCATGATAACGTAGTCATAGGTGCTATATCGGGTGTTTCATGGAATATTTTTAAGAAGTTTTAGATATAGGCTTTTGGGGTTAAAGTATGGCTTCTGGGTGGATACAGCAGGAACAAGAAAGCGCGGACGCAGAAGGAAATACACAGAACGTTGACGAAGCTTCGTCCTCGTTCTGTGTGTTTCTTTCTGCGTCCGCGTTTTGTTGTTCCTGCTGTAGCCACCCAGAAGTATGAACCAAATAGCTCAGTTTTCTACTCGTTTAAAAATATGGCTTTTGCGGTACACCATTATCAACGTTGGCGGACACCAGAAAACGGGTAACTAATTTCTAATAATCGCCTTTTTAACGAGTAGAGTTAAGCGCCTAGTTGCAATTAGAGATTTGTAGCCGGTCGTTAGTAACAGCCACATCAGTTTTTAGAATTTCTAAAACGCGATTATTCTCGGCACTGTGGCTCAACACAATTTGGGTACATTGTGGCAAAATACATGCGCTCTCGAAAAGCATGCAGGCAAGGCACCTTTCCAGTACATGTAACTAGTAAAAAAGCCGAATGTTCTCGAGCCACAGCACCAAGTGCATTCGCGTTTTCTAACTGCCATTTGTCTTGTGTAGTTGGCACTGACAAGTGAAAAGGTCAAAAAGGTCATCTTGTGCTACTGTGTAGAACATTGTTTTTTTTTCATTTATTTACTGCGTCTGTTGATAATCATAAAATTCATGAAAGGTAACAACGTTTTGCAATTCAACCTACGATAGTGTTTCCACCCCGTCTACTAATCTAAGTTTCGTAGCCTCAGTTGCCGTGAAAATGATGACATCAGATTCATTGTGTGGCACGCGAGCAACTATGCAGAAAGCGCATTCCCGCCACAGCCGACACAATTTTGAACTGAAGCACTCGCATACCGCCTAACAGAAGCAATGTTTCATCACCCTTCATATTTTTCTTGACATATCTTAGGAGAAGCGATAAGCTTGCTTTAAATAGGCATTTTCAAAATTCCATACTTAACAAGACATGTCATAAACAGAAATTTCGCACCACAGATAGAAAAAAAAAGCTGCTCATGTACTCATAAAGTTGTAGATTTGTATTTGAAAACATTATTCAGCAGCTCATAGAAAAAACGTAATAAACTTAAATCATTTTAAAGATCTTTTTCCTTCCCAGTGATCTCCATGCATCTTTACCTATTTCTTTCAGTGCATATTTAATGGCCGCTACGTCCATGAGCTTTTACGGCAGCTACTAGAGGCAATAAAACCAGACTAGCAGCGATTTGTTCTGCGAGCAGGTCACGGCCATCAAAACGCGGGTTTCCTCTATGCGGGAAAGGACTTCCTGTCAACTGATGAAAATAAGAAAACCATGCAAAACATTGCGAACATTCTGCGTGTTGCAAACATCCTCGTGCCTGCTATCTCAATGCAATGAGGTCGCCACTCGCTGCCGTAAATCCTCGAATCCATCGCCATTCAGTGAACGGTGACTTCTGCAAGAAACGGGAAAATACAACCAGACATCGAAATAAACTCGTAGACTTAACTTTTTCTATTTAAAGAGTTTTCGATCCTTAGTACTTTTTCTTCTGGTCTTATATTGTTCGTGAACTTTTCCAATCAGTGTCGACCTCACCTAATTCTTTTTTTCGGCTGAGAGGCGATCTAGGACGTAAAAAAGTTTATTTGGTAAAAGGCAGCGGGTCAATTAAAGCTGATTATGTGCAAACTCCCGTATACTACAGTCTTCGAAACTGGAGACATAACACTAGAGAAAAAATATTTAACGACAACAATGTCTTCGCAAGTGTAAAAAGTAGGAGTAATTCTTTCCGAGGCATGGCAGCATATATCTGCTTCGCCTGCTCAGTGCATTCTGCCTCGCGGGAGGGCCAAGAGCATACCTTCTTCGCACGTGAGAAATAGTGCCCTTTGATAGCGTGAAAAAACTCCTTATTTTATAGAATTTGAGATCCCATGAACGGAGGCGAAGGATTTATGAAACGTATATCTGATAGGTTTATTTTCATACTTTCCTATACATTATAATAAGGGAGCAATTACTCATTGACATCTATCCAAGCGCAGTCATACGCCTAAAATGGAGAGCTATACAGCTTTCTCAGATACTTCGCAATCGAACGAAATTCATCCTGGTCCGGGGTTCGAGCCCGGTACCACCGCTTCACCAAAGCTGTCCCTCTACCAACTGAGCTGACTGGGACGTCAACAAAAGAAAGCTCTACAGCTTTCTCAGAAACTTCGACCATTTCACCAACACTGTTCTTACTTCGAGTTATTGATGAATTCGCTCTCGCCCTACCATAAGCTTGCCGTCCCGGTTAGCTCAATTGGTAGAGCGACTGCTCCGGTGAAGCGGTGGTCCCGGGTTCGAACCCCGGACCAGGACGATTTTTTTTTTTAAATACGAAGTTCCTGAGAAAGCTGTATAGCTTTTCTTTGTAGCTGCTTGGCTGCGCTTGGGTGGATGTCAATGAGTAATTGCTACCTGATTACAAATCTTCTTCACCTTCGGGGATTCCCCTAAACAATTTCCCATATATTCCTTTCAAAGGTTGTTTCACATTTTTTTGAATGAGAACTTCATCCTTTCGTTATGTGTACTTCAATGCGAGCACTACAGAATACTTCTTTTTAACCAAATTTGCAAATAACTGAGAAAGAAAGCTTCAATCGCATGGCAGCTGTAATTTACCGCAGTCAGTAAAACTTTATTTTGCGAAATATTTATCACGGTAAACTTCTAAGAACACCCCTCTATCCGTGGAAATTGTTGAAAACGTAACTATACATCAGTATTTGTACTCTCGCCTCTAGTGCTCTAGCATTCAGCAGTACTCCAGTGCATGCAGCACTTACTCTCAACTAGTACTCTAGTTGGTTAACAACCTCTTTAATACTTACTGCAGTCACGCTGCAAGACTGAAGACTCTTTTCCTTATTATTTTATGACTGAAAAAGTATCTGCGCGTTTATCTACATGGTGTACATCATGTTTTTTATTGCTCCCCTGAAACTGAATCGAAACATATAGGTAGCAAAGGACTTTTCAGCTTTTTCCTGTGCACTATGTTTATGTTATGCCCTATGTTACGCAATATATGTTGCCAACTCACGGCACTAGGCTGCAGAGGGTTAACACAGTGACTTTCATTCTCAATGTAATCATAGCATTTCATCTCTAACGAAAAGTATGCAACTCCACAATGTTGCATACATTGCAGCAACCCATTATTCCAGCTACCCGATTGCATTGCAGGTACCCAGAATTCAGAGAATGAGAACCGTTAATAAATAATATATACCAGCCCCAGCTACTGGCTTACCATTGAACCCAAAAACAATTAAACTTATGGCTTATCCAGAGCTCAGTATTGGACAGTGAGTTTGATATCTTTCCTAAATTATCCCGATTCTAACTACGCCGGGCACGACACCACAAGCGAACACGCGCTTACATATGAGCGCGCTCTTGTGAGCACGCTTTCCCTTTTTATTATCTGCTTAGTTGTGTTTAAAATATAAGCGAGAATCTCAGAGTTTTAGGGCGAATTATTTGATTCCTCTCGAATATGAAAACACAAGAAAAGCAGCGTCATGAGTTCCCCCTCACCACATTGTAAACTCAGATAAAGTGCGCCTAAAGCCGCTCTGAATGTGACGTGTCACATAAACTAAAACATTTCGCCCTCACAGTTCCAAAAAGCTCTCACTGGTAGGGTTCAAAGTGAGATAGCTGCCCGAGTTAAACAGAGCCTGCGCAGCCATTTTGCATCAAATTTGCATTATTTGCCTCCATCTAAAAAACTAATATACCAGTGGCGCTGCTCCACACAGCGCCTGATTAAATTTCAAGCACGCCCCTTCACACCGCTCTGCGATATCCTTTAAAAGGGGGAAAAAATGTGAGAGTGTCTTTAAACAGGAAGCGAGGTACACTATGAACACAGAAAAGACTCAAGAAAGTTATGGTGCTCCATTTTATCTATAGAAGCGGCAAATATTAAAATCCACCTTGCCCAGGCGTTTAATTATATTTGTCAAGAAGTTACGAAGTGTTAAACCTAGAGACTCTATTATGCAGTGCTCTCGGAACATAGCGTAAGGGCTACTAAAAAGTCTGGTGAATAATGTTTGAAAGGTTATCGCGTGTTCGTTATGATCACACCTTTTGGCGGGCTTTACAACGTTTACTTCATTGATGGTCTCTACTTCTATCAATATTTTACTTTCCTCAATTGTCGCATTTACTGTCTGCGGTTTCTATATTATATTACTTTTAATTTATTATTAATACCTAAAATGACACAGATATGTAGCATTACATGAAATTTGGTCTCAGTGCTTAAATGAAATTGGATTTGATGGCAGCATTGAAGTGAAGTGTATCAAAGTGGTGCACAGCACCGACGGGCAGGCTGTTCTGATCCCAAGCTCTTTTCGCGATGAGTGAGGGAATATGCGCTGTAGTCTGTGCTGGGACATGGTACATGGCTTTGGGATGTTGGGTGTGGATTAATAGCTGATAAGCTGGCAACATAACTTAAATACCGGGTGGTGCATGATAGAATCTATAATAAGTGCGGATTAATAGGTGTTGAGCTGGTAACGTAACTTGAATACCTAGCGGTCCATGGTAAAATCTGTAATAAATGCACAGCGTAAAGACGAGTTGTCTCTATTTGAAATTAGTAATCTTAATTTCGGTATTTAAGTGTGGCGACGCAGGTGTACTACGACTAGTCCAATAAAAGAAATGTGGCTGCACGATTCTGGACTGATTCCAGGGTGCTTGAAGGTTCTGTCATGAGATTAATTATTTTTGTGAGAGTAGCTATCGGAAGAACTTCACTTTTTTTCTCGTTTGTTATCAGTTGTTAACTGATTTTCTAAAAACATCGCAACTAGTCGGTGTTGGCAAAGAAACCAACGCACAAATAAGGTTTTGCCTTGAGTAAGAGACGTTGGCTAACATTCTCACCCTACCGCCGTTTCTCGCCTAACTGTGTACTTTTCTCACGAATACAAGTGAAAACATTGGCACTAGGTTACGCCATGCCCACTACTAATGACCGAAAGGTGGCGTGTGGTTGTTGAAGCCATCGAGACACTGTAACATCTTGGAAGGCTGCGATATTTTTTGTGCGTTGCCCTTATAGGTGGAGTGAGGACGCTGCTCCTTCTATTTAGTTGTGCAGCTGCACTGCGTGCATGCGCCGCAAAATTCTCCAGGCTAAGTAGCGCCTTTGCCAAAAGTCACCGATCAAGAATCTTTCAGTTCTAAACAGTATAACGGAGCTTTTACGGCACCCCTAAAGACCGAAAGGTGTCAAAACGTGAGGTCTAGGGTTCACCTTACTGTAAACACATTCGCAGCTTCAGGGTTGCCAAAGGGCTCTGCTATGCGCCCAAAAAACATACTATCGTCAAGTAAAACTCTAGTTTGGGCGAGTTGGTTCATGTTGAAAGAAAAAACTGCTAATTGTGCAAGAAAGGAGGAGAAGGAATGAAAAAAAAATACAGGACTGATGTCAGTCCTGTCGTTTGTGTGCCTTCCATGTCCTCGTTTTTTGCGCCATTAAAAGTTTTTTCTTTCATACCATCGTCGGCCGGTTACGTTTGGCAAAGACGATACCACCAGCGCCGCAACCAACAGGCCTATGTTTATGAGAGCCGCGCAGCGATGTCTGAACGACCTTTGCTTCTTAGTTCCCGTTCAGAAAGCAAAAACCACTTATTTGCCGTTGTATAGGCATGAATTCTAGGCTTAACAAGAATCGGTAAGGTACATACCGCACTTGCAAGTATAGCAGGTGTGACTTTCGAGCGGCGGTGGCTCAGTGGTTATAGCACTCGGCTGCTACCCCAAAAGCGCGGGTTTGATCCCGGCCGCGGCGGTCAAAATTTGATGGAGACGCAATTTTAGAGGTCCGTGTAAAGTGTAATATGAGTGCATTAAAGAACCCCAGGTGGTCAAAATTTCCGGAGGCCTTCACTACGGCGTGTCTCATAGCTTGAATCGCTTTCGGACGTTAAACCCCCTTCACCATAAACTTTCGAGTTTTGGTTGGTAAATTAGTTCCGCAAAAAATTGCCAAGCTTATTTGTCCCCTGCCCACTATGATTACCTTTTCCACCAGTAGCGAAATGAAGTTTTGTTTTTCCCTTTTCCATTTAGGAGTGGTACATCCTTGATAAGAGGATTAGTGTTGCTATCTAGTTCTCGATTTTTGCAGAATTGGGCGAATTCTCTCCTTCTTACTTTTATTGCATGAAGCGCAGTAATATTCCGTTTAAAGATACAATAGGGTTCGTTTGTAGACATGAGATCTTCCAAGCAGAGTAGTAACGTTAGATTAAATAGTGTTCTAAGTCCTAACGTCAGCGAAAAGAAATTTTAAAAAAACTTCGAGTGGACTAGTTCACGTAAAACCTACATTTGTAATATGCTTGAGAATCGCCGCATTTCTTCCAGCCTTCAACAGTAGTGCTCAGGTAGGGAATTTTCTGGGGTCTGAAAACGCGCACGTGCTGCAGAGACTGAAATCTACAAAGCCGTGAGCTCTGTTGCAAGCTAGTGGGTTTCATGTGTGTTATGGCTGGGACTGGAATTTTTAGAAATTTTCGAACAAATGCACAGATAATTTTAATTTTAGAGAGGTTAATCCTCACGATGACTGCACCGTTGCTAGAGCACTCATGATTATGAATTCATTACAAGAAATATCAAGCAATCCAAGAATGATCGCGTAGTTCATCATAACATGCGCCTTTGGGTTTACAGCTTGTTAGTGGCCTTTTTCTGATGCTTCTCTCAACGTAGTACCAGTATGCGGATGACTCTAATTAGTAAGTTATTAATGTTGGTAGTTTATCATTGCAAAAAAAACTGTTTGAAACAAACCAATCATACAAAATAGACAGACATAGAGAGAAATAGGTCAAGAAAGAGCTTCCTATGGGGAGATGCACATAAAGAGCGAAAGGAAAAAATGAAGCAGTGGCCAGCTCAATTAATTATCCTCGGCACGCTCATGTCGTCAAATGGTGCGTAAAGACGAAGGAAACCCACAGCCCGCCTACAGTTTGGCTCGATACTCAAAGCCATCTTCTTTATACATTAGCCGCATAAAATAACTTGCAGAAAATACAAGCAAAAATTACCTTGCTATCGGTTAAATATAACCTTGCAACTAGTGTGAAATAACTAGAAAAAGCAAACGCATTCTTGCGCGCCAAGTTTGTTTACCTATGATGAATTGTTTACAATGAGATTCGATGGGATCACATACACAATTATTTACATAATCGTGCCTGCCCCTTTCAGCTCGTCTCAGACCCCTTTCCTTCCATTCACTTGACAGACAGTCTTGCTCGAGGTTCCTAAATATTCTCCCTAACTCTGACTGCAGCCGACACTAAATTAATAACAGATTTTATGAAAAGCAGATCAGCTTTCAGCTCGGCGTTATCACGAATTCACGCACGTCAAGCGAAACGAGCGTAGACATTAAAAATTCTTTACTCCGCTGCTTAGCATGCTAAATAACCAAAAGAAATACGTGCGGGAAAATTTTTCGGCATAACAGGTTTCCAGAAGTTTGAGAGCGCATTAATCTGATGCATAAAGCGACCAACGCTCATTTCTCAATTCCGTATGAATTTTCTACGACGAGGAGCTCGATATCAGCTCTCAAAAATTTCTCTTTTTTTGTAGGTTGCTACTTCGCTAACGGATATTAGAGCCAATTTAACGAAGTTTAACGACAAGACGAAGAAAGAAATTAACGAAACGAAAAACGCACGAGTTCTTTTATCATGTGCACGGTAATGCGAGTGCTGCATGCATCATCTTTGCCGTTCCTGCCACCAGTAATTGAATACAGGATATCAGGTATACAAATTATTTCGCTGCTCTTCTGCCAGGTTTTCAAGCTACGCAGTATGGCTGGCTCGAGAGAGCTCACCTCTAGTCATTCGTGGCCTGGTGATTGTGACATCATGTTGGTAGGCAATGTTGCGTTGCAATGCCTGGCAATGGAGGTGTTTTGTGAGTGGCGTTTGTTACGCCATTAGGCACCTTTTTACTCTGCGTGGGCACCTCTTGTAACGTACCACTGTGACCACCCATCAATGTCTCCATACGTCGCCCATGCACTTCCCGAGACGGTGATGTGATGTGCACGTATGTAATTCTTTACCTGCCTTGTACCACATCACGTGTTCGCAACATTTAGCAGACAAGGGAAGAGAAAACAGGGGTTCCTTATGACATAATGACATAGATGACGGAAGCCAGCAGTCACCGTTACCAAGAAGCCTAGGGGATGTATTTGTTTAATAATATGTGGTGTTTATCAATGACAGCTTAATAAGGTAATTATTTTTCAAAGATAATTGATTCGAAGGTCAAAGAAAAACAAACGCATGCCACCGGTGGGATCCGAACCCACGATCACCGAATTTCGCGTCCGGTGCTCTACCAACTAAGCTGCAGCCACGGCTATCCTATCTGCTCCTTTCGGGGGCATTTATATGTAGTGCAACCGAACCTTCAGCGTGTTCACCAGTGCCACCCTCGTCAATAGCGGCGGACGTAGTACGTCTTATATAGGGTTAATCAAAACAATCGCATTTGAAGCCAAACTATACAAATGGGAATGTGTGATGGCAGCAGAAGACTTCATTCTCAGATGAAGGCAACCTTGATTTTCCGGTCAATACAGTTTTTTTTTTCATTCCTTGAAGAATACTTAAGGTGTCCATTAGAACGAAGCGGGAAGTTGCTTTGGCATGCCAACATAGTCATCATCATCATTACCAGCCTGACCACGCCCACTGCAGGGCAAAGGACTCTCCCATGTCTCTCCAATTAACCCTGTCCTTCGCCCGCCGCGGCCACAATATTCCCGCAAATTTCTTAATCTCAACCGCCCACCTAATTTTCTGCCGCTTCCTGCTACGCTTGCCTTCTCTTGGAATCCAGTCCGTTACCCTTAATGACCAGCGGTTATCTTGCCTCCGCATTACATGCCCTGCCCAAGCCCACTTCTTCCTCTTGATTTCGACTAGGATATGATTAACGCGCGTTTGTTCTCTCACCCACTCCGTCCGCTTCCGATCTCTTAGCGTTACACCTACCATTTTTCCTTCCATAGCTCACTGCGTTGTCCTCAACTTAAGCTGAACCCTCTTTGTTAGCCTCCACGTTTCTGCCCCATAGGTGAGTACTGGTAAGATACACCTGTTGTATACTTTTCTCTTGAGGGATATTAGTAAACTGCCATTCATGATCTGAGAAAACATAGTAACGAGCACTAAAAAGAAAGACATGGAGACAGAAAGATGAAACAGAACATACGCTGGCGCATAATTTGGCTTAATTTTGGAATAATTCGGTATATTTTGGCATTATTTGGCATACTTTTTTGTATCCTGTGCCATCCATCTGTCCCCTTATCCTTGAATCAGATTTGTTTCATTTTGCATTATTGAATAGAGTCTGTTAAAATATTCGTAGAATCAATAGCACTCCACAAAAAAAGAGGTGCAAACCTCACATTTTTATTCTTAGCGAAAGACGGATCATCAAACATATGTGCGGGAGTTATTTTATTTTTATGCTTAAAGCTCCTGATCCTAAAACTCAAGGAAGTCTGTAGCTCAGATTTAGACATTGCCGTTCTAAATATCAGGTTTTGAAAATCAAGACTGTTTCGTTGTCATTCCCGTACTTAAACTGCAGGTATTCCCTTGAATCGGCTTTAAAAATTATTGGCTGTTACATTTTCTGAGTATCACTGATTTTTCAGGAATACAAATTATTCTGGAGTATTCTTCCTAGGTATTATCAACTTTTGTTCAGACAGTGGTCGCGTTTGTACTCGATTTCAAAAGCTGGAAAAAATATGCGGCATACTGCGTCACCGGAAAAACGGAACGAGACCTTAAACCATCGGCCTTGACTCTAAAGAAAGCAAAAAAAAAAACAGGAGACATATGTGTAGGGAAAAAAGACACTACAGCCAACGGAGGCCCAATTTCTACATCTGACCAGATGCTGCCTTTCCGAAAAGCTTCCCCAGTCGGAAATCGCGTCACGAACGTGTTCCAGACAAGCTGTGTCCCCCTGCCTGGGAAGAAGAGGCCCTACAGAAGCGCTCACGCGTCATGTTCCGCGCACGTCTTCGAACGCCTGATTGATTATCGATCGTGCCAGACAGGCTCTCCCTCTGCACTCTGTCCCTTTCATTCCTCTCGATCAGCCACGAACGTTATACTAAACCGTTAGCGTCTCGCCTTTCGGCTTGCCTCTTGGATTTGGCACTCCGAGATTGCATTCTGGAGGCTGTTGGTTGAGCCGTGGTTGGGAATTACGACCATGCAGGTTTACGACATCAATATTCTGGTTACGGCTCACGTTCGGGCTCTGCGTATCCTTATACCACGTTCAATTTGGCAAACAGTGTGTCCTGAATTGCCCCCTTGCCGGTCAAACAGCATTCGTACACTAAGCGCCTTTGGTGATAAATCTTAACCTGAGCCATATGGTACAAGCGGAAGAGTGGGGAACGCAGTTTTTGAGATGTAGTACGTGTGGTCACGTCGCGATGTCTCCTAGGAGCACCTTCACTTGCACGTCAAAGCATGTAAGTACCATCCGAAGCAACGAAGCGTTGACCACTCGGCGGTTAGTGCAGGCGGAATAGTTAGGGCTTTCTGGTTCCAGCACCCCTTGGTGTAGGCATGCGGGACAATTCAGAAAACACGACTGAAAGAAGTACTCGTTGAAGGATATTTGTTGCCTTCCATTCGCTAGAAGAAGCGGCGGAAGAGCGGGTGAAAATGTGGAGGATGAAAAGCAAATTTAAAGCCAAAGGTAAAGTACTGGTAACAGTTTGAGTCATGACTGTGGTTATGGCACATTAGATGAGGAGTGGGTAAAATTGCGAAGGCCTTGCTGGAGTCTACTCAGAAAGCCTATATTACATGCTTAAAACAATAGTCCAAGTTTATAGGTTCAGTAGGCCATGTTCCCACTCTTGGTACATCGAATGGAAGATGGGATTACATGGAAAACATGTTATGGTAAGAAATAGTACATAGTACAGTATGGTATGCTGCGTTACAGTAGAATATAGCATGTTATGGTATAATGTGATATGGTAGGATACGGTATGGTATGGTATGGTACGGTATGGTATGGTACGGTATGGCATGGTATGGTATGGTATGGTATGATATGGTATGGTATGGTATGGTATGGTATGGTATGGTATGGTATGGTATGGTATGGTATGGTATGGTATGGTATGGTATGGTATGGTATGGCATAGTATAATATTGGCTGTGGTGTGGTTTCTGTGGTTTAAGGCCTCCATGGTGCGCTCTGGCTCCGAGGGGCATTATACTGAAGAACTCTGGATTAGTTTCGATCATTGGAATTCTACCCGCGCGGGCACTGCACAGAAGGCTGCCGCTTTTAATTTACTCAAGTTATAATAGAAGCGCGCGGTCCGGATGCAATGCTGTGAGGGAATGCATAAAATTGATGCAGGCTATGCACGGATGTTATGTCTTCATAATGCGATGCACGCATGTCACTAACCATTTATTCCTTGTCCTTATAGACTACAGTGCAAATTGTACGACTTGCACATCACCCAGCTAGCGGTGCCAGTGTGCGTATAAGTGATTATAGTTTTCTGAGAGGAACGTTGCGTGATTCGAGCCTGCACAGATGAAACTTCCACCGAGAAACAAACAGTTCATATTTCGGCTCAATCAGCAAAAGTTGTGCGCGAATATTATATGGGAAGAACCCTTGTTATATTTTCACATGGCATGAAAATGCTTTTTCTAGGGAGGTTTCTCTGGCATGTCGCATTTCCTCTGTACACGGGAAGCGTTATATCAAGCCATAAAAAGTGGGGAAGAACTAAAACATACTGTCCCAAACTGAATTCGGCTGTCACGGGGAAAAAGCATGAAAAAGTGATTACTGCATCTAAAATATTGATTCATGTGGCAATATACGTAAATCGTGATAATTTCAGGTACACTCCTCCATTGGGCATCAAGGAACCGTTCGAATATATCTTTCTTTGTCCAAGATTTACAGGCAGACGGTCAGCACCACTCTCAAAGATTTACAAGCAGACATATGACACCACTGTGTGCGCGGCCTTATCTGTAACAAACGCCCACCTGGACATGGAAGGTCTGGAAGTTAAATCTCCCGCCGGTATTACAACATGGCCTAAGATATTCTTCCACTGCATGGATGACTGGTTTATGTATTTTACAACAAAAAAACACATCTAGGCTTCTACAAAAATTGAATGCAGTGAACTTTACTGAACCCACTTTACTGTTGGAATTTTAAAACACTACTGTATGCCGCTCCACGACGTCCTCGTCCACTGGAAAGGTAGCAATCTATTTTTAATCGTCTACTGCAAACCTACACACACAGCCCGCTACCTTGATTATACTCGAATCATCATGTGGCTCACAACAAAACAGTCGCTTCATCACTTTTGGCGCGTGCAATGTAGATGTACACAAAAGACGATCACCTGTAATCTGAGCTCAAGATAGTGCGGCGCGAACTTTCCGGAAATGGTTACCCTGACTATCTTATTGCTAGAATTTGAAAGGAAATATGACAACCAAAGACAGCTGATTCCAGAAACTATTCCGCCAGCACAGATATTCTGTATGTTCCGAGGATAGGCGAAGTTTTGTCCCCCGTGTTTGCGAAGTATGACTTGCGCATTGGGCATGTGCCAAGCTGCAAGCTTGTCAACGCCAGGGACTGCCTTCCAGGTATCAACTTCCCTAATCTTGCCTACCAGATTTATATCGGCGACACGGAGAAGTTCACAGGGCGACTCAAGAACCACCAGCGTGACGTCAAAAATGGAGATGTCGCCTCAGGTGCTAAGCATGTGCACAATCATACTGACAGTGACAAGGCCAAAATTTTTGTAACCCAAACTGACAGTGCGGTTTCTCCTAGAATTATCCTTCATCAAATAGATGGCCGGGATCATGAATCGCAAGCAGGAGGCATTCCTCTAATCTACGCCCAGTCATTACGTCACACATGTCGCCCTTAAAATGTGACCTACTCGTTTCCCGAACCGCTTGGCGCGTGGCGGGCTTCCCTCATGTGCGGTTTTCTATCTGATATTTGTCTATGCGTAGATTCCTTTCGACTGGTTTTAGACTGCCTTTGTCGTCTATAACATTATATATCCTTATGTCTGTTACCCTATACTTTTTCATTAAGTTTGATAACTGTGGTAGTTGCATTGTCTTTGTTGGGTAAGAGGCATTCATGCTTTGGCGTCTTTATTGACCTTTTGTCTCCTGGCTGGCCTTTCTCTTATCCTGGCAAACTTTTCTGCCGTCTATTTCTGGTTTGGTTTATGGTTTATGGGGTTTAACGTCCCAAAGCGACTAAGGCTATGAGAGACGCCGTAGTGGAGGGCTCCGGGGATTTCGACCACCTGGGGTTCTTTAACGTGCACTGACATCGCACAGTACACGGGCCTCTAGAATTTCTCCTCCAAAGAAATTCTAGCCGCCGCGGCCGGGATCGAACCCGCGTCTTTTGGGTCAGCAGCCGAGCACCATAGCCGCTGAGCCACCGCGGCGGCTAGGAAATTGGTCGAGCTCGGGAATCGAACCCCGGTCCTCCGCGTGTGAGACGAGCATGCTATCCACTCCGCCATGCGAGCTCGATCGTCTATTTCTATTGCGCATTCCATAATGGTTTCTGAGATAATCGTTCATTGGTTGCACGCTAAGGTCTCCGTCCTCGGCTAGGGTCTAATTTCTGTTCCGCAGTGAAATCGCCAATTCTTCTATTTCTCCTCTTTCGTCTAGCGTTATTCGATATCTGGAAACTGATCGAATTACCGCAGCAGTGGTTAACGTACTAAATAGCAATGATTATTAGTGAAAGCAGAAATCTCCAAAAATGATTTTATAAAACAGAGTAAGAGGAAACTCTACATCTGATCGCTATCCGTTCGCAGTACCCCGGTTTTTTTTCTGCTGATCTGGCCTATTTTTTATCGTAGGTTTTTTTTTCAGCACAGCAGCACTAATCTTCTTTGGAATGCCAGCTGTCACAGCAACCATGCCTGGAGAACACTCTTTTCAAGTTCATGTTATCCATCGCCCCATCCTTTGCACATCATACTCTTCTCCTCTTCATGGGTGCTTCATTCTCGGAGTGAAGTCCTATTTATTCTCTGCAATAATGAACGAATCGGACCGATTGACGCAAGTCCACTTATAAAAACTCTGGCTAGTGGACAGAGTCGCCCGATCAATTATTGTTCACTGCATTTCGTATTATAAAGAATATCATTTTTCTGCCATCTCTGCACGAAAAAATTTGGCCATTACATATGACTTACAGATCTCATATAAATTACAAATTTAGGGTAAGTCCGACGTTTTAATTCTGCCCTGATATTTGAACTCACAGGTGTCGAGAATTGGGCTCAAGCTATTTTAGCCACTATGAGTGATTCGAGTGCCACGAAGCAGCATAAAAAAAAAACAGCGAGAATCTTTTCCCACAAACACTACCGCTGCACTTTCTCCGCATCTAAGGCGTACGTGAAGAAAATCTCTGAGTGTAAAGACATCGACAATGTTTACGAGCACATATTTATGAAAGCAGCGTTTTCAGATATGCAGGGAAAAATTGAGCGGACGGAGGAGACTGCAGCCCCAGGTGGCACGTACTAGAGGGCTTACTCTGTCGACGAATTTGAACGGTGCGGCCTTTTCCACTTGCATTTAATGTACCGCCTACGGGGAGAAAAATGCGCGAAGTATTGGCAAAATCTTTCGTGAAGAGCATTCCGGGGTGGCACGCTGTTTCACCGAGTGGTAGCTCAAAACAAGCTTTCGTCTCCAACAAGTTTCTCTTCCTTTTCTCGATAAACAACCATCCTTTTCCATGCTCGGGTGTTTATCTTAAGACTGTCGTTGCGCTTGCGCAGTTTGTGTAAACACTGCATATTGATGCAAACCTTTCTTTTCTGGCATTTAGATGCATAAACTAAACTCTTTGCGTATCCAGTGATTGAATACAGTAAGGTAGCAATAGGAGAATATGCGGAACATTAACGTCTTTGCCAACAGTCATTGCACAATCATGACAAAGACACTGTCGACGACAATAATGACATCTGAAACAAAATGAGAAATCTTGAATACAAGATGCGCACACCGTTCTTCATACCTATCACGGCACGAAGGACACAGCGGGGAAGTTTGCAGTCAATGGCAGTAACGTGCTCATTCGCGTTTGGAAAAAATGTGAGACAACGACATTCTTGAGACATCAAACCAGGCTTCCCAGCGCTCTAAAATGTCAATACCTACACTTTTGTTTCAATGCGCTATGTTATTAGAGGGGTTATTGCGAGCGGTAGAGTTCTAACTTTGAAATAAAAGGGATACTGCATGGTCTGAGTAAATTTTTTTGCTCATTACCACCCAGCCAATACTTTTGTAAAGATTGACGCCCAAGTATTGCAAACCCACCTAGCGAAATTAGATATACTTGCATGCCACAGCGATATCCTATTCTCGCAATTTCGAACTATACGGTGAGGGCTGTAAAGGCTTTCTGAGAGCGAAAATAGAATGAGCTCTGTATACAAACTTTCATATCCAAGGAGTATATTACAAAGCCTTCTATATTTCAATTCTAACGACATCTCCGCAGAGGATGCCAGCTAGTATTAATTGCCCTTTCTGTATGCATCCCTATAGAATATATTTCAATGCGAAAGCTTCTTGTGCCAAAGCCAAATGTTACAGTCACTGTAAATATATCAGCAACGAATACTTCAAGACTTAAAACTTATTCGCCTTGTGCGCCAGCCTGGTACTGCACTTGGTCGAAATTAAGACAATTATTACCTCGTGCGGCACAGCACATTCACAATATCTTATCAAGCTAAGTGTTTAAGTATTATTTGAGGCAAATGAAGACCAGCGTTCTAGTGCTCTGCCAGGAATCTCTCGCTAATTTGCTGTACGCATTCTAAAAACGCCCCCGTATTCGAAAAGCACAAAACGGCCTCAGAAACAGCGCTCCACTCACTAGTTTCGTCCTTATCTCGGTTTCACATCGCGTTTTGGGATGGTTTCTCCACCACACTATCTCATAGAGCGCCCCAGAGTAAGGTAAGTTTCTTTAGAGCTTGGCGTGCCTCTACTCCACTGGGTCGTTTTTGAATGAACTCGCATAAATAGGAGGTGGAGGAGAGAAACAAAGCGCCTACCTTCCTTTCGCTCTTCTGAGAACACAGGAACATATACGTACACTGATTTCCGATCTGCTTCTCTAAGCACTGTTTCCGCTTCGCGTCCTAGCTGCTGTGTTTATCTGCCCCGGCAGCCAGAGCAGAGGAGCACGACGCCTGATTTCGCGGTAAGCGGCTGTACGCAGCCAAAAAGCTAGACAGTGAACATCCTCGAAGCACATCGAGTCAGTGCAATACAACTCGGATTCCCTCTTGTCCACTCGCCATCTCTTTTCCCTCTCTCATCCTTTCTTCGACGAGGATTTCGTTTCTCCTAGTGGAACACTAAGAGGCTGGCGACACGGGCACTCTAAGCCAAAGTCGCAAAGTTCCCTGAAAAATTGCATTAGATTTGCTGCGTCGCTGAGAGGCGCGCATTCAATGGTAAACAACAGGCATAAATACTTGTATTCGCTATGCGATGTACTTTAAATGACGTGGGTATCTAAGCAGCTTCACGCCCACCTGTAGCACGTCACTCTTGCTTGTAGTACGGTCTTTTAGAATGTAGAGTTGTGTCACGATATAGTGTGCTTCTTGATGTTGGTTGGCACCGACATTACAATTAACCGGGCCAATCTGCCCACCACTGCACTCTCCGTAAGTTCGGAGGGGGAGGAGCGACAAACCTGTCCACCCCGCGTGCGGAAGATGAGGTTCGACTGCTGACCGGCGATAGGGGCCACGCCTGATTAGCCGTTGACCGGAGGCATGATGCGTAGTCAAGTTAATTAACAAACCCCTTTACTTGGGCAAAGAACAACCACAAAATGCACAAAACAAAGCCCACCAAAAATAAGCGTCAACCCTAAGGCGCGACGGCAACAACAAGTACAAATCCAGAACACAGACAACTATTAACAAGAAAAGGAAAACATAGTGCCAAGGACTATACAACGTTTCATGAACAAAGCGATACTATATAAAAGGTTAGGACAAGAAAGAGCGACAGAACAAAGACAAGAGTAAAGCGAGTGGGGAGAAACGGTGGCTTAGCTGCGGGGTGGCAGGGTCCGGTCGCAGGGAGCGTCGGGCTGCGGAAGCCCTCGGGGCTGATGGGGACTTGCGGATACGGGCGAACTTGGGCCACGCGTCTTCGGGGCCGCCGTAGCCGCGCTCAACGCGTCAGACACCCGCCTTAGCTCGCTTGCCGACCACTTCCCAGGCTGACCTCACACATGTCCGCACGCACCGAAATCTCCAAGCCAACAGCCCGGCTCGCGGTTTTCCCGCCACCGTGTTCTCGTGACAAACACCAAAAAACAAACAAAAGCTCAAGGCGCTGCGCGAATGATTTGCAAATGTTGAGAAGGGGGGAGACGAAACACGAGGAAACTGAAGGGGACGCGAGGGAAAGCTACGGACCTAACGAGAAGCAAGGCTAACTTCCGAAGGTGGGGAGGGGTGCTGGGGCATTCAACCAACACCCTCTCCTTCCCGTCGCTTCCCGTCGATAATCATGGGGAGGAGGTGGAGTAGTCTTTAACCTCCAGCTTCGCAAGCGGTCAACTGGCCCCACGTGGGGTGTAAAATTGTCGCTGCCGCATTGCGACATGCCTGCGAACTACCGGCGCCGTGGCCACCTCGCCCGCAAAAGAAAAAGAAACGTAAGACATGCGCGAACTTTGTGACAAGTTGATATAGAAAACATATATGCGTTCTCAACGAGCCCAAACCGCCGCAACAAAGACAGGCGGAGTGTTTCTTCAGCGCCTCGGACAGGTTCATCCGTAAACAACGGGACGATTGCGTGGAGTTTTTTTTTTTTTAAGCTTTGCAGGCATCTTATAGTGTTTTTGCGACAACCGCTGGGGTAGAAAAGAGATGATTAAAGTTTTATAACGAGACCAAAAGCAAATGTCAACCGAAGCAAAGTACCTAAATGTTGTCAACGAGTTGACTAAAAAGACAACCTCGGTTTTTGTCTGCTCGCCACAACCATTGTGCCCTACGAGATCATACTTTATTCCGCGCACGCGCGCGCCCTAAGAAAACAAAACGCAGTCGACTGTGAAAGAAATACTAGCGTAGCGTAATGAAAATGACAGACTGATACTATTGATGTAATAAAAAGGATCATCAAGTTCGAAAACAATCAGCATTAGCTTAAGTGGGCTTAGCCTGCTACATTTAATTTCTCTTGCAGAGAAACGCGAGGAAAGCCTAATAAAATGAAGGAAATGAGATCCTTGGATTATTCAGAAGATCATCAGATGAGTTAATCAGCTTGGCAAAGTTCCCGCACAATGTATCTATTTATTACGCGTTTCCAGCTCAACCAGGAAATTTATGTCTACACTTGTCGAAGTTATCACTTCATATACTTCTGTACAGATCATTACGAAGTTTTCTTTGCTTGATGTCAGTGTGGTCCCTATACAAAATAACTAAAAATATCTGCTACGCAATGCTTTCTTTTCTTAAGTTCAATACTTCGCATAAAATAAGCTAAATTAACACTAGAAAACCTTTCGATTACCGATATTAGAAAACACAGTTTGAGGATAACTAAGATGGAGATTTAGGAACGATTAAGTACCTGAAAAGTCCACCTGCACAAAGTGCTACAAGTTTCCAGCTCAAGACCGGTATCTATCAATAAATTTCGGGGGAGCCCAGATCGAAGAAAAAAACCCGAGATATAAGGGGAGAGTTAAGCGTACGGAAATCAAGGCACATGCGGGCGCGGTAACCGTCCTCAATGCAGAAATAAGCCAAAGATCCTAAATATCCACTAAGCTGCGTAAAGTGGAAGACACCAAAAGAATGTTAAAACACGCAATATTCTGCCACCTGGCCGGCAAGAAGAAGCCGGACTCAGATATCCGGTATCTGTAACGTCCAAGAATAAATTTCACTCACCCGGTGATATACTGCCCAGACTCCCCACAGTGGGTGTTCTGTGTTGTTTGGGACAAGCATTATAATGGCCCGAAATTGCCGCATCTCAGAGCAGTGTTGCGACCATTCGTTTCCGAGATCCTGACACGTTCCTGCAAATAAACCTTTTCTCTCCCTGGGTAGTTTCTCTAAAGGACGAGGGTGGCTGTTGTCCGAGACCGCTCATTACCTTACACATCGGCTCCTGCTTCTTCACGAAACCACGACGGTCTTGTACACGAGATTACAAGCACGCACGCCACCACTGGGCCACGGAGGATGGCCGCTCCTCTTCAGCATGCTAAACCAGATACTGTGATAGGTTAGGAATGAAATGGTCCTCACCGGACTAGAAAAGTGCATGAAGAGTTCCACCTCATGTTTTTTCTTATTGTTTTCCATCTCGGTGATACAGGCGCAGAGCCTTCACGGTGTAGTACTTTTGACCAATCCGTAACTATAAAGGCACAGAGGTTAATCAGTCGAACCATTTATGTTACTGCGTTGGGCATGAAGCTACTAAATTTTTGTCTGCGTTGATTCGAACCTCGATCGGAGCCCCAGGTAATGTTCCTGTAGGATATTAATCCGAACGAAGATTTGGCGTCGCACTTCCCGAACAGTATTCGACAGCGTTTGCTAAGGATGGAAACCGGAAACATTTCACGCCAATAAGATTCGCCACTAGTTGCGCTGAGCACCGGTCTTCGCCTGAAAAGCCCATATTTGCCCTTCTTAATAATTCGAGCTGGAGAAAACACTGTTTTTGATCATCCTAAGGTCGATCGCAAAGTTCTCAATTCACTTACGCGACTCTCGACGATATGGTTTGGCGGGGAATACTGCGCAAAAGTGGTTGCATGCTGAACCAATGCAAACCAGATTCTGAAAGCAACTGCAGGATTGGGTGGGATTAAACGCAGCACACGAGTGGTCGCCAAACTTCACCTAAATATACCTTTTTAATATCCAGCAGCATCGGAAGCATATGCTGCTCAAGCACACATACCGTCGTAGTTTGTTTAAATCTGTTATGAGCGACGGCAACTAGTAGTTCTATGCATGACTTCATTATACTTCGAAGGCGTGGAGCCATGTCAAACTAAAGCATCTCTATCTTCGTGAGAATTCCAGGTAATCTTTGCAGTAGCGCTTGGCTCCATTCTTGTATGAACTGCTAGTGACGCGTGCACGTCACAATAATCGGCTGTTTCAGCCAACGCGGGCTTTTGATTTTCTTTTAGTCTGGTCGAAACTCCTGACATGTCATGCTGAGTTCGATTTTAATCATTCGCATTCTGTCTTTGATGGCGCCTAGCAACTGCCCAACGTGAGTGCGAAAAGAAAGAGTGGGGTATTAACAGTACGCTGGGAGTTTACCCGCTCGATGCCCGCACCTCCTCTTAAATGTCGCTACTTTTTCTCCGTTTCTTTTCCTTATTCGGGCTACTTTGCGCAGCTAGGCTTCGGACATCAAAGCGTTGCCAAAGGATTCTTCCTGAAGGTAGCCCATGCGATATTTTTAATTCAGCCCAACCTCATGGATCTAAAACCGAAACGACGCTCATGTTGAGCGTAGTGTAGG
This sequence comes from Amblyomma mixtum, assembly GCF_055824585.1. Taxonomy (NCBI): domain Eukaryota; kingdom Metazoa; phylum Arthropoda; class Arachnida; order Ixodida; family Ixodidae; genus Amblyomma; species Amblyomma mixtum. The sequence continues at coordinate 43,191,572 of NC_143018.1, forward strand.
CTTCGAACGGTGTCTGCGCCTCGCAACACGAAAACTCGCCGATCGAGCAAAGAAGGATAAGGGAAAGAATGTGTGGACAGAGTTAGCATCATGTCAGGCTAGTCCTAGTTTTCGCGATTGCTTTCTTCACCCGCTGCTCAGCGTGGGGTTCGGAGAGCCGGTTTTAGGACAATATTTATTGTTCGCCAAATTACATATGATGCGCACTCAATCAGACAAATAAAAATACACGACTGCTCATCATCAGAAATAAAAAGTCGCACTTTGAAAACCCTTCGTGGCAATGAATGCGCAGCAAGAGTTAAACTCGTAAGAACCTCTCGCGTGCAATATTCCTATGTTTTTAAGCGCTATACGGTCCGAACGTGGCTGTGCGACGCCTGTCGGCAAACATTTAAACCGTAGGCGAGGCGTGTCAGCCGCTCTCCCCGTCCCTATTTTTACGCTTCCGCAATGCGGATGTTTAGTTTAGTTTAGTTTATGGGGTTTAACGTCCCAAAGCGACTAAGGCTACGAGAGACGCCGTAGGAGAGGGCTCCGGAAATTTCGACCACCTGGGGTTCTTTAACGTGCACTCACATCGCACAGTACACGGGCCTCGAATTTCTCCTCCAAAGAAATTCAGCCGCCGCGGCCGGGATCGAACCCGCGTCTTTCGGGACAGCAGCCGAGCACCATAGCCACTGAGCCACCGCGGCGGCCAATGCGGATGTGTTTTGACAGCTACGTCGTATGGAGTATTGGTTATTCAGGAATCTACGTACAGGCAAGCCTTCAGTGATGTGAATGGGCATACAGCTGCACAGCTGGCTAGTCGAAAACTTTTAAAACTTCGAAACTGCTCCTGCCAACTACCCGCGCCCTCATTCGTGATCAGCTGACAGCGCCGCGGATCGGGGCATTTCGACGAGTAGAGTAAATAATTGCGTCGCATTCAATTTTAGCGCTGGAGTAAATATTGCCTGTCCTGCATTTTTGTTGCTCTCCACATTCAGAAATTAATATCAACCGTGATGTTCTCATTTATTATCCGCAAACTGCAAAACAGACAAGCTGTTCACAAATGTCACAGGTCGCTCGCTTGTCGATGTAAATGCGCGTTTAAACCAAAAAAGGCAAGGCGAAAAGCACAGTCCAGAGGACGCACAGCCAAGTTATGAGTGTCTCGCTGCTTCTTTGTATTCTTAGGAAAAGGCTAGCTGCCGAGAAGCAGGTGATGCCTTAAAAGAATGCGTCACACATACCGCGTACCCACGCCTGTTGTGGAATTGGCTGTCACTCCGCATTTAGTTGCACCAAAATGCAAACTGCCACTTTTAAGTTATCGATTGAGGCTCGAGTCCGCTGAGTGCGTGCTGATAATATGCCAGGTACGAAGCGCTGTTTATTCCAGTCACATCTCTGGGAACTCTACTCTTTCCGAGCGAAGTTATGATGCTTGTGTCCGCGTCGTTGAGGTGCAATAAGCCTGAACTTCAGAGCCATGGTATCTGCAGCCATGAAGAATTCTCAAGCTATCCCGTGCATTGCTCACGCATCATGCTCAGTTCAGCAGCCTTTTCACTGCTTTGTTTTCTTTGTCATTGCTTGTTAATCTTGCCGAACTTTGTGTTTGTACGTGACATAGAACCGACCGGACAGGGCTGGACTATACTTTGCAGCCTATGCATCAGCTATTGTTCAGAAATCTACGCTAATCCTCAAGAAACGAATGTGCACGTCCTTTTAATGCAAAAAAGGGCCCATCATGGGCCCTTACGAAACATTATCTGTTATTTGTCCACGCGCTTCCCTTCTGCCTCATGGGCCTTTTAATCAAATTGCATGGATTGTTCAAAAGCGAAAATTACTCTTTTGTAAAGAATGTTGAGCTCTTCTTTTGACTGCACTAAGCAAACTACAAATGGCAAATCAGGTGTCGGATGCGATAAAGTAGTGATTAAGCCTATTAATGTTTCTTTAATTAATCGCTAGAGGCACGCAGCCCGCACATGCGTCAATCAGTCGCATGCCCGACCATGGAGAATAGTATGCGTCATAAAAAAGACAGAAAGATTACTGACTGGGTAAACGCCTGTCAGGCATCAGGCTGCAGTATTAATAGACTTGGCACACCATATTCAGCTTCTCGCTTAGCAAGGCCCCACAACGCTCGTCTTCGGCAAACGCTTAGCGCGTATGAGCAGAACTTCTTCCACGTGAGCTCTAACGTGAGACTAACGTCTACTCTCGTGCAGTGTGATTCGATTTAATATGCTTTCACTGCAAAGTTAACTGCGCTGGACGCACGCAAGGATAAAATCGAGTACGCGTACCTCGACCGTGCTTACAGTGGCAGCGAGAAACCTCCGCGAGCGGCCTGTCTACGATTCGAATGGCTGCTGCAACAGGCTTTCATACGCTTCCCTACAGGCAGTGAATATGGCTTATAACGGGTAAGTGGAAGCTATAACACGTATCCGTCACGGTGTTTCCACGCGTTGAAAGTTAGGGTTTTGGCCTTCATAGTTTTGTTCGTGAAGAAACCACTTTTCTGCATATATCTAGCGTTTTATTTATTTTTTTTTGCAGTGTGACAGGCAGCATTTTATCAAAATTAAAAATGCAGATCTTATATAGCGCTTGAATGGATGGCTTGCCTTGCCTTTAAGCACACCATTTCTTTTTTTGAGCGATGTTAAGGACTCCAGCCAGCTAGTTTCTGCGCTAAGTTTTCCGCGGTGCAGGAAAAGCATTCGCTGAATTAACTAACATACCTGGACGTTCTTACTTTTCCAGCAGCTAAAATTGTAATAACATGGGCAGCGATGAAAACTTGGATGTATCGGCCATTCTGCAAGAAAATCTTGAGAACTATAACATCCCTCCGCCACCCTAAGAGCTTAGTTCATATAAACGTATTTTACGGACACGAGCCTGCTATTATATTCCCTTTTTTCCGCAACACTTCATATAGTGTTAAAACGTCGAGTTGAGAGCGCTAATGATGGTTTAAGGAAGCAGCACCTTCCCGGTATTAAACCCCGCGTATAGAGTGGCGGCGGGTTTCATCTTTTTTAATATATCATGCCACCGCATACACTCCAATTTGCAAACTGTGTACAGACTGGAACATCACTTCTCTTTTACGGTGCGTGAAACTTGGCTGCTGCTGCAGCTGCAAAAGATCTGGGTTGCATGAGCTTGAGAAAAACGCAATATATGGTCTAGCCATACTGTGTCATATCCGGTCTTTTGAACAAAATATGCATCTTTAACAACGGCATAAATGATATTAAAGTAACAGTTTTCGTACATACATGCTGGTTGTTTCTTTTTCTTTCATTGCTACTCTCCAAGTCATCTTCCTTCATTAGTACCAAAGTCTTTTATATATTTAAGTTCAGCTTCTACTACAGGCGAAGCCTTCCCCAGTCCATTTTTATTTTGCATTTTGCTAGGCTCGTTAAGAGAAGGGAACATATATTTAACGTCGCAGCTTTAATGAGAGCCCTGAATGGAGGATGTTTTACCAAGCTTAAACTGTCTCGAATAATATTCGCCAAGTAGGACAGATTACAGTTTTTTATATTTGGATACTCTTATACAAAACCCGTGTAGCTCCAGTCATTGGTTTTTGAGAAGATAAGTTTTAAATATGAACATATACTCCCCAGAAATACGGTGTGTGCGTCTGCGGCTACAGGCCGTGCACCGAGATTTACGTTCCCGTCCTCAAACTGCATTCCATCCGCGAGAGCTTGCTGATAGAGAAATTCTGCATATTCGACCTGTGTGACAGCTTGGAGCGGAAAACAGCGCGAAAAAGCCACCGGGTATGCCAAAGTGCTTCTGTAGTTTCGTTTTTGCAGTCTTCTTTAATTCCCTTCGAAACCCTATTACCCTAGATCAAAAATCTTTTAGGGCTCATGTTTCTGAAGGGCGCGCTTTGCACCAACATTACTTATCATCTAAGTATTCCTACAGCTTCAGGGTGCATGAAAGAGAAGAAGGCGATGCATGAGCTGATTGTCTTAGGAGCTCAAAGACATTTTAAGAATTCTAAACGGCAGATATCACTGCTGCACGACAAAAAAAACCAGCACGAAGAATGAAAATATATTACGCTGCCATGGGATATACGAGAGCCGCATATGTAGTCCGGATTTAAAAGACTAAAGAATGTTTTGTTGCTTTTGTAGCAGATACAAAGTACCGAAATCGGCGTGATTGAACTTCTCCACAACAGTGTTGTGTAACATAATAAATTGCTAGGTATTCTCAGAATTGTGTGTAATACTCAGTTTCTGAAGCAGTAAAAGTTACAAAGTACAGTTTTTTTTTTTTGCTATGGAATATGGACTAATGGTTCTCATCTGGGTCATTCATACCCGCTAGAGCAATCTGCCCCTCAGAAAAGCTCGGGAGCTTTTCCTAGCAAACAGAAAACTCTTTTGAAAACGAATTTTTGTTTAAGTCGGAATCTTGTTGAGAAAGCTCAAACTGAAAACCATTTACCTTAATCATGCGCAGGCACTTGGAGTATGACTGTAAACTGAGCCCTTTGGTCAACTGCGCGAGTGTTGCAAACGTATCGAGACCAGCTATGTGCAGGCTGCGTGAAATTATGGGACATTTGTTGTCAATCTTTTGTTTTTCTACCAGCTCTCTTTTATACTCAACCAACATTTCCTACCGTATACTGTGAAACTCAAATACACGTGCCATAGAATTACATATGAAAAATAAAGGAACTACTTTTAATATAACGAATTTTCACCGTTCTCTTCGACCAACGAGAGATAGGAGGCTTGTGTTTTCTGCCGCCTGGTGTGCATGTCCAATTTACATTCAAGTGCCAGCATCTTCATTGATACACCGTTCATCCGATTCTCTTTGGGATGGGGGGGGGGGGGATCTTGGGGTATCTTTTGTGTCAGCCAGCGTCTTCGTTTCGGCGGACGCGGTTGTTGCGACGCGCGTCTTTTCTTTCACTCTTTCCTCTTATCTTTTAAATCTCCTCTATCTGCACGTGGTACCGGTGGTGGCTCGGCTCGAAGCAGTCGGCAAGCCCGTGCGGTTTCTTTTTCATCCTTCTCTCAGTCGCAACAACAAGAGAGAGAGAGAAAAAACATTCTCCTTGGTTCCGAACGCCTCCAACTGAATTCTGCCCATCAAAAGTGGTTGTTGTTGTTGTTGTGACTGAGAGAAGGATGAAAAGGAAATTGCACGGGCCTGCTACTGGCTCGAGCCAAGCCACCACCGCTGCCAACGTGCAGATAGAGGAGTTAAGAGATCAGAGGAAGGAGAGAGAGAGAGAGGAAAGGAAAGACGCGCATCGCAGCAACAACTGCGTCCGCCGGAGCGGACGCTGCTCAAAAAACAGATAAGCGGCCGAAGCCGCGCTCGCCGAAGCGAGAACAGATACACCACTTTATCAAAAGTGGTAGTGCCTGTAAAGGGTGCACCCTTACACAAAGGGTACACATGGGAAGAAGCTCGACAACAGGTGGTCGAGCACGGTGGTGTACCTAAATTGGTTTTTGAAGAAAGGAAATGGCACAGTATTTGTCTCACATATCTTGGTGGACACCTGAAACGCACCGTAAGGGAAGAGAGGAAGGTGGGAGTGAAAGAATAAAGTGAGAAAGAGGTGCCGTAGTAGCGGTCTCCGGATTAATTTCGACCACCCGCGATCTTAAGCGTGCACTGACATCGCACAGCACACGGGCGCCTTTTGCGTTCCGCCTCCATCGAAACGCGGCCGCCGCGGTCAGGTTTGAACCCGGGTACTCCGACTCGGTGGACGAGCGCCTTATCCACTGAGTCACCGTGGCGGGTATAAAAACGGATTTTTACGCGAACTCTAAAGTGAGGAGAACAAATTCGATAGTTTTCAAGAAGAAAGGTGGCCCTTTGAAACAACCCTTCTGGGATTGGCCTTTAGGTAACACGCAATGTCTCTGATAATAGGTTGCGAAGTGAATCTGACAGTCGATTACAAGATACGCTTTCGCTGCTTTGCCGAGTTCTACAGTAATAAAATGATGAGCCGCGGCAGGAAACTACTACAAAGCGAAATACTGGAGCCATCAGTCATTTACGCGTAAGGTGAAAAATACGTAAGGAAAGCGTATATGACACTGCTAAAAACCGAATAGCGGGAAGCCCGAGTGAGAATTAATGAATTTTCCGTATACTTTTAATGTTATACCCAGCGATGCACAAACAAGGCCTCATTCTTTTCTTCCTTGATTTTCTTTTCTTCAAGTGGATGCTGACAGCGATAGGATAGGATAGGAAAACTTTTATTGTCCAACAGAAAGAGGGTAGCCAGAGGGCTACCCGCCTAGACGACGGCCGAAAGGTCTTGACTCTCGGCGGCGGTTTCGGCCAGTCGGACGAGTTGTAACTGAGTCGCCGGGTCGGAGCTCAGTAGCAAGGTCTCCCATTGATCTTTTGTGTTTATACCTCGTCCCTCCCGGGGGGCATGAGGACATTCCCATAGTATGTGGTCCAAGGTGGCCCTAAGTTCGCAGTTTGCGCATTTGTCTGAAAATTGCCCTGGGTACATAAGACTCCAGAGGGCCGGGTTTGGAAAGGTGTAAGTTTGTAACCGGCGCCAGTTGATGGCTTGGTATCTGGACAAGGATCTATCCGCTGGAGGAAGTCTAGCTCGTTGCAAACGATAGTGTTGTGTAATTTCTCTGTAGGTCACCATGCGATCCCTGTCTGTAAAGACCACCTCGCTCGGGTCCGCCCGGAAAGAAAAGCCTCGGGCGAACTCGTGGGCCGTCTCATTACCAGGCAGGGATGCATGTGCTGGTGTCCAGACTAGTGTAATTTTCCGGTCTATTACATGACGGCTTAGAATTGTATTTGTTAGAGGGGAGACCCGGCCCCTGCTGAAATTTAGTATGGCGACTTTGGAGTCACTGATGATGTATCTCGCTTTTGTGCCTACACAGGGCAGTGCTATGGCAGCTTCCTCTGCAGTCTCTGGGTTACCCGAGAGTATGGAGGCACATATTTTGAGGAGTTGTTTATTATTGACGACCGCGACGGTCATCGTGTTCTTACCATACTCAGCGGCATCCACGTAGACCACGTCCTCGTCTTTGTAGGAGCAGAAGCGTTTCTCTAGCGCCTCTGCCCGCTTGGCCCGGAGCACTGAGTGATGAATAGGATGCATATTCCTGGGTAATGGGGGTACAACTATATTGTCTCGAATTTTTCCGAGCATGTCAACTTTGGCGGTTGTTCTGTTATCTCGGCTCAGATTGAGTTTTTCTAGAATGGCCCTGCCGGTTGTGGTCCCGGCTAAGCGTTCGATTTGGGACGTTCTCACTGCTTCCGTAATTTCTTCCAGGGTATTATGCATTCCTAGCTCTCGGAGGCGGTGAGTGGATGTACGGATGGGCAATCCTAGAGCTTGTTTTGTGCATTGCCTGATAATTCCATTTATATTTTCCTTTTCTGAAACTTTAAGATCAAGGAAGGGGGCAGCATACGAAATACGGCTTACTACGAATGCCTGTACCAGCCGTAGGAGATTCTGCTCTTTCATGCCGTGTCTTCTGTTGGCGATCCGCTGTATGAGCCGCATAGTTTGTTGCGCGCAGTTTTCCATCTTAGTTATTGCATCACCGTTATACCCGTTGCTTTGTATAATCATTCCTAAAATTCTGATTTTTTCAACATGAGGAATCTCCCCCCCTTGAGTTTGTAATTTGATGTTAGGGATGGTTCTAGTTTGTCTTTGATGCAGAGGTCGATAAAAAAGAAGTTCAGACTTCTGCGGCGAGCATTGCAAGCCCCTACGGCTGACATAGTTTTCGACCTCATTTATGGCCTTCTGTAGCGTACTTTCGATGTGCGCGTCGTGTCCACGGGTCATCCACATGGTGATATCGTCCGCATACATGCAGAAATTCAAGCCATCTATCCCCTCCAGTCTCTTCGGTAGCCGTATCATGGCCAAGCTGAAGAGCAGAGGGGAAAGTACCGAACCCTGAGGGGTGCCTATGCTGCCCAAGTGCATGTCTTGAGACTGACTTTCACGAAAGTGGATGCGCGCTATCCTGCCCGAAAGGAAATTGGCAATGTAGTTGTATGTGCGCTCCCCAACGTTTAAAATAGCCAGGTTTTCTAGTATCGCCTCGTGTTTTACATTATCGAAAGATTTAGTGAGATCTACTTTCGCATCCAGCGACTTAGTGTCTAATATGTCATGTTTGAGCTGTATCATGACATCTTGCGTGGACAAATGCGATCTAAAACCTATCATCGAATGGGGGCATAAGTCGTTGTCTTCCATGAAATTGTTTAGTCGCGTTTGTATGAGATGTTCCATCAGTTTTCCAACGCAAGATGTGAGGGATATAGGCTTTAGATTTTCTAGATTGAGCGGTTTCCCTGGCTTAGGTATGAAAATTACCTTAGCAGTTTTCCATTGTTTGGGAATCTCACCCTTCTCCCAGCATTCTTGCATGAAATTGGTCAGCGCCGTTATAGATTTGTCATCTAGGTTTCTAAGCATTTTGTTGGTTACACCATCGGGTCCGGGGGCTGATTTGGTTTTCAGTTTTAGTATTTCTGCTCGAACCTCGAATTCGTGAATAGGGGCGTCTAGTTCGCTGTTGGATTTACCCTCATAGCGCGGCAAGGAAGTTTTGGTGGCGGAACCTATATATCGACAACGAATTGCATCGAGGAGTTCCTGCTCCGAACCTTCAAATTTATAACCTAATTTCTGTAAACTTTGTCGCTGTGTTAATTTACTACCTTCTGGATCGAGGAGGTGCCGAAGGAGGTTCCATGTTTTGGCGAGGCCGATATTGCCCTCAAGCTGGTCGCACATTGTTTCCCAGTTCTGATCGCAGAGTCTAAGTGCATATGCCTCAATCTCTTTGTTGTGGCGCGCTAGGCGTCTTCTGAGATTGCGATTCCACTTTTGTCTTTTTAATCGCTTTTCCATACTAGCTTCCCAACTTCCCAACTGGTTCAAAATCTAACATTCTTAAACCTAAAATTCCGCATGACAGGGCGATGCAGGGAACGATAATGTACTGGACACCCTCAATCTTTACTCACTTCCACCGTTTCAAAAAAATTTTCAAGGTGCCATATTTTCGCACCGGTTCACGGCAATGTCATACACGAGCCATCAATTAGCCAGTCAAATCATTTTATTTGTTTGGCGCCAGACGGATACTCAACTCAGGTGCGCACAAAGGAATGAGATTAATGCGTTACCGAGAGCAACTAAAGGCTGCGATGAGGCTGTAAAAAATATGTGAGCGTCGTAAAACGGCTGAAAGAAGCTGGCATCAATAAAAATTGTGACCATTATGTACTAGTGGAGACAAAATTCTCCTGGGAGCGCTACTGATGATATTCGCTTATAGGTGCGACGTGCGCTATTGTTCGGCTAATTTCACTAGCACCCATTACATCGTCCAATACTTAGTTTCATCTCCACAAGTCTGATCTGCAACCACCGGCTGACAACTAAAATATACGCTTTTGCTGTCGATAACGTGTCCTGCGCAGTTGTGTCCCCGACAATACAATCAAACGCGTTCAGGTCTTCGCTCTATGTGATCCCCTTACAGCACACAGAGGTACATTAGAAAATTGGAACGAGCTAATACTTTCATCTATGACACCATCAGGTTTATTCGCGGAGGGTAACCGTGATACGAAGCAACGAAACTCATTTTCTTCTAACGACTTTGCGACCCCGCCCTTTAAAGGCGATAGCGCTGAGGGTCTCGTTCAGCAGCGACACGGCGTCGGCGTTGTTGGCGTGCGGAGAAAAGTAGATGACCCACCTGCCACTCAGCTCACGTGACCTCGTGACGTCAGTACAGCGCGCATCATGTGAGGGGGCAGTAATACTTATGATTGCTCGCGAGAGGTTGCTCGGGAAGAGCATCCTGTGTCTCTTAAGCTCCACTGGTGGTTGTGTTTGAAGCAGTCACCTGACTAGCAATGGCGCATGACTTGACCGCTTTGTATATATATATATATTTATGTATTTTTATTTTTATTTCAATTTTATTTCGTAACTCTAATACTATTTTAGGCATGGCGTCTGGTCAAATTACAATCTCTTCTGAGAACGACTGCTTTTTAGGTGCTCTCTCAAGTAGAAGATGAATGAAATAAGACAGCAAGACTTTCAGATATTATAAAATATGAATCATCTCTGTGGCATCATGGCCACACACTTTTGCCTATATTTTCTTTATTTCATATCTTAAACGTCGTAACCATATCCTGGGTAAAGGGTTCCATAGCGCTTACTTCGTATTAATCTCATTCAACAAGCTACAGCCAGCTTCGGGGGCCGCCGGCAGCGCAATATTAGTAATTGCGCTGCCCTAATGTCACCCCGCGTCACGCGTTCTTTTCGCCTCCTGCAAGCCTAGCGATGGCGTAGGCGGCTGCGGCAGCAGTCGTTTGCTTGTCGTCTGCTTTTGCTGTACGAGCTCGTCTGGTCGCGTAAAATTATGTTACATTACAATCAAGAGTTGAGAGCTTAAAAGTAGCCTCGTGGTAGTATTCGTGGTCATGCACCAGAGCAGATTAAGTTGTAAATGAGAACACTGCCGAAAATTTATTCTGGTATGGCACTGTTTGCTTTCAATTCCACGTCTTTAAAACTTGGTTTGTTAATATTGTTACGCGGCGGCCAGCCGAAGAATGAGGCGTGGTGAACGATGGCTATGAGATGGTTTAATGGCCGCTGGCCTAGCGCGAGCGCTCCGTCCCGCGCCACTGCCAGCTTCGTCTTCGTCACAATATGATTCAGAAAAAAATATGGCCGCCTCAGCTCAATCAAGAGCTCGGCGTTGAAACTCTATTCTATCGCAGTTCCTTGTTGAAGAAACACAATACAGTCCGCTTCTATGCACCGAACGAAACACTCCGAAAAAGCTGCCCCGTGAGAACGATGCCTAAGCAGGGGGTCTTATGAAGTGGCGACTCTAACAAATGTAGATCACGTACAGGGTGTTCCACATTTATCTGTCTGGTTGCAAAATATTCTCCTGCGCAAACTGCTTTCCTGTTTGGGATCAAGCACAAACCGGGTAGATTAGGGTAGTCTGCGTTTTTCAACAAATAAATTAAACATCAGAACTTCCCTGATTTGTCCGGAATCGGCGAAAACCTGCAGTCGTCTGCGCGGAGAATTTTCGTCTAGGCGAGCGCAACAGTAGTGCAGTAGAGTGACAGGCTGGGCTATCTGGGGTACTACGAGACCTACCCCACCTCCGAACAGTTATATAGGGTGCCTCGCAGTTCGCCAGATAGCGTAGCCCAATCGGCAAATCGGCTACTCTGTTCGCCTTGAAAATTTTGCGCGATGACGACACCAGTTTTTCATCGATTCTGGGCAGTTCAGCCAAGTTCCGACGTTAAATTATTTACCAAAAAACGCAGACTATGAGCAGACCCTGTGGTCAGTAGTTTGTACAGGAGAATTTTTTACAACTCGGACAGATAAATAAGGAACACCCAGTATGGTTGGAGTGTCGTGGAGGCTTCAGAGAAGCAGTTCAATGTAGCTTACTGTAGAGGAAAACGGGAACAGCCTAACATCTTGTACTGCAGCAGATGCCCGCAAAGGAGCAGTAATGAGCGGCGATCCAGCGACGATGGTAACAAAGCGGATGTCACTCACTGCCATTAATAAATGACTAACAATAAGTGGTCCAGACGCCAGGTGGCGGTGTCAACGCACAGAATAGAGTTCTTAAATCTTTGTTGGTTGGGGAGCACTGAGGCCAAGAAATTCTATTTAAAAATTTGAGTTAAAAAGAGGAGAATCCTCCCTTGTGCCTTATTATTGAGTGCAGGAAGCAAAATAGTTCATATCACATTTTTGCTCGAAGTTCGATTTTATTTATTTTCGATTACGCGGCTGCATTTATAAAGGCAAACCCTGTGTTTCGAACGTTTTCATGGGCAGAAAAAGCCATCTAAACGTTTCTGTTTCGAAGCATGTGACTTTCAGTAAGTGCAATTCTCGTTAACTAATTAGGACGTAATTCCTATACGAGCACATCCGAACGCAGTAGGATGGCAGCCTAATAATAAAACTTAAAATGCAACATTGAGAACAGTAGAATTCCGAACCAATTAATGCCCGGCTCTTCGCGACCAGCCGTTTTTTTTTTTTAGAAAATACACTGAACGAACCAGGTATTTATTGCGCAATATTAGGAGCGTGGCTCTCAACTACAGTACAACAGGATGAGAAGAAGGTGCAATGAAGACAGCAGAGTCAAAGAGCAAGTAGAAGTACAGAAGGGTCCTTCTGCGAGAGCACTTTTATTGGAAAAAGGCTCAACTAACTCCATTTCGGTGCTCTCTTCTTCTCTCAGAACAGTTGCTTTGATTCGGAGCTAAATTGTCTGCAGGAATGTTTTAGTGCGGGTGGCAGCCCTTAGGGCTAGGTCTTGCTTTTTACGCACTTCGAAGAGTTCATCACAAAGAGTGAAACTCAAAGGCCTAGTTGCCGGAATGTTGAACGGAGAGTTGCTCCACAGCGTGACATTCTCGAGCAAGAATAGTCTGAGGCCTTGGGTCAAAGCTTTTCGAATACATATCTTCTATTCCAGATGTTCTTCGTTCTTTTCGTTAGTGGCGATTGATTCTGGGCAACGACCGGGATCAATTTTCACACCGTTGAAACAGTATTTGTGGTTGATGGTTTGCTCTAAAAAGCTGAGTGCTTTACCCAGGCAGGCATAGCGCCAAAAAAGTTCTGCACTTTTTTTTATGTTCCTACCTGGGATTTAAAAAAAAAACATTACACTTAATTTTGCGAAGACATGCTTAGAGGTAAGGGTACGTGATCAAAATGCAAAGACTTTTTGTTTAGTTTTTGAGTAAACCAAATGGCGCAGTAAATGTCTCACATCAGAAACACGCCGTAAGGGATAAGAGGAAGGTAAGAGAGAAAGAAGAGAGAGAGAGAAAAAGATGCCACAGTGGAAGGCTCTTCAATGATTTCGACCACCTGGAATTCTTTAATGTGTAACATCGCGCGTTTCCGTTTCGCCTCCACCGAAACGCAGCCGTTACCCCGAATCACAATATGTTCGTGTTCATCTATGCTACAGACATGTTGGGCCAAATTTCTTCTGCGTACTTTGGAAAGATATTCTGTGAAGGTGCAAAGAGTGATTTGACTCCTGCAGTGGTCGTTATTCTGTTTTAGGCAACGTGTGAACTTTGCACACCGACCTATATTTCTTATCCTGCTTACTAATACGAACCTTTTAGTATCACGTGTTTCAACATCACACACTATAATGCTTTAAAAAAATGTCAGTTCTTAATGGTGGCCTAGAGTCTGAACTTACTCAAATGGCGTTGACACGTACTTTCTTAAGTCCGAAAATTAGTAAACACCATACGCTACCGAAACCAGCAGCGCAATTTTTTAGCTATAGGGTTATTTCAAGTAACGCGGGATGACCGAGTATTTGCTGCATATAATCATCATAGTTACAATCTTCACAAAAACAATATTATCAGTCGCAGTAACGTCCCTATGTTAGAATGTCTAACCATATTTGTCACAAAGAAAAACGCCTACTAGAGGCTGAATAACGATACTTTGCTAGATAAGTCTACCCAGTTCGTAAAAACATGAGTGCACACAGCTCTCTTTGTAATGCGTTGACGCTTGAGTTATTCACTGAAAAGCTTGCAACCGCCACCGGGTACGACTGGACGAGTTTTAAGCCTCTCATATTCGCTATCATCTAATGTTGAGGAGATTCGGCGAAATGTGACATCAGTAGAAAAGTATTTGCAGCGGTGTTTTCTTTCAAGAGTCAGTAGGGGTGAGGTCTGCAGCAACTAATGTACTTAGGAAAGCGCGTATAACGGGAATTTAACACTATGCCGCCTACCTACGGGCTTATGAGTGGCTGTATTTTAATTCTATACACAATTTGAGCCTCCGTAGCTTAAGGCGTAGTTATAACCTCGAGTCTCTGCGTGTGCAGGGATATTTATTCCGACGAATTCTGAAACTTCAGCTCAGTACCCAGGCACTACGTATGCTCGTACACCGAGTACTGAAAGTTGTTGGTGGTTGCATATTACTCATTGCGCAAGAACATTGTTAACAACGTGGAATCATATCTTAGAAAAACCGCATTCATGGCAGATTCTCTCAACCTTTTGTACTTTATAGCATGGTTAGGTAGCCGTGAAGGCTATAAATATCTGACTTTTCATTAGCTGACGCCGCAGAGATAAACCCGGGAGATCGAGTGAGGTAATACAAAACTACTGACTACGGCTGCTTCCAAAAGCCTCTTGACATCGCATGAGTCAGACCAGAACACAGTATTAAGACATGCCTTATCTCTATCCTCTGCCATGTAGCAGTGGCTATCACCGAAAGCAAGAGATATTAGAGAGTGGGGCATTTTCCCTCCTTAAAATGGCTGTTCTAACATGGTTGCGCCGCCGACCTTCGTTCGGGATACGCCCACAGTCCTTATCTGTCCTCTTGCATGGCTCGCTGCCAGCTTACGTCGTGCGTGCAGTTTGTTCTCTGGCGGACAAGACTGGTCCCACTCCGTGTTGTCCATGCTTAGCGGGGACCCCTGAAAGCACAAGTTGCTGCTCTCCTGGGACATTTGCGTAATTGTCAGTGGGTAAAGAGGAGCCCACGGAGACATTGTTGCGGACATGCACAATATCCGCAGTTGTCGCAACAGCGCTGTCCACAAATATATACACGGTGTGTCACCTAAGATTTTGCACAATTTTTAAAAACAAGATTTTGGACTTAGAAGAGCGCTTTTTTCGGCATAGCATTATCAGCGTCATAGTACATCAGAATACTGTTAAGACGTGCTAACTATCAGGATGGTTAGTCAATATGAACTATTTAAATTCTTAACCATTACTGTTAGGGTCCTTAATTATTGAGAGGCGTGTAGCACACCGTAAGTAATATCATAGTCCTTCAATGTTTTTTCTGGTCACGAAACTCCGGCCAAAGTTTCATATAGGGACAGCGCGTGCCGCTAGTGGCGCGGCTGTCGGCGAGGGGGCAGGAGTCGCCGCGCGAGCCCTGCTCGCAGCGGCTGTTTTCCGGAAACAAGAATACTAAACGGGCCTAGCCATGTAAAATCTCTCTTGAAGTGGTATAAAAAAATAACAACCATCGCACGTGCATTGCTTTTTGTTGCTTGCTACGTCGTCAGTTTTCTCCATGGTATTATACACCGCTGAGGTCAGAGAATATTAATAAGAAACACGTTTTCGCGGTGCCTCAGAGCTTTTTCCCTACCGCCCAGCCATGAAGCGGAAAATGCAAGGTGCACACGTTCGCAAAGCCAAGATTAGCCGTGGTGCCGAGAAACTTTAGGGCTGAATAATTATGCATACGCTAACACGCTGCTAAATAGTGATTATTTATAGTAGGAGATTACAGTTTTTATACTTTCACCCTTTGTTGTTGCCCTGATTTTTGTAATGTTTCAAGATATTTTGATACGGTTTCATGAGCATAGCTTGCACGCCTACCCGCCATAATTTAACATTTAGTGTGTAGGCTACCTTTCCGCATATGCAGAAAATTAATCGCTTAAAACTCTTCTGACTCCCTAAGGCTCCTGCTTCCTTTCATCATTGATCCCACTGGCTTACGAGAGAAGAAATCGAATATTATCATTTTAGAATAATTCTTGAGGTTGGGTGGTATTTGAGGTTTAGCGCCCCTTACTTTCACAAGTAGCTGAGAAACATGATTATTAACGACTCCCGAATAATTTAGACCATCTGGCGTTTTTGTACATGCATCTCCCACCGACTCCCACCAAACACGGAAATTTCCGTATTTCGGCAGCATCTACAAGTGTCCAGCGCGGCACTGCTGCCTCGCCACAACATTGTGGTCAGCAGCAGAATGTTTTTGATGTGTCGCATGATAGCGGGCAAGCTTTGGGTTACGGTCGTCTACAGGAATCGGCCTATCAGAGTAGTGTCAAATTAGCTCGGTTGCTATCATTCAATTTCTTTCATTGTTTCTTATTCCGCTTTTATTACTCAGAGCATTTAAGTTCAAAATGGTCTTCATATTCGTTGTTCAGGCAGCTGTATCCTTGCGAAGGATTATAACGATATCAAGCTGCATGTTGCATCAATAAGAGAGGTCGGTCTCCACTCTTTCTTTTTCACTGTGTCGCATAAAATTAAAAACCCAGGGCAGCGACGAACACTGTTAATAAAACTAAGGAAAAAAGTCAGCAGCATTACATGGCAAGCCAACTCTCTAAAGATGTTCTCGCTGGAGGAGTTCGTACAAAGCAACGCGACGGACAATTGTTATCAATCCTCACACACTCAAACTGAAATTCGGACACTCTTCCTCCGTATACGCGCTGAGATGGGGACTTTTTCAAAGGCAGCAGTACCTACTTTCATCGTCGTGAACTTTTTACAACTTTTTTTTTTCATTTCTCTCGAAAAGTAGGCTTAAGGAGAAGAGTGACTTGCGCGCAGAGAGAATTCGTGAAGTGAACAAAATAAATGTGAAGTAAGTAGGGGGCTGTCATGTTGTGGCAGTTAAAGCCCTTAGAAAAATCGCCTCCGCGCGTAGCCGCACTTTTACCGCAAAAAAAAAAATGGATACCACGAAATAATGACACTGGCTTTCGCAACAAAAGAAGTCAATTCACGGCAGATCTGCAGCTATTATCAGATCAGATGTTGGCCAATTTTCCTATTTAAATTCGATTTTAATCTGATAGGTTTTATTTATATTTTCGTGTCTCAGAGCTCTAAATACTGCCTAGATGCTTTCTGCCGCCTCCATCACTAGAGTAGAATAAGTTCTGGACTTGTTTACGTTGTCTTGCGGTGATATTCGCTGTGTGATTTGCAACATGAACGGTTCCTCTTTATTTGAACGGCCCCCTCTAAACGGCCCCCTCTGTAATGCGAAAGCCCTGAGGGTAAAATAAATGAATGAATGAAATGAATTTGTTAGCAAAATTACGAAAGCAAAGTAATGCGTCTGAGGAAGCCTTTTATCTTCACGTTTTCTCTAAGGCATCATTGTCGAAAACAAAGAAAGTGAATGATTATCTATGTGCGGAAAAAACTTTCGTCAACAGACTTTGCCGTGTGCGGTTACCATAACACTAAATCAATATAAACTTAAGGCAGGAGAAGATTAGGTGTCTAATGTGTACTGCTACGGTCCTGTGCTAAGAAAATCCATAAAAAATACTGTTCATTATTACTGGAGCAAACTGCGGATTCTAGTTTTGCGAGATAAAACTTACCAGTTGAAAGTGGCTTTTCACACCGACGTGTTGACATCCTCATTACAAACAGTCAGTGCCTTGAAACGCATAAATATTAATTTTTATCGACAAAATAGTCGGTGCCTTAAAACGCATAAATATTAATCATCGGGGGCAAAAACTTTATCAAACAACAATAAATAAGCAGTTATATCAATATAAAATACTTCAATAAATTAATGATGACTTGAAAGTTGAATTTTCATGCTAGGGAAATAAAAGAACTCGTTTATGCAGCCATTAGCAAGACCTGGAGTGAGTTAGCAAAATAGGGGACTTAATAACTTAAATAACAGAACTCAAGCGAAAGACATCCTACAGTAGTACTTTCTGAGGCTATGCCATTGCGCCAACTAGAACTCTACGAGGTGCACAGAGTTGGAGCTATAATTCGTAATTATTACTTTTTTATCAAACATTATCCTGTACTGGGAACAAAATCAAATATTGTTGTGTACAAGAATACAATACATCACTTTTTTCCTGCAATAGAATAGCCAGGTTTTAGGATCACTGAGAGAATTTTGAAACACGATCGTATATTTATGCTTATGTTTTAAATACGAGCAAAATTTATGGCTTTTGTCCAAATTTTTTAATGTTAAAAGATTTCGACGCCTAATTAAAAAATTTGCCCGTCTAGATGAAGTAACGTTCTCTGACAGCACTGAGGAAGGCGGATAAATACTGGCGAAAAAGGTAAGCCTCAAGTTTTCACTCCACATCGCTGCATTTAATGTTTTAAAAAGTGCCTTTCTTGACGACACGTATAGTGTACTGCTATAATAATCAGCTTACGCAAGATCTAATTTATTTTCATATTTGCATCAGGGATCCGAACTTACCATTTTAAGAAATCGCAAAAGCGACGTTTTCCACTTTTTGTGAGATATTTTAGCACGACAACTGCGGAGAGTCTTGAAAAACTAAGGTTCATTCCTTTGTTCCGACATAATTAGCCATCACTGAAACAATTCCTTGAACGAAAAAATGGTAATAGGAGCTCGACTACCGACCTGTTCTGCATGCCTCTATACCACTGCACGGTTTTGAAGTTTGTAAACAAAGACGGGCGCTGTTTGTGATAATAGCAGCAAAGCCAATGATGTGGAGTTTAAAATCTTTGCGGCGGTGCTGACGACACATGTCGCTCTGGTTTTGATAAGGCAACGCCAAAAGCAACGCATTCCGCTCAGCGGTTGATAAGACGCAGGTGCAGGTGACGCGTAATCTTTCAATGCTTCTTTTTTTCCACGCAAAAGGAGGTCTGTCTGTGCTTGGAAAAGAGGTCTCTCCAAATTTTTAAAACAGGAAGCATTCTGACATCGCAGTGTTGCCAGAACAAAAAAAAATCAGAGGGCACTTACGGGCAACATAAACTGGTGGGCGAGTTGGTCTTACATATCTAGTGAAGCAGCGCAACGGCACAAGGCCAAGGGAAGAAGAAGACATTTTACATACTTTTTTTTTCTAAGGTGCTGAAGTATATATATGCTGATTGCATCCGAAGTAAACATTTGTTGTCAGTTCAGCGCTGTGTTTGTCCTCTTCTTCCCTTGGCCTTGTACCGTTGCGCTGCTTCACTAGATACTTACGGGCAGCTTACGAGCTCTGAAAGCGAGAGCATTAGTGTGACATCGTGAGCTTCTGACCTCGACACCGGTTGCTCAGTGAGAAATAAAACGAAGACGCGCCTCCGAAGCTTGATTCCGCAAACGCTGGATACAAAAAGGTCCGAGTGAAAGACTCCAACACTGGGTTCGAATACGTGTCACGCTAGCCTGCAACCGGACAAGGAGACGTATGCTATATCCAACGAGAAATAGTATGACACCACCCACAATGCTGTACGACAAACGGTTGCTCAGCATTGGTACGAATGTAGTCGGGGAAACTGGCGCCACATTGGGGTAAGCCAGTGGGGAGTATATAAGACGAAGAAACATACACATGACTGTCTGAATTGGCGGTGCTCGGATTGCTGTGTGCAGCCTGTAGAGCCGCTTGATGACGTCGCCCTATTTTTCTTCCCATCGCTACGATTTTCTGTACATGCTGCGAGTACACATACACACACACATAAACACACACACACACATCCACTAACAAACACATGCCGCCATTTTTTCTCGTAACAGGGCTAGTAAGGCTCTCGCCTGAAACGTTCGAAAAAACCGTGTATATATGCAGGGTTGTATAAGCGTACCTTGTCGGGCCAGTTGGTGCATGGTACTGGAATTCACACGGGCGACGCGTTGTCCGTGTGAATTCCTTCTCTTGTGTACGCGTCCTGTACTGCTGGTTCCTCTCCCCAGTATATGCAGGGTGTTTCGTGCAACTTCAACCAAGGAATAACGAAAAGCGCGCACCTAAACGGGGCGAAACCAACGGCATGTACTTTTCTCTCTTTTGGCGCTCCACAGATTCCAATTTTCTGTTCCTGCCTAATTTGTTGATTATGTAAGAATATATATGCAAAATGTTTAACTTCACTTGAGTGTCCCGGGCATTTGGTTAAGTAGCACAGGGTATTAACAACCCATTCAGATTTTTTTAGCAACGTATCTTCCACGTTGTCCATTTTTTTAGCATTTGAAGAAACCTGCGAAATATAAAAAAAGAAACACGCGATAGCATTCTTTCGCTGCCGTAGTCTAGCCTGAGTGAAGCATGCACACTCGCCGTCTCGAATGAGCGGCCGACGCCACTCTCAGCGTAGTCTTGAATATGCGTCGGCTGAACACGAAAAGCGCCCGCCGGTATCTGTCCGTTTTCAGATGTTCTTCCCGTTTCCTTGTATTTTTAAGTGCGAAATGAAAAGAAGTCACTTTTTGCGTTCTTTCACGTTGTGGAAGGCTTACGTTATGGAACCTCCAAACCCGCTTACAAGAACACTGGGAGCTGATCGAGCACAGCCTACCGGGTGTTCGAAATTCGAATGTTCAATGGCTTGTTAGTCGCAACCAACAGAGGATAGCAGTAGAAAAATAAGGAATGAAATCTCAACTCTGCTCCTAGGAACAAGATAGCCCAAAAGATCCGCAAAAATTTTGTTACATTACTGCCGGGAGTCAGTGTCCTGAAACTGATCCCTCTTACTCTCGTATTAGTGCGCTACCCGCTTTCAACGTTTTATTATTTCATAGTTGAAAGGTTTATAAGTAGCAGCAAAAAAGACTCTCAGGCACACCTAATTACAGTATGTGTTTGCATTGTGATAGAATTAGAAGCGTCTGTAGCCTTTACATCGAGTTTTGTGCGATTCTTCCACGGTTGTGTTTGGAGACACAAACAGCTATGTCTGCACACAACCGGACACAAAGCAGAAATGTTTAGTTTTTCACTTCGGTTCTCTTGATGTCACTTCCGGTACTGGGAGTTATGCGAGTGACAACACATATTTCCTAGTAGAACAATTATGACTATCGCACTAAAAGGTTGTTTTCATTTGAAGAATTTGCAAATATGGTAGGGTTAGTTTCTTTTTCTAAAGCCGCTTTTACCAGGCTGCTCAAATGGTATTGAAGGTTTCGATTTTTCTGCCAGTTTTTGTGAACAATCTTTTCGCATATATACTAGCAGTTCAATAGTGTCTAAGTTTATTTGGTTGTCGAGAATAACTGACGCCATTCCAGAAAAAAAAAGTGGCTGTTGCCGTTCGAATTTAAAGCTGAACCTAAAATCTCCGCGTCCATAACGGAGGAAAAAAGCCATACAATGTTCTTGTTATACTGGGTGCGTTTAGCATGGCATCGATGTTTTTTTCTCAGTTCGCCTCTACCGTAGCATCGGCAGCTCCTTGGAGAAAAAGTGTTTCGCGGAATCTGCAAAGCTGTGGGGACCCGTAACCAGGAGTCGACCGAGCAAGAAATGTCGACTTTCTTTTTTCCTTACTTCCGTTTCAAGTGAAGGTTGTATCCGACAAAAATCACGGCCATTACGAATGGATACAAACACTACGCGATGTTTCGATCCCAAATGGCGGAAAGTTTCAACGGCAAAAGCAGTTGACCGACTTTTCTACTGTCATTTTACCGACGCTGAGCCTTACCAGCCGCGTAGTTCCCCGTATAAAATTGCCCACTTCTAGCTTCAAGACAAACAACACTAGGCGCCAGAGAGAAACGAAGAGAAAAAAATACAAGCAGACAAATGAGGCACGAAATCACATCATTGTTCTAGCGATGGTAGTAGAGGTGCTGATCGTATGCAGCTTTTTTCTTTTGTATAAGGACTCACTTTGAAACGGGCAGACCGGCATCAAGTGGTGAGTTCTGTATACGCCAGCGGCCTCATACTGAGTGCTGAATCAACACAACGTGCGCAACGTGCCCGGACTATACAACGACGCACACGAATACCGAACTATCAAGACGGCAGGAAAAGAAAGACGCATTTCTCTCTCGTACACATGGAAAAGGCAAAAAATGCGGGCGTATCCGGCAGACGAAATAACGGCAACTGCAGAAAAACGAATGCAAAGATATGCAGCAGGGTCCTTATTTTTCTGACACCTTCTATGGTAACCAATACCGGGTTGAAATTGTGGTTGGCTGCATTACGAATGCAGGGCGTCCTCCAGGTTCCCCTATTCATGACCAGAAGCCAGGTGGCATTCGGTGGAAAGCCTGGAGAACGCATACAATTTTCATGTCACTCTCGCATTATATGTCTCGGAACCCCATTGTTTGCGCCTTAGTTCTGTTCTTTGTTTGTATGTTTGTTCTTTCTGCATCTGCTCGTAACTGTGTGTTTACATTTTACCAGCGTGCTCGGTTTTCACTGTCAAGGTGCTCCTTAATCACCCTTAGGCCCGAAACGCTGGGCAAATTATCAGGCGTACAGAGTCATGGTATTCTTACATTGTTCACAAGCATTCGTGACCGTGTACTAGCGCTTCTGCACCGTTCGGCATTTTTGACAGAGATCCTCGCACGTTGTATGAAATGCCATGTTTCGAGTTTGTATAGAACCCAGAAGAGGCTCCCTGATTCCCATCCAGACTAACATCTAATGTACAAACGTGAGAAATATCAGAAGGAACGCAGTTTGAGCATTGTGTTATTGATTCCTTCGTAAGTTTCACCGACCGGCATAGTTTTTTCTATTATGTAACTACTTTTCCTCTTGGCGTCTAATATCCAAACGTCAAACTCAAAATGATCAGAGAATTTGCATTTTTGTGCCAAAAGTTTTTTTCGTTCTTATATTGCTCACGACTGCACGCTTCATTATCACCACTGCCAAATTTGCTTTCTTGAATAACATAAGTTCATCCAATAAACAGCCTGTTTTTTAATGCGTTCATCTGCCTTCTTTCCTGATTACCATATACCCTAAATAGCAGTGCAATAGCCGTGAATTTTATTTCTAATTGTGCTCTTTCCCAAGGACTGGACTAAAGTGCCGCCGTGAAATTGTTTTCGAGCGTTGCCAACAGCAGACGTCATTTCCGCAGCCTTCCCCTACGGCAAAAGCCCGCAAGCGGCCTTCTCAAGTGATGACGTGGAAGCTATGCTAAACGCTATTATTTCATCTTTTTCTCTCTAGTCATTGCCCTCTCGTTTGCGTCCCACAGTAAGTTGTCTCATTTTTACACCCGCAGAAAGAATTCCTCAGAGGGCCCGGCTTGCGATATGCTGGCTGCTTTGCAATGAGTACTGCGTATTACCCTAGATTATTCCTAAATGCAATGCGACATAATTTCTTGCGGCAAATGAGCAGCAAACCTACCGAGGAGGGAAAGAAAACGAAGGTTTCGGCTACGCGAGATCAGCATTAGGTCACGCACAACCTGAGAATGATTGAAAAGCGTGAGGGCGTCGATCTTGTTTTTTTTGTTTGTTTGTTTTTTTTTTGGGGGGGGGGGAGCTTAAGCTCTTTCCCGTCTTTTGAACAAAGTTCAGCCTAGAAGCAGAGAACCTCGCAACTGTTTGAATAGTCACGGTGATTGTTTTGTTTATTTCAAGGAACGAGTGGTTTTTTTGTGCCCATAATTTGTGAATAAGAATGGGGTGGAGCGCATATGGCAGGCTCTCTCAGATCATGAATGGCAGTTTACCAATATCCCTCAAGAGAAAAGTATACAACAGCTGTATCTTACTGGTACTCACCTATGGGGCAGAAACGTGGAGGCTATCAAAGAAGGTTCAGCTTAAGGACAACGCAGTGAGATATGGAAAGAAAAATGATAGGTGTAACGTTGAGAGATCGGAAGCGGGCGGAGTGGGTGAGGGAACAAACGTAGGTTAATGACATCCTAGTTGAAATCAGGAGGAAGAAGTGGGCTTGGGCAGGGCATGTAATGCGAAGGCAAGATAACCGCTCGTCCTTAAGGGTAAAGGAGCGGATTCCAAGAGAGAAGGCAAGCGTAGCAGGGGGCGGAAGAAAGTTAGGTGGGCGGATGAAATTAAGAAATTTGCGGGAATACGGTGGCCACAACTGGCGGTGGGCAGGGTTAATTGGAGATACATGGGAGAGGCTTTTGCCCTGCAGAGGTCATAGTCAGGCTTATGATGATAATGATGTATTTTGTGGAATAAATACATCAGCCAAACAGGTTCATGCCCCAACGAAAAATAAATGAGCGTAATTAAAACGTCACACGTGTCCCCATTTTAGTTTCAATAGCAAAGCCATGCAGGAACTGTAAAGTTAACGATGAAAGAATGCATCGTGATAGGCAAAAACCATGGCACGTTGGCAAGGGAAATAATATAAGCAGGTATCCAAGAAGCACAGATAATCGGCCCAATATTGGGCACATATTGGCAAAGGTCGATCCAACAGAGGACCATAGTGAAACAATCAATTTGCTATATTGGGCCGATTACCTGTTCTCCTTGGGATATATAGGAAGCCTTCAGGCCGAATATATCAGAGCACCCTCAGTAGCGCTGTCGAAAAATTAAAAATGTAACCTGCATCTTTTTTTTTTTCCCCTTGACTGCATCTTTCGGGTCAGAAGCCGAGCGCCGTAACCAGTGAGCGACTGAGGCGGCAGGAATATGCTCTTGACTACGGGTATGGCTGTGTGCTTAAATGAGCACTCAGCAGCTGTGCATATGAGGCGATGAGATTGACTTGGCTTTGGAATGTTGATTTTAAAATGTTATACATGTACTATGATTTCTGTCTAGCTTATTCTGCCTATTCACAAAGCAAAACAAGGTTACGGAAGAGTTTTCTCAGAAGTCAAAGTCAACTCTTAACATTAGAGCTCGCCTGTCTTGGCTTCGGTTCCAATACCCGCCGAGGCTGACGGATAAAAAAAGTAAAGGTAAGCTATTAAAGCCATCACAGCCCTAACAAATATTTCCTATTCTGAAACTACAAGTACACCAAACTGAATTTCTTGTATTGACAACTGAATTGAGGATTGCATGTTCGAAGCAGCGACCCACCCCATTTTACCAGGCTTGACTGCGTGTTTTCTGCACAGAGAAAACGGCCTAACAACGTTTCGAAAGTGCTCTGAGAAACGCAGTTCCGTGATACGATGTTTCCAAAACAGCAGTACATAAGAGTGTTTGTCTATTATTTCTTCTTTTTTTTGCGTTTCATTTGCTATTTCTATCTTTTTTAGTTGAATGTGAAGGGCTGTCAAGCCATCTGACGTGGTCGTTGGATGGAATTTGTTTCTCTTTGAATATTCACGAAGGCGCAGCGCGGAAATTCGATTGAACGCGACGTGCGGTGTGGATGGCCTGCCAGTGGATGCAACAAAATGTAAAGCCTGAGGGATTGTACACATGTGTACCGTCGGCTGGACGGAACGTTTACTCTAGTTTGCTAAAAAATATTACTTGCTGCTTCCGGTCGAGCATAGCGTAAAACATCGAACTGAGGGCAGAGAGAAAGAGACAGCGCTGACGACTGCTTTCTATATTATGGCTCGATATCTCGGGATAGGTTTGCCGTACCATTCGCAAGCTGAACTTTCCTCAATTCAGGATGCAAAGTGCTTCAAAATCGGGCCTCTTGGCACACTGAGGTTTTGCTTTCCGTTACCTTGTTCATATTTGCTTTATATAACCAAGCATAGTAAGCACATATGTAAGTTTCCTTTCAAGTTTAGTTTTGCATTGACCAAATGCGCTCCTGTTTTGCGCTGACATGCGGTTGTTTCTTACTCGCAGAGCATACAAAAATGGCGCGTATACGCACGAGAGCAAGAATCGGCTGGATACATTAGTCGGCGCCTGAAGTTGTGCCACCTAAAATAGTCGATTCGGAGGTACACGAGTGTCACGTTTGCTATAACCCTTTTTCCGTCTAATACAACCATAAGTTCTTGTAAAGCATAATTATTTTAAAATTATCTCTCCCCAACTCGGATTCACAAATGTCTAAGGTGAACGTGAAATCAAAAATAAGAACACCAGAACTGTGGAGAATTTCGAGAAAGGGCCTGATGAATTTCGGCAGCAATTCCCTATTCTCTATTTGTATTATACCCTTGCGTTGCTATTTAGCACTATGTGTGTGGAGTCTGTCAGTCTAAAGTGGCGTGCTAACCGCCACAACAGCGCCGCACACGACATGTCTCTGTACCTCAAGGTCGAGTAGTGTGTGGGCCACAGTCTAACATACAGGGTGTATTTTTTTTCAACCTTTAAGGACTTTTATTTTAAAAACTGTGAGAGATAGGACGGCGCGATCTGTCGAGCTGGACTAAGCAGCAAAGATTTATTACGTGCTTCATTCGAGCAATAATTAAGCGATTTGTTACGTAGAATTAACTAATACTATTTATTTTTCACCTTAGATACAACGTTACATATAAAAAATTGATGGCCGACAGCATCGAAGATGAGCCCTGTTTAAATTTTCATAATCGGCAATGTGGTCGGGATTTTATCGAATGTCAAAAATACGAATTTCAAAGCTCTTTAATTTGGCTTTCCTGGATTCAATTTTTTATGAAATGGCGTTTCTAGCACTTCTCGCACATCAAATACAAGCACAGTTCGTGTATTTTATGATGTTGGAGGAGTTTGATTCGGAGATGATACCACACGCAGTGATGTCATTTTACAATTAGGTAATGAGAGAAAGCCAACTCAAGAAGCTTTCATATGCATATTTTTGACTTTAGATATTTCGATACACATTGCCGATTAATAAAATTTAAAAATAGAGCTCGCCTTGAATGTTGAAGACCACCAATTTTTTATTACAACCCTGACCCCTAAAATTAAAGATTAGAAAGTTTAATACTGAATTTCAGGCAATTATCCTTCTGCTTATTTGTTCATGGGACGTATATAATGTCCGCCTTGTTGTACAGTCCAGCTCTAAAGAGCGCGCCAATGTGTCTCTCAGAGTTCCTAAAATAAAGAACTGTAAATTATTTTAAACATTGCCCTGTAAGTTTGTAGTTTTATAGTTAGAGCACCTAACAGGCAGACAATACGGCGTGGCCGCACGCGGGGGCAAACAAAATGGAGCAGAAAATCACGTCACAGGGCTCACATACGCTAGGCTTTGCTCTGGTAGACAACCACGCGCACGAGCCATGGCGTAACACCCACTTGGAGACTCGCCGTGTTTCGACTGCAGAGATGTGTGGCAAATTACCCGTTCAAGTGAGGTGTCGCTGCGGCAATTGGAGACTCATATGTCTTTTAGTGCTGGTTTAGTTTAGTTTTGGTTTTAGAAAATTGTAGGGTATCAAAAGAAGTAAGATCATTTATATCAAGCCCGCAGAAGAGTAGTGCTCGATAATGTTATGAGCGAATCAAATAACCAGTCATCATTTTCATGTGGCTTATCCACTCTCCCGCACTGTCCCCTTTGTCAATTCCTTTTTTTCCCCACAAAGTTGCAGACTGGAACGGCCTTCCAAACGACATTGCCACCATCACCTGCTCATCCAAGTTCAATGGAAATGTAAAAAATTAAGGACAATTGTAAAAATGCTTTCTTTATTAATTCCCACCCCTTATGTAATACCCCAGTCATGGGGCCTTTAGTGTAAAGACGCACCATTTTGTTTGTATTACGAGACTACCTGCGTATACATTTCATAAAAGATACCAACTTTGTGGCTCTTATATACTTTTTGTGTGCGTTCCCTCTGGACAAAATTTTTAAACCTCATGGCTGCTAGAAATGGGTACACCAAAGAAATAAGCTATCCGTTTTTGATAGATGAAAGCAGGTTCCCTGAATTGAAATTTCGATTCATTTCATTTTTAACGTTCCGTAGACAAAACGTTCGAGACTGGTGCACGGGTCAAAATAGACGTACGGTATTTCATCACTTTGTTAAAATTTTGCATACCTACACTCATCGCCACATTCATTTACGGGCGTCGGTCATGATATTTATGTGCCCTTGACAGAAGAAAGTTGTGGGATAGCATTAGAGGTAAGACCATTTATATTAAGCTCGCAGAAAAGTAGTGCTCGATAATATTATGAGCAAAGCGAATAACTTTCCTATTTATTTTTCAGTCTTTGAAAGCGGCAGCAATCACGGCTCCACTATGCTCGCCTTATATTTCCATGTGCCATCTAATTTCAGTCAATAAAACCAGATGCGCAGGAGAGATGCGGCGTACACACGAAAGGAAACTCCTCTGAAAACCGCTCCATAAGTCCACACTTGAGGTTCGGCTTCGTACCAATTTAAAAACGGAAACGTCTGACGTTCTTATTTCCATAATCTCATAGATGCAAACAGAACTTAAAGCGCTCCTATGTTTGCCGTACTCTCCTTTCCTTAAGCTATTTCTCGTGTTTGCTTCCGTTTCTAGAGCTTGTTCTGCCCAGCATAGAAACGCAATTGGGAAAGGAAAAAATTCCACACGCGTTCACTGAGGGTCTGGAATATGCTGAGCCGGAGTTACCAAGAGTCCAGATGCGGTTCTTCTTTTTTATAACACGTTTCTAAGAATTTCAGTTTGCGCTCTCATACCATTGTCGAAAACATAGCATGTTTACAAGGGCGTGTGGTTGAGGGCTTATATTGCTTCCAACATGTATGAAGCAGCGTCAAAGTACCACCTGCCGTTAGCCTGAATTTAAGACTGGCTGGAAACATGTGCCCCTGATGTGGCGGTTAGATTGAGTTTTACTGATGTGTTCTCCACCCTCCTTTGTGGAAGTGTTTATAGGATTTGATTATTCTCTTCCCTATAAGACTACAAAAATTGCACAGGGTCTTCAGTTCCGTAAAGTTCGCTCTGCTGAAACACTGAAATATATTCGTCCTGCTTAACGTGTAGCGTTGTGCGAGTTGTTCTAATTTCACCACAGAAATACAATGCGTTCATAGTTAATATACCTTTCATTACTTATATGTAGGGAATCGACAATTTGTTTGTTAAAAAAATCTCCAAATGAGCGATTTATAAGTTCGATTTTAAAATTACAAAGAGCTCACAATCATCTGGTTACTGCATCTGGCACAAAAATGAGCGCAGCACCAAAAAAAATGTGAAAAATATGTGAAGAAGGAAAGAAAGAACAATTCTTTTTTGTGTAAGTGCCCATTATTATATTCATATTGGCCCCAATAATTGTGCATCGAACTACTCGCCAAGCAATTTGTAAATAAAATGCAACTGGTAGATCAAGAATGCACAATAAATCTGTTTGCCTCAATGACAGCAGAAAGACAGCCTTAGATCGCGGTTTCTGACATCTTACAACGCGCCTCAAGAGAAGCAAAATGAAATATGTCCCTATATTGCAGGGAAACAGAAATAAATATAGCGACGTTGCCCTACCAGAAACGAATAGTACCGAGAAGGGTCGGCTTTCACATGCCTGGAAGGTTATTTGCATATGTTGATGAATGAGAAGCTTTTGATCAGGTGGGCGAGGAAAGAAGAATGGTTAAAAAATAGGTTTTATGAGGGGCCATCCGTCAAACTATTCTTCCCTTTTTCCACAAGAATAAGAACGATATAATGACCTGAATTCGCAACATGGTACTGCTTCCAACAGCGAGAGTTTCCCTTTTATTTGCACATCTTTTCCCAAATAATTTTGGTTTAAATTTTTTTAAGCTTGAAGATTTGAATCAGACAGCTAGATAAGATAATGATCTTGCTCTTTCCTTTTTTTTACGGAAAAACACGAAATAGGTACAATGTAAGCAGTCTGTCGACCTCACAATACTCCTGTGCGGACGTTTCCTTTTAAGCGTCTAAATCCAGAACAGAGTATATCTTCAAATCTTTACGAGGACTTTGACTTTAATATCTACAAACATAACTGCTCTTGTACAGAAGTGCAATTTTCTGGTTACGGAGGACTGTAGCTTCTTGCGCAAGAAAAAGAAGTTAAATTTAAATAACAATTTTAAGAATTCAGTTTCATTAATATACATCAAAATCTCCATGAACACTCCAACTTGCGCCGCGGTGTCTCAGTGGTTAGGGTGCTTGGGTAACCCGAATGACGCGAGTTCGATCCCGGCCGCGGCGGTCGCATTTCGATGTGTCAGTGCATGTAAAGAACTCCAAGCGGTTGAAACTATCTGGAGCCCTCATCAACCGCGTTCCTCATAGCCTAAGTCTCTACGGGACGTTAAGCCCCAGAAAACTAAGGAAAAAGCTTCCACTTTCCCGATCTCACTCTACCGGTTGCTCTTGACACAATCTTCGCTATTGCTTCTTCTTGCTACTCTTGTGCTTCCTTCGCCTTGCCTTTACTCACTCATGTATTTGTTTTTTTCTTCCCTGCAGTTCAATAGCAATCACAATAATATATATATGCAAATCTCGTTGTTTTGCGACAGTCATGCATTTTGAGCCAGATACCGCCTGAGTTGGATTATTACAGTTGCTAGATTATAAATGAACTCAAGTCGCACTAATCATGCAAGCGGTGACGCCTCTGCATCATTATGTCCCCATTGCCGAGCAGGCATATTTATTTGCATGCAACGCAATCTGAAGATTTTGTTCGATAAAATATCAGATTGCGTAATAAATGATGGACGAGAGCGCATTTCGACAGGCGCCTCAGTTAACATCGCCTCGCAGCTAGAAGTCCATATTCGCAACTTCAAAAAGGCGGCGTTTGAATTCCTGTTCCTTGACTGCAACTGATAAGAGAACATGCGGTCACTTCAGAGTTTGTATCTGGTAGTGGTAACGACTTAATCAAGACGAAAAAAGTTTTAATGAATAGTGTATCGCTAATTGCCAACACGCAGATAAGGTGAGCACAGGACAAACGCTACGCGTGACAAAGAACGAAATCGCAATATTTCCTATCGATGGACGAAAAGCGCGCATTCACAAAACTTGAAAGGTTCATAAACACAGTCATGATACCAAAACTCTGGGTATGAAAACCATAGCTGCTTTCTGCAAGTTTTCATGCGTTCCGTATTCGCTTTGTTTCCTCCTCGAAAGGAAGTATTGCAGCTTCATTCCATTTCGTTCATCCGGTTATACATAGTAGCCGTATCTATATTACTGCTTATCAGGCAGCATGCTTTACGTACGTCATCGCAGTATCTACCTTCTGGGGCTCCTTTATAAAACCTTCTAATGCAGGCTTTGCATTCAAAAAGACCTACATCATCAAAATGATATCTGAGATACTAAACGCGTTGGTCTAAATAGCCAGAAGCCAAACACAAATGTTTTTGTCTCATAGATGGAACCTCGTTAAATTAAAACAAAACATTCCTAGCTCACAGGGAGCTTCAAAGCCAAGTAGGTCACACCACATTAAAAGTGGCAACTTCCCGAAAAAAAAAAATTTCTTTTACTTGCAGAAACTTTGTGTGACTTTGTATCACTTCGGGCAACCGAACGGTTTTAGTGCCTCATAGATACCCTTTTGGTTCTGAAGTCACGTTTCCGTCTTCCAAATTCATTTTAGCAGAAGTAACAGAAGCAACCGAGGAAGCCCCGCTTGAGGTCTGAAAGTCTGCTTAAACTTTCCATGATCAGTGAAGCGCTCAGTCGTACATGACCAGCTAACCACGTCCACTCGCAGGAGAGAAAACACAGCCTAAAGCGTCTTTTCGTTTTTTCGTGACTAGCGTAGAATTTGTGGAAAACCTTGAGGCGCCAACTTTGACCGTACGCTGCCGATTCTTAATCACAAAGCCTAAATACTTAAAACGATTGTTGGGGTCTGCTAGGTCACGTCTCTCAATCGCCCTTTCGTTTTCGTCATCACGCTCTCCTGCACTGGTTTCAGATCTGGTGGTGCCAACCGCGTCGACTTTTGTTGACGTAAACATATACGCTCTCAGCAATGTTCGTTGTAAAGTCAGGCTCCCTTTTTTTCATTTTTATGGCTTATGACGGGCAGTATAAAATTTAAGAATATTCTCAAAACTACCTGCATTGAATAGTGGACTTGAAATTTTTTACGGAAAATATGCCATGTGACAGCACGCATTCACGCAATAACTTAGGGAGCGTAGTACACTCATCACTAAACATTAGGTTAACAAAGCTCACCGTATTCGATTCAACAGCTCCAAACAAGGGAAGTAAATAACGAAGTAGCAGAACAAACCATAAATATTTTTTACAAAGGCCGGCCTTGTCAATAAGCCAGCACAGAAGCGTGGAAAATAGCAGCTCGCTCTTATATTTTCCTATTCAGAGCCGAGGTAATGACTCCTAGAAAATATCCTGAATTTACACACCTTCAGCTCTTAAGTGTGCATCTCATTTGAGGCTATTCAAATAATCTTCAATCCTCAACAACGTTACATTACTCCATGGACAAGCGCGCTTAATCGCCTATGCATCATGAATGGCATTTTTTCTGCATTTTATATGTGCTTCGCACGTAGGCGTTTTCTTTATGTAGTTTCAACCTGAAAATCTTTCATCAAAGCATACGGGGCGTAACAATCAGAGGCTCGCTTTCTTACGTTATAAATTGCAGTCATGATCAATGATTTCACCTTTATAAAATAGAAGATGAGGAAGAAATGCGCTAAATTTTCGCTCACAAATCTCAGAGCTGTGTCCTGCTCAGCTTCGTTTTTTTTTTTTCACATCATAAGGAAGTGTTTTGCTTGTGTTTTATTTTGAAACTACGTTCTGTGCCCAGCTACACCCGTCGCTTCCGCAAATTCTCATTACACCCATGCTAAAGAAAAGCGTGTTTAGTTCGCCTGGCGGCTACCACATACCACACGTTGCTGAGCATTCAAAATTACTGGGAATTTTAAAAGATGTATGTAATTCAATTTCTGTGGCCGCCGGAATTGTTCGCTCTTAGCAAAGAAAGCGATTTGTAGGATATTATTTACCGCGAGAGGGAAGAGAAATCCGTCACGATCACTGCAGTCGCCCAGAATTTCCCCGCACTCTCTAGTGCCAGTGAAATTTCAAGTTAATAGATCCTCGTTGAGTTACGCTCTATTCGCTGCTTGCGGCCATCAGATGGCGTTAGTTGCCTGCGCCCAGGAAAGGTTGGCTCGCAATACGTAAAAGCTATGGGGGCACTTTGGGCACTCAAAGTGTGCTAGGCGAAAGCCTTTGTCGCTCTACTTCGACTGCAAATGACTTCCTACGTTTGTTACGGCTGCACCGCTTGGGAGCCATCCTCTTCCGCTAGCTGCCGCACACCGTCTGACGACGGAGCAGCGCTCGACAACTGCCGCGCCGACATCTTCACCTGTCGACGAAGATGGCGTCACCTTTTAAGGCGAAAGCCTTTAATGTCTCATAGTTGTAAGCAGCAGTTGTCGACAGAAATGTCACGCTTTTCAGTTGGTCCAAACGGTCGTGACGTCACAGTGCGCGAATTCCAAACGGGGCCAATTGTACTTTGGCTAGTAACCAGGCGATCAATTGAAGGGATCGTATAGTGATGCTCCAAGTAAGTGGGACTGAGCTTAGTTAATTGCTTAATTACTCAATTAGCCTAATTAATTTATCTAGTCAGGCCATATAAATAAATAAAATCGAGTAAGAAATTGGTCGAGCTCGGGAATCGAACCCGCTCTTCAGAGTGTGAGACGAGCATGCTATCCACTCCGCCATGCCAGCTCGATGGTTTGGGAAGAACAAAGGTGCGTCTAGTGAATACGGTGTCTTCGCTCACTCCCATCCTCCTCCCTTCTCTTCCGGCGAGGTTTAGGTGTCCACCGAGTTATGAGAGCCAGATACATTTCCTTTCCTCAAAAACCAATTTACCGACGAGCGAGGCATAGAACCGAATGGGCGATGGCGTTCTATGGATTCCTGGAAGCGTTGCAAGACGTTGTCGCGTTCCACTCTTAGAGGCGAAGCTTAACATCTTAACCACACATCAGTGACCGCTCTTTAGGTCAAAAAAGTGCCCCCCCCCCCCGAATTTTGACGGGTGTCCACCGAGATATGTGAGACAGTTACTGGGTAATTTCCTTTCCTCAAATACAATTTTCATTTTCTTCATTACGGGTCATCTTTGTCTTTCTTCTTTCACTCCCACTTCCTTCCTTCCTCTACGGTACGGTTCAGGTGTCCACCGAGATGACAGAGAATTACTGCGCTCTTTCCTTTCCTCAAAAAGCGTTCAAAGGGCAGGGCATCGCGCCGAACGGGTGGTGGCGTTCCGTGGACTCCCTGGCAGCGCTACAACACGCTGTCGCGTTCCACTCCTAAAGGCGAAGCCTAAGCGTCATTAATTAGCAGTTAATTAGTATTCAGGCACAAGTTAGTAATTAACCATTAATTCGTAATTTGTCGTCACTAAGCAATTAGTACTCAATTACATGTGACGCCACCAGTCCCACAGAAGCAGTCAAAGTGGTGCGGGAAAACGCTTTCGCCTCTACGCACTTTAGACAGTCAAAGTGCCCCCTGAATTTTTCGCAGCTGCGCTTGTCAATGAGTCATCCCAGGTGCTGGATGTAACTCTGGACGGACGGACGGGAGAATGAGCCATTAAAGGTTTTCTTTTAAAACGTGCATAAGCGATCACTGCCATTTATTGCGAAGACGAGTGCATTGTAACTTTAGTCCTTGGAAAATGTACTTGCCTGGCCTTCGGTGCTCCAACTGCCTTCCCAATACCTACACTCCCAATAACTAATGGCTAGACTTCCATTCCTGAGCATCGTTTAATGTTTAACCAGTTGTTAACAAACTCCAGTCAGGCCGTAAGTCTAACAACGACATCAAAGTTCCAGTAATCATTGCATTCTCCACACTTTAACGAGAAGAAATGTAGACAGCTTCCTAATTACCTAGAAGCGCGTTTTATACACCTTCGAGGTTTCATTTCCACTTCTTTTTAATGGTCCTGGTTTGGCAGAGTATCCCACCTACCAATGGTACGCACAAGTGGCCGAATGGCTGTTCTTGTTCATTGTTTCTTCTATTCTTTGGCCGGTGCACATTGCTTGATGATGAAAACTGCACTACTTACTTCGCGCTTGTCTCCACGGCTTGATTCCACAACTAGGACATTGCCAATGAATCTGTGAAAAGCGGCAGGAGCTGAACACAAGCCAAAGGATACCACCTTGAACTCCAACAACCAGTCGGAAGTAACTAACGCGCTCTTCTCAACCTTACAGTACACACTGCGGCGGTCAAAGAAGGAACAGAAGCGGGCATGGCGCAGCCGGTGTGAGGAATCATCGCTGACAGGTAAACGTTCTTTTTGCAAATCGTGCTGAGTGCTCGGTAGTCTACACAAAATCTGAGAACAGGCCCCGCGCGATTGATTTTCGTGGTTCTTTTTAAATTTTTCATTTCCTCTGTAAGTTTACGATTTTCTTTCCTAAGCTATTCCACTTTCTGTTGCGAAAGCAACACTACGCGAGTCGCCGAGCCATTTCGCGGAGCTGAGGCAAGGCCATACTGCGCATGCGCGGGGAGCAGTTACGTCACACGGTGCACAGCTGGCGCGCCGCCGCCGTCGCTGCGTGGGTGACTCAGAGGGGCCGACACCGCGCTCGCAAGTTACGCATGCGCAGTAGCGGCGCATAGCTAGGGTGCCGGGGCCGCCGCCACTGCCGCACGCTCTTCATCGCCTCTCTCTCACCCTCCTCGTTGCTTTCGCAATCCTCCAGGTTTAGCCACAGCTAAACCACTGCCATTTTTTTTTTTTTCAGTTCTCCCCATTCATTATTTTTTCCCAACAACTAAGGACCCGAGGAAACTCGCGCTGCTCGGCTCACCTTTCCGCTCTTTTCTGCGCGGTCTTCTTCATGCATCGCTCCGTTGATCCGCTTCTGCTTCTGTCGACTGACGCCCGGCTTACCGACCGCGAGCGGCTGCTTCATCTTTGGCCGTCGCCTGCGCCCGTCTCGAACCTGATCCTGGCCCTTGGAGCCATTTCTTTTGCAACTCCGAAGTGACGAATCTTTCCCACCTCACTCTTGTTTATGATGTACAGAGTCTTTAATTTCTGCTCACAAAGGTTTTGAGTTTGCATTGTGTTTGCCGTTACACCCTGAATACCGCGCAACACATTCATGCCCTTCCACAGGATCCCGTATCCCGCACAGTTCACATCTCGTCACCTCCGGGTTGGGGCAAACGGCGGCCCTTTGGCCCACCTCCCTACACCCGTAGCAGGCCTGTGTTGTTGTCTTGCAAAGGCAGCAGGAGATTTTTCCAAATTTCTTTGCAGCCAGGAACTCCTCCTCTTTGGCTCTGATATTTTTTGCACATCTCTTCTTCACTTTCCGCTGGGTGAATGCCCCCAGTGCTCCCTTGCACGTGTCCCCGGGGAGTATGATGTACGCGCAGGTCTTATATTTAGAGCTGTCTAACATCATCGCTTGCCCTCCGAGGATTACGAGCCGATTCTATATTCTTTGTCCCTACCACGGCAATATTGTGCTCAAGACTGAGCGTGTCTTTGATCTCGGTTTGTGTGTCAGGCCCGCCAATGGCTGATGCAATGACCGCAGCAGCTTTCCATACGCTCGCTGTGTATATTCTGAAGTCCAAACCGCTTTTTCGGTCCAATAATTCCCACGACACCTCCCCTTTCATGCGCCGGGGGTCTCGGAAAGTCTTTACCTTTGCTTAGGCTTTCCTTGGCACGTTCCACGTAATCATTCCGGCCTGACAGCTGCCAGCCCCGCTTGGCTTCTTGCACCGCATTCTTGGAATGCGCCTCAATCCACTGAAGCGAAGTTGGATCCAGGGCTCGCTTTTTTCTTCCACATCTGCGCTCTTGACGACTGCCAGCTTGCATCTCATTGGGGTCGTACCCTATGATCCCCTCCATGTCGTCAGGCCGGGTGCCTTTGCCAAATGTCGTAGAATTCGAATTTATTTATTCATGTCTTAGTGGAGGGTATCCTCCACGTACTCGTGAAAACGTCGTGTATCCAAGCGCTGTAAAGATGTGCCTTTGCAGCCGCCGAGGTGACGATGGCAGCGTGACATTGTCGGAGCGCCTGAGAACAGCGTCCGAGTAGATGCACTTCATCTTCGTGCTCCTTCCCACCTTAGAGCGAGCACACTGCCCACCATGACAGGTGACAGTTAAATTCATGCTTGGTCGGTCGAGAAGAGCAACCTGTGCTACTTAAGGTCCACGGCTGGGAGCACCTGTCATCGCAGGGGGCTGCTCACCGCTTAACCGCTGCACCTCTGCGCCAGGAGATGTATGAGGATTCCCAGGTATCTATGAATGTAGAGAATGACATTCTGCATATATGGGAATTAACCCATTAACCTATAGCGTCATATGCTTAAGGCGGAGCTTAAATGCCCCATCGTATTTTTCTCTTACAACTTCCAATGCCTCGCTACCCATATAAACCAATGTACAAGAATACAGAACCAATATTCGCTTTTTTACGGACATTCCTTTCAAGCAGGAGCGAAAGCAGACGATGAAGAGGGACAAGGTTGAAATGGGCAGCAAACCGCGGTTTTGCCGCCTTTCGAAGTAATGATTTCGTAACTGAAAACCTTTGCTCTCATGATCTGCCTGCCTAATGCGAATCAAAGGCTGTTTGTCAAATCAAACAGAACCGTTTCCGAGGAGGAGGCTATGACGGTGTGCACAAATGATCGAATATTCTTGCCGTTGTTGGCCGTAGAGCGGCTGTCTTAGTTGTTATGGGCCAGTCGGAAAAAAAACGACAGAACCGTGTCAAAAACACGACAAAACATTTTTGATCTTTTCTCGTAGCGGATGATTTTTTTCTTTAGTAATATTGTCCTGTAGTACTATAGTGTTTTATCTGTAGTAGTCATCTGTATAGTCTGTAGTTCACAAAAAATTCTGTCCTTACGGCATGTTCATGGGCAAGAACATTTCATAAAATCTGTTTTGTTTTTTTACAGAAAACTTCCTCTTGTGTTCTTCGACTGGGGAGGGGGGGGGGGGGGGGGGCAGACACAGCACAGTAATCCTAGGCATTGTGGTCCCCCTAAGAGCGTAAAAAGCGTAATAACAAGGGGCCGTATTCAATAACAATTCATCAACAATTCAACTCCTTATCCTTTATCTCCTTATTTAAATTGTTTCTTGCCTCCATTTATGGCGTTGGTTTGAGGGGGTTTAACGCCTTAAAGCGACTAAGGCTATGAAGGACGCCGTAGCGGATGGCTCCGGTTAATTAACGTGCTCGCACACTTAGATCGAGGTCTCGGGATAGAATCCCTGTAGCGGCTAAGGCCTGTCTATGTAGGTGAAGCGTAAAAATGACCACAAAGTGTGAAAAGTCCAGATTAAGAATCATGGCTGGTCTAACTTATTCCGGTACCCTCCACTAAAGCGACTCTTATGTTCCATGTGATGCTCTTCGACGCTACACTCAACCTATCATGCTATGCTCGAAATTTATTCTCTGTATAGTGAGCGTCTTTCCGACAGCCGTCAATTCATCAGACACTTTTCCTGGGCTTTCTGGCGCAATTATACATCGCTTATTCTCCAAGTTCTATTTAAAAGAGATATTTCGCTTTCATGTGCTGGCAAACGACAACAAGATTCATTCATACCTTATTTGTTAGCGAAATAGGCCGGTGAGTGGGCACTGCTGAGAATGTCTTTTTCATGGCCATGAGATTTTTTTGAGTATGGCAGAGGGCGCTCTTGTCGTGACTTCAACAGAACTTCCGCAGTCGCTACTGTGCCGCTGGCCACGGGCTACAATTTTTCGAGGTGTTTAGTAACATAAAATGCTCGTTCCTACTTTGAACTCATGCAGAAGACGCTACAGCGAAGCAGAAGATCAAAACAAATGACTGGAACGCGCTTCCAAATAAACAACGTCCGTAACAAACTTACCCACTGAAAAAGCAAGGGCAAAGGACTTTTTTTAATGTGGCATAATTAAAATTCTCATAGGCGAAAAAAAATGGCTGCGATTATCAAATTCTCCCACTGGCTGTAGGGAAATGACGTTACCCGATCGGATAACTCTCATCGGCTGGAGTGACGCCGCCAGACAAGAAGTGACCTCGCTTTTGGTGAAGTCAACAAACCACAGCTGATGACATCCCATTCCCAAATATAAGAGGATTAGGCGTCCCTGTGAATTTTCTGCGGGGGAAAGTCTTTCAGGTTAGCCAGCGCCCTAGGTGTGTCAGAGAGAAATTTTTTTTCGTTTTCATATCGGTTGCTGAGGGTGCTGTGAATAACGTGCTTTATGCTAAAGCTTCTTTCGCCCCTTTAGAAAGACCTATTTTTTGCTTTTGCATCACGATGAAGGTTCTTACCTCTGCACTACAACTTCCTGCTTCCCCCTCCACGCGCACGCACACACACGCACACACGCACACACGCACACATGCACACACACTCACACACTCACACACACACACACACGCACACTCACACGCACACGCCCACGCCCACGCACACGCACACACACACACACACACACACACACAGAGAGAGAGAGAGAGAGAGAAAACTTTATTTACAGAGGAATTCGGGGCACGCCCCAGGGTCCCCGCACGACCCCACTGCACTCAAGTGTTTATGTTCCGAAGGTCCATAACACTGGCAGCACGGCCGGTGGCGATGGTCTGCACGGCCGGGTCCTCCGAGCGCAGCAGGGTCTCCCAGTCCTCCCAGGTCTTGAGGTTCTCTAGGTCCCGCGGGGGATGGTCCGCCGGGCAGAGGGAAATGATGTGGAGGGAAGAGGCGACGGGTTCTGGGCATAGAGTGCATGCCGGAGTGGGGAAGGAGGGATGATAATGGGCTAGGGTAAGGGGTGAAGGGAGTGTGTGTGTCTGTAGTCTGCGCCAGAGTGTTGCGTGTTTGTTATCTAGGGAGGGGTGGGGCGGGGGGTAGAGCTGGCGTAAGGCTCTGTGCGCCTGGGTCAGCTCACTTAATGAGTGCATGCGCTCCTTCGTGAATCTCTTGGATCGTGCCTAATTTACGGAATAATAGAAGAATAGGCTTCAGCACAGACCACTATTTATGGTTAGGCAAAGTAGGGGGCGTCTCTGCACCCCTTAATGAAGATAAACAAGACCCTGACGGCGCTTTACCGCAGGCGTCTTTGACATAAAAGAAATCACGCATTAATCCACCTGCGACCTTCCCCAGTAATACAGATTACGAAAATCAGGAGTACTTATATAAGGAGTGCTTGTATTTCTTAAAAACAAGCTTAGGAGTTGAAAATGGTTTCATTTTCTTAAAATTAATATTATTCCAGAAAAAAATGTTTTATAGTTAGGACAATTAAGATCTTATGGAACATATTCAGGTCCTGTAATTGGTAAATGCAGTCTAACAAGACCAAACTTTCGTTTAACAGACAAGCGGCCACACGTGCGACCCCATGATTACAATATTAGAGATTTTA
The DNA here is from genome assembly GCF_055824585.1 of Amblyomma mixtum. NCBI lineage: Eukaryota > Metazoa > Arthropoda > Arachnida > Ixodida > Ixodidae > Amblyomma > Amblyomma mixtum. The sequence continues at coordinate 43,231,616 of NC_143018.1, forward strand.
ATGGGTGTTTGCGTTTTTGTTCATTTCATCCTCTCTATGTAAACATTACTCGCATATCTGGTAAGGAAAACGCCCTCTAGTATTTCCCAAACAATTTTTCTCAGCTGTCATTCTCAATCTTCCAAATGCAATATACAGAAGGCAGGGAAATTTAGTACCCACCAAAAGTTTGGCATGCAAAGTGGGCCAGAACAGCCAATAAAAGCAGATTATCTGTGACTTATTCGGCGTGTGCGTCAAACTGATAGCACCGATAGCTCTTCCTGCGGACCCACAAAGCAAAAACTCAGAACTAAGAAAACCAAGAACGGTATTCTAAAGTTCGACACTTCTCAATCATCTTAATGCCACAGCGCCGAGGTGTCCCGAATATGCAGTAAATTCTCGACACCATCGCATTAAACTGAGAAGAAAAACTGTACAACAAAAAGTATTAGCAGTTATATTCAGGCCTGAAGACTTTGGTAGACATACATTATGCAGCTTTCTTGCTTAAGCTATATTTTTTATTATTTTTTTACTAAATGAATGTTTGGAGGGCGATATCAATAACGACTGCATTACCCTTCATTTCTTTTCGCCGCCTGCAGCGGGTAGAGCAAAACTTAAAGGATTGACGAGTAAAGAAATGTGTGGAGACATTACTGCGCAATAAGCGGCTAGAGTTGTTTTTTGTGGCTCATGTTCTACCGTATTCAGCATTGCAAATGAGCTGTACTAGACCATCGTCACTATGCTTAGCGTGATAAAGATGCCACCTTAATACTTCCTAGCCCTAGATGAGGATAGATTATTCCTTGGCCATATAATATCCAGCGATGATTGACCGGCTGCTGTAAGCCTATCTGCCACGCAGATTTAATGGATGTGAGGAAGCTTGCAAGCCATATTTATCGCATGTTATCTTTCATCTATGGTCTAGTACGATAAATTACCGTGCGACACTGAATCCAACATTGGTGGTCTGGAGCTCATGTGCAATCATTTTCCTCGTCAAGTCACTATCCACACTCAAAATTTAATTAGAGGGCGGAGCTTGGTGTTCTTTATTAACTTCGGCTTCTTCGCCATTGCTGCAACCTAAATGAAAGACTTCAAGCTTTTCTCGAAATATCTCGTTCACAAGAAGGAAATAGAACGTAAAAAGCGTTACATCGGGGGCGGAGCTGGTTACGAGGCCGACGCCGACGCCGACGACGACGCGAAACCCAGGAACGGACGCCAAAGAGCTGCGCTCTAAAAAGGAGAGGATAAAGAAGATCGACTAAGAGTTATTCAAACGGTAGCTCACTGCGCCTTAGTGTATTAAGAATCATAGACGTCTTCGCATGAGGTGGCCCTGAGCAACCTCCTTGCGCTAAGGTCTACCTGTACACAAATATCTGTCTACACACAAATGTCTGTCTGTACACAAATATCTATATTTCTACCTGTACACAAATATTTGCTTCTACATAGAACCTTGCTTTCTTTCGTAAAAAAAAACACAAGTGAAACCTCAGCCGCAGCGGATAACAATTGTGTTCGCGCTATGTACGCATAAATGCGACAGTTTTTTTTGTGCACAACCACACAAGAAAGGGCGTGGACGGAAGTTAAGTAGGTGGATGAGACTGAGAATTTGTGGGGTGGGAAGAAGATAGCTGCGGCTCACACGGCACAGGGTTAGAGAAATATGATAGAGGTCTCTGTCCTGCGAAAGGCGTAGTCAGGCTGATGACGATTGTTTGATGAAAACACTTGCGCACTTCATATATTTTATTAGTCTGCTCTCGAGGACTATCACAGCCAGAGAAAATTGCTCATTAACGATAAAGAATTCTCAAGAGATAACAAATTCCCTTCTCTCGCCTACAGTGTTCCTTGAAATATAAAGGTTAGCGTTCATATATTCTACGCTGTTCAATGCTGTTCAATTGAGCATCTTCAGTGAACTTAGAAAGTTCCTCATTCGCGGACAAATTATGGTCAACAAATGCTACGTCATTCATTACCAACACTTTTAAACAATCACGAACATAACGGAATTGACATTAACCACATTAGTATTTCAAAAATTAGGTCTTTCCTGTCGGAGCAAGCACCAGAGAACCCATACTAATTAATGCAACTGAAATAATAACTTGCAATTCTGTTGCAAAACCGTTTGCCTTTATGAATATGTACCTGTATGCACTTTCCATTCTGTTTGTAAATTACTAGAGTTTATTTTTTCGTCTTCGTACTTGCTGTACATATAAAAAATTGTTTAAGGTCCACAAGAGAGCTTTGCAAAACCACTCTATATTGTTTAACCTTGTACGTTTTGTTTGCTTTGTTCCATATTTCCATACTCCATGAGTATGTTTTATGTAATATCCACCTGTGTGTCGTCACTGCATGCCATGTAAAAGGGGGCTTGAGCGCAATCAAGTGAACATGTTTCACTTTTTGTTCGAGCCTCCTCCGTTGATTTCTTTCTGACGGAAATAAACTGCATTTGATTTGATTTTAACTCAGAACTTCGTTATATCTGTTTTTCGAGCCGCCATTGGGGTTCTCTGCGACTGTCGGATAATAATTAATCAACACGCCGCCTACCAATACCCTTCTACTCACCGCAGCTCTAGCATTTACATCAGGGTCCCTAGAATTCATTAAAACTTATGGTGCTGACAGTGACTTTTTATGGCGCAAGGGCAACAGGCTGCCAAAGAGTGCCATGGCACATGGTAGTAATTAAAACTGAGAATATTTCTATGCTCGTGCCCTCCTGAGAAGTAATAATCAAGCACCAGAAACACGAACACAAACATGCACATAAAACTTGCGCATACAAATTTATGCGCATAGTTTTTTCTGTAAACTGCTGCTCTTTTTGTTCCTTGGTTGCCTGAGAGCCGGGAAGCAAACGTTAGTCTAATTCCGATCCGCTCGAACATTGCGAAAGTTCTTCAACAATGAGGAATAAAAAAGACACTTTTTTGCCGTCGCTTCAGTCTCGCTTGTGGCAGCGGTGAGTGGAAGCAGTAATGAAATCGCAACCATCATGCATTATATTCGTAGTAAGGGAGTAATTACTCATTGGCATCCACCCAAGCGCAGCCATACGGCTACAAAGGAAAGCTAAACAGCTTTCTCAGAAACTTCGCAGTTAAAGAAAAATTCGTCCTGGTCCGGGGTTCGAACCCGGGACCACCGCTACACCGGAGCAGTCGCTCTACCAACTGAGCTAACCGGGACGGCAAGCTTATGGTAGGGCGAGAGCGAATTGATCAATAACTCGAAGTGGGAACAGTGTTGGTCAAATGTTTAGGGGAATACCCCCCCAAGGTGGAGTAAATTTGTAGTAAGGGAGTAATTACTCATTGGCATCCACCCAAGCGCAGCCATACGGCTACAAAGGAAAGCTATACAGCTTTCTCAGAAACTTCGCAGTTAAAGAAAAATTCGTCCTGGTCCGGGGTTCGAACCCGGGACCACCGCTACACCGGAGCAGTCGCTCTACCAACTGAGCTAACCGGGACGGCAAGCTTATGGTAGGGCGAGAGCGAATTGATCAATAACTCGAAGTGGGAACAGTGTTGGTCAAATGTTTAGGGGAATACCCCCCCAAGGTGGAGTAAATTTGTAGTAAGGGAGTAATTACTCATTGGCATCCACCCAAGCGCAGCCATACGGCTACAAAGGAAAGCTATACAGCTTTCTCAGAAACTTCGCAGTTAAAGAAAAATTCTTCCTGGTCCGGGGTTCGAACCCGGGACCACCGCTACACCGGAGCAGTCGCTCTACCAACTGAGCTAACCGGGACGGCAAGCTTATGGTAGGGCGAGAGCGAATTGATCAATAACTCGAAGTGGGAACAGTGTTGGTCAAATGTTTAGGGGAATACCCCCCCAAGGTGGAGTAAATTTGTAGTAAGGGAGTAATTACTCATTGGCATCCACCCAAGCGCAGCCATACGGCTACAAAGGAAAGCTATACAGCTTTCTCAGAAACTTCGCAGTTAAAGAAAAATTCGTCCTGGTCCGGGGTTCGAACCCGGGACCACCGCTACACCGGAGCAGTCGCTCTACCAACTGAGCTAACCGGGACGGCAAGCTTATGGTAGGGCGAGAGCGAATTGATCAATAACTCGAAGTGGGAACAGTGTTGGTCAAATGTTTAGGGGAATACCCCCCCAAGGTGGAGTAAATTTGTAGTAAGGGAGTAATTACTCATTGGCATCCACCCAAGCGCAGCCATACGGCTACAAAGGAAAGCTAAACAGCTTTCTCAGAAACTTCGCAGTTAAAGAAAAATTCGTCCTGGTCCGGGGTTCGAACCCGGGACCACCGCTACACCGGAGCAGTCGCTCTACCAACTGAGCTAACCGGGACGGCAAGCTTATGGTAGGGCGAGAGCGAATTGATCAATAACTCGAAGTGGGAACAGTGTTGGTCAAATGTTTAGGGGAATACCCCCCCAAGGTGGAGTAAATTTGTAGTAAGGGAGTAATTACTCATTGGCATCCACCCAAGCGCAGCCATACGGCTACAAAGGAAAGCTATACAGCTTTCTCAGAAACTTCGCAGTTAAAGAAAAATTCGTCCTGGTCCGGGGTTCGAACCCGGGACCACCGCTACACCGGAGCAGTCGCTCTACCAACTGAGCTAACCGGGACGGCAAGCTTATGGTAGGGCGAGAGCGAATTGATCAATAACTCGAAGTGGGAACAGTGTTGGTCAAATGTTTAGGGGAATACCCCCCCAAGGTGGAGTAAATTTGTAGTAAGGGAGTAATTACTCATTGGCATCCACCCAAGCGCAGCCATACGGCTACAAAGGAAAGCTATACAGCTTTCTCAGAAACTTCGCAGTTAAAGAAAAATTCGTCCTGGTCCGGGGTTCGAACCCGGGACCACCGCTACACCGGAGCAGTCGCTCTACCAACTGAGCTAACCGGGACGGCAAGCTTATGGTAGGGCGAGAGCGAATTGATCAATAACTCGAAGTGGGAACAGTGTTGGTCAAATGTTTAGGGGAATACCCCCCCAAGGTGGAGTAAATTTGTAGTAAGGGAGTAATTACTCATTGGCATCCACCCAAGCGCAGCCATACGGCTACAAAGGAAAGCTAATAATATTCGTGAGTACACATCCTCGACCTCTGAATCCGGCTTAATTACTCACTAATGAGAGACGCATTTTGCCTCGAGGCAACGCATGTCGAGTGAAAAGGTCAGCGAAGTTTGAATGGCTGGGCGAATAAGCTGTGCGCGAGAGCACAGCTTGAATAGGGAGGTGGTGAAATAGTACCCTGACTCTTCTCGTGATTGTGTTCGGTTGCTAACTCCGGAACGCACGCAGCCGCAGTCAGAGGGCTCTCAGTTATAATTCAGGAAAGGAAGGAAGGCAGTGAATGACAAACTGTTTCTATGTTTAAAACTTTTTTCACAGCAGCTTGCGTACCAAGAGAGGGCATGGGGATTTATCTAAGGCGCAAGACGTCGTATATTGTAAGAGAACCCTCGCAAGATTTTAGCTGTGTGCCCCAAGGATATCAGGGCACTTCTGAACTGTGATAGCTTTCATGTATGTTGCGTAAAAGGTTACAATTTGATGAATTCAGCGCGCGTGCTCCATGAACAGCAGGTGAGCTTGTTTGAGTGCCTTAATTGTCGGGATGCCTCCGGAGGTGGCCACTCTACTGACGAATTAGATCAAGTCACCATACTAGCTTTTTTCTTTTTCTTTCTATCTCAAAACTAACCCTAACACTGAGGCACTTGTCCTAACTAAAGTATGCCCAGTTAGAAGAAGGAGTCTATTCGCCTTTCATCAACCTTTCATTCGTTTATTCTTAACTAATTGCGGTGTTGGTAAGTGCACGAGAAAGTAAATGTACTGCCGCGGTGGCTCAGTGGTAAGGCGCTCGTCTACCGAGCCGGAGTACCCGGGTTCGAACCCGACCGCGGCGGCCGCGGTTCGGTGGAGGCGAAACGCAAGAGGCACCCGTGTACTGTGCGATGTCAGTGCACGTTAAAGATCCCCAGGTGGTCGAAATTATTCTCCGGAGACCTCCACTACGGCACCTCTTTCTCTCTTTCTTCTTTCACTCCTCCTACCTTCCTCCCTTCCCTTACGGCGCGGTTCAGGTGTCCGCCGAGATATGTGAGACAGATACTGCGCCATTTCCTATCCCCAAAAACCAATTTACCAATTTATTTACTGAACTCGAGGCACAAAGTAAGCCGTAGCATGGTCATATTTCTGAATTGAAAATAACCTCCACGACCTCCCACAGCATATAGACCGCCCCGTCTAATGCCGCATGGCAAGGCTTAGAAAAAAAATTTACTTGGTTCTGTACTGAATATGACAGCTGAGAACAAAATCCTCGCGTGCATACTGCGCCCTTGTTTTTACCGCGCTACACATGCCCACCGCTTTTGGGGTCCTAAATTACAAACGTCTTTTCCAATACCTTGCTGCAGGTAGAAAGAGGTGCAAGTATTACGAACAGTCCTAAATTTTATTGCTTCTCTGAAGTAGGTGGGCGAACTGAAGTCCATATTAAAGATTGTGCGGAAGCTTGAAGCCATTACTGTCACTCATAGAATACAGTTTTCTGATTGCCGACCCGTATGCAGTTACATTTGCTACACAGAAGCTTAACACGCATGCACAGACGCACACCGCTGAAACCTTGGAAGTGCGGCTTGAAGTCCTTCCGCAATAAAAACTAAATATTTTCTCCAAAAAATTTCTCATAAACCTCAAGGCTCCAAAGCTGCCTCCGCAAGGGCACTAAAAGCCCGCATTAATCTCTACTGTGGTTGCTCGTGTGCCGCGCCCCATTTACAGTAGTTGTTCCGTTTTGGCAATGTGTATGAGGAAGATCTCTCTTTGTAATTATCCAAGGGCTCGCTGAACCCAGTTAACGCCGGCGCTGTGCCGTCTTTTCATCCTGTACTTTGGTTTCAATGGCTCGAAAGCAAGCTTCACAGCCGGTGCAAGACGGCTGCGTGATTTGTAGGGCGGCATTAAGCAATGCCTTCATTCTTCGCAGATCAATTGCTCCTATGAGTGACACTTAGCACTATTCAACACAAACCAAACACTATTCAATGTATTGCCGGCGCTCGATGATTTGTATGAACGTTCCCGAGCAGTGCCACAAGTTGTCGACTCGGCAATCTTCTCAAACAATATTATGGTTAGCCAATTCTCATGAACCTTTCTCTGTCTCTGACGCATGGGGAATTTTCCAAAGTATCACGCGGTATCACCGATAAAAAAAAAAACATTAAATCTAAGCAGGACTCTTCAATGCTCCCTGGCTTCAAGTACTATGGTATTTTGGATTCAAATGCGGGAACTGCGCCGCTTCAGAACACATTCAGTAAATGCCAAGTGAATAGGAGAAGCTTAGGTGGTTCTATGATAAGTTACCTGCAACGCAGGTCGCTTACATTGCTTTAATATTTATGTGACGGGGTTCAACGTCGGCACTCAACCCGTGGGTTATGAGGTACGCCGTAGTGGAGGGTTCCTGACTAACTTAAACCACTTGAGGTCAGTTTACGTGCGGTGACATCAGACAGCACAAGGATGCCCTTTGCGTTGCGCCTCCAATGAAACGCGCAGGCCGCAGCAGGGATTGAACCCGGGACCTCCGGTTCAGTTGCCGAGTGCCCTGGTCACTGAAACAGACAACTTCATTTCTGGGTCTATCGGCAGTAATCAAAAGCGCTGTGAATCAGAACGATAACTCAATTGAACATTCATCACTTTTAACACAACTTTTTTTTAATTTCCAAAGAGTGAAGTTGTAGACGCACACTCGCAAGCTTTCACGTGTGCTTCTTGTACGACACTTTCGTCGAATTAATGGCGCTACAAGCTCGATACATTATTGTTGTTAAGATAATAGCTGCAAAACAACTCTCTCCAAGGTAAACCCCGTTTAAAAAGCGCGGGAGAGACTGTGCAAGTTTGGCTGCCATTTTTTTGGCCGCAACAAAGAGGAAAATGCATAATAATTATTCTTCTCATTCCTGTAAAGGCTTTAGGTAGTCTGAAAGCAAAACAGTCATCAAAAGCGAAACCAGAATTAATTATTTGTTCACTGTCAGGGATATCATATTTTTCTGCAAAATTCAGTAAGCCGAGCTTTTGACATAGTTGATACTTCAATCAGCACTGCAGCGCAAGAACAGCATTCATAATAGAAAGGCACTTGTATACACTATGATGAACGCGGAACCCACAAATGATTTAGTGCAAGAAGCCATGCTGAAAGCAACAGCTGCACCACACATTTGAGCACAGAGTACTTTAAGGTTGCCACATAATAGGCAACAGCCAGTGGCATAACTAAACGTAATAAACATCTTATCCTGTGGCAGAAAAACAGGTACACATCGGAACACTACCTTTTCCCTGCCACAAGACAAGATGTTTATTACAGTGTGTGTTAACTCTAGTTATGCCTTCGGCACGAGTCCATCGCTGCTCGGGTTAGTGTGCTCTGTGCGCTCTCATTTGTGGCGTAGCTCTTATATTACGCATGCATTCCCTCTATAAACCAGTTCGGAGTGTCACGTTTTCTACAACAACTACCGCACAAAGTTGTCAGAAGCGTCTACCAGACTTTCGCTTGCTATGAAAACATTGGATAAAGTTAAGACATGCAGTATTTTCTTATTACTTGTCCCTAAATATAGAAATGAAGAAAACTAATAGGCGCAATTAAAAAAAAATGCAAGCTTCATATATGTCAGTACTGAATTTTAAAAATATATGTATCTTGAATACCAGTAGAACTGTGACCAAGTACTCTGCGGCTGGTAGTAAATCAATTATACAAGTGAATGTTGTCTTATCACCTGCTAATGCATAAATATTGTCATATGTGCTTTATATTACTATATTGTTTTATATTGTTGTATTGCTCCCTGCTAGGATCAGCTCTTGCAGTTCGTAATCTTCCACAAAGCCCTCCAGCGTTTCCAGCGGCTTTCACTTCATGACCACGCTGCAACAAATAACAATTATGTTATATATTACCCTTTCTACAATAATACCAAGTTTGGCTACATATGTGCCTGAAAAAATAAAAATCATTCACAATTTTGCACTCTGCACCAAAGGTGACACACCGAGCAGCAAAGAGTAAAACAATTATCCCAGCCTTCGATTATGATAGAGATTTTAGTAAAAAACTTTCTAAGATCAAAGTTTTAATGACAATGAGAGTTAGAGTTACCTGCGTCAAAGTGACCACCCTGAAAGTTAAGCCCTTGGAAATTATTTTATTTTCTATATCCTCCTGTATTAATTTGCTTTCGCAAGCTTCTGGCGCTTAATGACGAGATCTCTTCTATCCTTTACCATCACATGCGCGAAGTATTTTCTTTGCTCTTTATCCTTGTACATTCTGACATTCGCTGACATTCTACAAGCAGCGAATAACATGGTCTTTCTCATTAACATTCCTTCTTGTCGGCAATTGAGAAGGGTCGAACAAGTGCCATTTTCCAATCCATCCGACATAATCGCTTTTAGAACCAAAGGCACCACACAAAACTCAAATAGCAAAGTTTGATTGATTTCTTTGTGACTTCCTTGTGCAAGTTTACCTTTACAACTGCAACACTTTCTTCACTCCTATCGCCTTCTATTTCGTTTCAGTACGAACTCTGCGAAGGCATCTAGCGCTGCACTGATCGTTTTGACACGAAGGCTTTCGTCAGCGGATCTTTTCTTTTATACTTTGCCCCAATTTTCAGTGACCTTGTGTGAACCCTCATTGCTTTTCAATCAAGGACTGAAACTCACATCATTATCCCCAGATGCATATTCAGTAGTCGTGTCCAGTGAAAGCAAGGAACTTCTCTTGCGCAGCTTTTTCATCGGATAGAACAAATCTGACTTTCATGAGGCTTGCGTAAACAAGTGCGCTTGGAGTGTAACCTTTCTGCCCGGGTAAAATATGTGCGTTGAAGCAGGGTTTACACTCACTTTCATTTGGCTCAGACGCCGATTAGAAAATTTCCAAAGCTGTTCACCGCTTTGACGTAACCCGCCGCTCGCGCGATGTTTTTAAGTTTGTTTTTCCTTTTGCTTTTCACTTTCTTCGTGCATAATCCGCAATTAACTGGGAACTCACTCAAACAGCAAACTTTTTGTCCTCCTTATTATGCGTAATCGAAGCTTTACATGGTGTGTGGATGGTTCTCCTGCACTGAGCTGCAGTTATCAAGAATACATACGGAGATACTTATTTTCTGGTTCCTGTGCGGCTGAACTTGTTCGAAGAGAACGGAAAAAAAGAAGAAAATTGACGCTACCGGCATAAGAACATTACTGTGTTTTAATATCTTTTTCTGTGGTGGATTGGTTGGTTTATGGGGTTTAAAGGGGCTGCGAAACACTGCTTGGGGGGATACCGGCTATACTTCAGGTGGATTCTTTGTGTCACACAGATGCTGGCTTAAAAAGAATTACAGGAATCGATGCACAGGAACGGGATTTATTGAATGAAGAAATTTCAAAATACAACAAACAAAACGCTGCCCTCAACTCGATTTTGGCGGGGCTTCCCACTCCTATTTCGCTCTCCCTATGACGGCACCTGGCGCAACTAATCAAAACAGCCTGCCAGAGCACGTCGCGGAAGTTTGCACTCCACGGTTGCCTGCTTTCTGTAACTCGTTCTTGCTGAGACTGGCAGCGTCGTTTCCACAGCAGAGCCCCTGGTGGTGTAATTTTATTTTACTTGCTTTGCAGGGCTTTTATCTTAGACAAACAAGTTGTTTTTGTTGATCTAATATAAAATGCAGACAGGTGACAAAATGTGTCTCTATTTATTCACACAATTTGCAGTATATTTACTGTTTGTTCAATCATCAAGCTTGCGCCAGGTGATATCATATCCGCTGCTAAAACCCATCACTGTGTGGGCACACCATCAGAGCCATGAATTTGTTTTTGGGAGGACATTAAAATATTAAAAAACGGAATATACGCGGTATTACCGACGCTAATAGCATCATTATAACTCACTGTATGCGATCAACAAGCAAAACAGTCAACTAAGATTGCGTTTCTGGGCCCCTTTAACGTCCTAAAGCGACCCAGGCTATAAGAGGCGCTGTAGTGGAAGTCCCCAGATAATTTCGACCACCTGGGGTTCTTTAACGAGCACTGTTATGTCACAGTACACGAGCCTCCGTCATTTCGCCTCCACCGGAATGCAACCGTGGTGGCCGGGATCGAACCCGCGTCTTTCGGGTCAACAGCCTAGCACCATAACCACTGATCCACCGTGACAGCTATCTTTGAGTGCGAAAGCACTAGTTTTTGGGGTCAAACTTAACCCAGAATCTTGTGGTGCCCCTCACGTTGAGGGTGCAGAAATAAAATAAATATTGCCGCGACTGGGCTTCGAACCCGCGGAGGCACCAATATATCAGCTTCAGGAGCCACCTCACGATAGCTCTATGCTATCACCACAGCCGATCGCGCCTCGTGCGGAAACTTTCGCGTTGTAAATTGCACATCACCATTTTCATCAACTTCCATCTGCGGCGCCAACAGATCAAATCAGCTTAAGCTCGATCGTCGCTTAATCTGGGCCTAGTATCGTCGCCAGACGTGCTGACGACCCAGCAAAGCAAGACCATGAGCCAAACAGGCTAAACACATGCTTTCGCATGTCTACTCGGTTTAGCTACGTTGAAACCCTATCACTTTTTTTGCGCCAACTTAACTGCCGCAGCGTTAACGGGCACTCCTGCATTGCGTAAGTCACTAGGCAGCAAAACGAGCGGCTTGTACTTCAGCCTATCCGGAAAAGCGTTCCCTTTGAGGAGAAACCGAGGCACTTCTTTCCTTGCCAGAAATGTACAGCCTTAAGAAGCTTACCCAAGCTTAACACATAAAGCTTGGGTGTGAAGCCCCATACAAGCCTAGAAAGCAAGCCATTTCGGCTAGATATTTCTGACAAATGCTGTGCCCCGCCAGCTCAGCTCAGTGAGGACGGGTCTTAAATAATGCGCTGATGCTTGAGAACCTCGTAAATTTACAATCGTATAAAAAGCATCAGTTACGAAAACCTGCAGCGGTCGGATGGAATGCCCTCAAACTATCTACACTTCACTACTTGAATAAAAAGGTAGCGCAAAAAAAAGACGAGTACAGGAGTAAGACACGACACGTTCGTGTTTGGCGTGTCTTCCTCCTGTGTTCGTTTTTTTTTTTGCGCTTCCATTTTTATTCAGGTTTGTTTGGTTTGGTTTGGTTTATGGGGTTTAACGTCCCAAAGCGACTGAGGCTATGAGAGACGCCGTAGTGAAGGGCTCCGGAAATTTCGACCCCCTGGGGTTCTTTAACGTGCACTGACATCGCACAGTACACGGGCCTCTAGAATTTCTCCTCCAAAGAAATTCCAGCCACCGCGGCCGGGATCGAACCCGCGTCTTTCGGGTCAGCAGCCGAGCACCATAACCGCTGAGCCACCGCGGCGGCTTATTCAGGTTTGTGTCCACAACTAGCCCAGCAACAAGTTTTATTGAACTACACTTCACTAGTACCTGCAATACTAATACTACTACTCCTTTCAGGGCGGACAAGTCGTTTACCCAAAGTAAGTGCAAATGCGCCACCAGAACCATAGCTGCATAGTCCGCTTGTTTCGGCTCTTCGTAGTGGCAGACGATGAATATTTCTGATAACATTGATCTAAACAAGCAAGTACTGTACTAAAACATTATATGAACAAAATGGAACCATGAAATGCCATCTCACGCGTCAAATTACAGCATGAATATGCCAGCGTTGTAGCCGAAAATAACCTTCTACAAGGTGCATTTAGCGATGCAACACCCGAGCCAGTTAAAGATTTGGTCGGGTGTACCTGTAACCACAGCACGCGAGAGTCGATGATGCCGCTTTTGCTTAAAGCGGGTTTAGCTCTGTTTAATGTTCCTGTCTACAGTATTTCTCTCCCGCGCCACTCCTGGTTAAGCCTGCGCATCTGTTTATTTGTCTGTCCAGCTTGCAGTGAGTCTGCCGCCTGTTTCTAGCTGTGATCGACAATGGCTATATTAAATGCAGTAAAACTGACAGCATTCAAAATACCAAAAAAACATTTCCACCTATTCTCCCATTCTACCGCATTTTCTTTTATTCATGTTGCGCATATTGCGTTCAGTGATTGCAATCAAAATAAGAAGAATCGCAAGAAAGATAATCGACTGTGAAAGGGAGCAAAAGGACAAGGTACTTCTTCGCTCTAGAAGTAGTAAAATAAAAGAAAATTACGATATTTGGCGTTTATACGCATGAGTCGTTCCTGAAGTCTAAAGGATCGTCAGAAGATTACTGAAAAAAGATAGCGTTCCAAAATTGTAAACTCGACATACGAGCTCTAAACTACGCAGCATCATAGTTATCGGTCTTCATTAAAGGTTTCCATCTCGACAACTGCAGCACATCTAACGCAAGGGAGATTTCTAAAAGGCCGTAACTAATCATTCACGCTCCAATTTTACATATCTTGCATTTGAGGCGCGTGAACTTGGACGTGCTTTCTATGTGGAAGCAGCAAATGTAAATTTACGCGACGACTTCAGTGATCCTCTCATTGCTATGAAAACTCGATATTTGCTCGAAGAAGAGATGAGATGAAAACTAAAGTTTATCCTTTCACTGAGAACTGATGAGAAATAATTTGCCGCAGCATCAAGTTTCTGTAAACAGATCCCACGGCAGCACAGTGGTTATGGCGCTCGGCTGTTGACCCGAAAGACGAGGGTTTGATCCTGGCCGCGGCAGTCGAATTTCGATGGAGGCCAATTCTAGAGGCCCTGTACGGCGCGATGTCAGTGCACGTTAAAGAACCCCAGGTGGTCGAAATTTCCTGAGCCCTTCACTGCAGCGTCCCTCAGAGAAAGTGGCTTTGAGACGTTAAACCATCATAAGCCATAAACCAGACCGCATGCCGCCAACTTTGTTATTTCCTTTTTTTGAATTTTCATAACCACCCTCGGATGTAGTTCAAACTCACACATCTGCAATTATCCATCAATGTAACCTCTTCTCGGGGGGTGCAGAATAAAATATCGAGAAAGATCTCCATACTTTTTTGTGATAAGGGAATAATGTCATCTACAAGAGCGACACACAATGTTTAATATAGTCCGCTCATTTCTGAGCTGAACGGCGCAGGGTGCTATGCTATCAACGTTATTCCGTATTTCGCGAAGTTTTTAGGTGTAGAAAGTAAAACTTTGCGTGCATCAACCCATATTAAAAGAAATATAGAAAGCTCCGAAGCATGTTTCAGAATCAAGCACAGGCCTGTTGGCAGGCACGAAGGATATTTACGATTTACCAACGGCTAGCCTGGTGCTTAAGGAGCTTATAGCAATCGTAACGGTTAAGTTACGCTAATGCTCAGTACACAACTGTGCAATGCCCGGCCTGCCACAAAAAATAGAGGTTGTAAAAAACGTCAATGATGTGCGTTGCAATCACAAAAATGTATCGATTACTCGCAATATTGCACGAACCTTTTGTTTAACGTATTAAGTAAAGCAAGGTCAACTGTCAGGGCTGTCTAAAGGCACAGACGGTAAAGTTTCGCGAGGCACGTGCACAGGGTGATTGTGTGATGCTGCTCGGACGTACGCGTCAGCTTCGGGAAACTTCGAAGATATTGCGCTCTTTGGAACAAAAAACTCTAATTCATGAAATTCTGCACAATAATACTAGACTTTATTAGGCTTAGACATGGGAAATGCCTCGTAAAATAGATACTCAGTTCTGTTATGAAGAGACAGAGTGGAGCCAAAGGATACAGCGATAGACTCAACCGCAAGACGCATGATTTTTCTTCGCTATTCTTACAATATCGCCCACTCTCCTTTGCTGCTGTCTCTTGAAGTCAGCTTTTAGCATGGTTATTAATTTTTAAACTACTCTTTAAGGAGCAGAGGCTTTGTTTATTCACTTAAGTTCTTTATATAAGTGTTTCAGTAACATCCACTGCCATGCTGCTCTTTGGAGAAGACCGAAGAACCAAAAAAAAAGGAGTGTACCAAGGAGATAGCGACGCTTGCGGTCATTCCCAGGATGGGCTTGTTCGATGGGAACTGGGGCTGTAAAATGTCTTCTCAAAACCTCTTTAGCTTGTGAGTGTCAGTTCTAATATATAAGGTCTTGTCCAAGTAATTCTCCGGGGCTTACACTCTGGCATAAAAATGCAGATTAAATATTTTTCTCCAGTTAACCGGATGAAAGACTCCAAAGTGGGTGTTCCGCAAACTTTTACCCTACAAATAGTGTCCGCATAAAGCAGGATGCAGATGTTCGTTTGTAGTTTGGTTTTCTGGCGTGCACTCATGAACACGTGATAAAAAGCGTGAGGGCGAACTTGGACATAGCACAGGCCACTGCGTGGCCTGGACAGCTCTAGGGAGCGTTCGTTTCTGCTCATTTATTTAGAGCGTTGTTCAGAGTTTACAAAGAGCAATCTCTCTCGGCCTCACTAATGAGCCTGGAAAGTTGGTGCTGCGCCGGTTTAACGACAGTAATCAGAAACTAATGGGCGCAGCCATGACGCATCTCGAAAGGAGTTATAATGGGTGCGCATTGACGACGTGCTGGCTAACTTATCAGCGCATGGTACTATATAAACATTGA
Source organism: Amblyomma mixtum (assembly GCF_055824585.1). Classification (NCBI taxonomy): domain Eukaryota; kingdom Metazoa; phylum Arthropoda; class Arachnida; order Ixodida; family Ixodidae; genus Amblyomma; species Amblyomma mixtum. The sequence goes on from NC_143018.1 coordinate 43,247,283, forward strand.
AGTTTGACTGGCTTAGGTTGTGTTTATATTATTACCATACTCCATCATTCTCATCCGGCGCTAACAGATGACAATATAATAACAAAACCGGAGAAGGTCTTCGATCAAGATTTCCGAAAACCAAATTGCTTGCTGACATAAGCCTTTCCCGAATACCCTTTTTCGAGGACAAAAAAAGAAACACAGTTATGATTAAACCACTCCTTTCCTCGACCGAACTTTTCTGCTAGTTATTCTTTTTATTGCTCGTCAGTACGCCTTTTGCCCAGCAACATATCAAAATTTTATTCCCATTTCCTTCTGCAAAATATGCCGTAGTACCTGTCTTTGATCACGCCACACTTTCAAGCACACCACGTCTCAGAAGCAGATATTTGTAGAAGTAGAAGTAGCACCTTTGCGGTGTTATTTATTTATTAAGAGTATTGATTCTTCTATTTCAAAATGCCCATCCTTTATAGACCTAAATTTAATCACTTCAAAATGGCAGTCAGCGCACGTACACAAAGTACTTTAATGTGTACACGAACGAAAAGAATAACTTACAAATATATACAAGTAACAGCTGCAAACGACTAAAGACGACAGATCTTAGGCGCCATTAGACGACGTTGACCTTACTTCCAAGCTTTCATGACAAGTGGTGTAAAAATTCTATCCATTGCGAACAGACCACCAACTTCTCGGCCCAGGAATGTCAGTGGCGTATTACATGAAATAAGGTAACGTAAGCTCTTTTTTTCTTAGCATATTTCAGAATACTTATGCGCTTTTTCAAGTAATCTCCCGCATCTTTTGTTTCGTCCTTTAAGTCGCAATCTGGCCATTTAGTTACGCTACATGCTCCGCATATATATTGGATTTTTCCTTAAAAATATTTCGTGCCGGGAGGGACCAGTTAAGAACAGCAAGAGATAAGGTGCGCTGCACAAAGAATCATGGTGCTCATAATGTTTACGTGAGGTTGCATAAAGAGGTTACCTGCGCCGGTAGTTCCCGCACTACTTTAGGAAAATGTTGAACAACAAATTCCGCCACGAAAACAATAACACATAACATTGAGTTATTAAAGCGACGCTGATTTTCGGTCCCTTTAAAGAACTAAAACTGTTATCGCAACGCCTGTTAGTGAACTAGTACTGTGGTTGCAAGGCTTTAAACAACTCTACGATCGTTTGTCTGCTGTTGCGAATACCAGCGTCGGAATCGGTCTTAAATCTAACCTGTTGGTTTCCGAAGAAGAAAATCTGACATTGTGGGGACGCGCTTTACTCGTCCACTGTGGTGCGCTTCACCGCTATGCACCCGCCTATGCACCCGCCTTAGGGCGCCGGCGTTGCCGCGCTACGAGATCGTGTTTGCTGCGCGCGCGCGCGGGAGGGGGGGGGGGGGGGGCAGCTTTTTTGAGGGCTCGGAATTTCGCCGCGTTCGAAAGTGTTGCGCGGCGCTCCGCTCTTCGGACCTCGTGGTGGGAACATGCTCCCGCCAGCTCGTCCTGTCCGGCATCGGAGTTTCCCGTTTGGCCTGGCGTGGGCTAACGTTCGCTCGTAACCGTGCTGGTATATGGGACGTCCTCGATTCCTCGCCGTATTTTGTTGCTAGCTGGCGTTATTGTTGTTATAGCAATAAATGCCATGTTTGTGTCAGCCAGTGTGTCGTTCCTTTGTTCCCTCAGAGCAAGGCCCGCCGTGGTCGGCGTGCGCTCGGTAGCGTACGCGATCACGGGGATAGGTCCGGCGGTTTTGAACTGTGTCAGCCGCGCTTAAGCGGGGAAAACGTATATCTCCCCAATTAAAACTCCACAACGTTAATAGGAGCTCCTTTCAAACCGTTCATTCTTATTGAGGTTTCTCAAAGCAAACGAGTTCAGTAGTGTACTTAAGCTTAAGCCTCACATAGCCGTGTTACTTACACTCAAAAAAACAAAAAAAAGCAAAACGGGAGTAAGTTCTCCTCTAGCGCACTGCGTTTCATAAGAAGGTTTGCGCTAGCTAACAGCTTACTTTCTTACATTCTGTTTACCCCCATACAGGCGTATTTGTGTTTCAAGTGCCCCTGCACAACCTTAGTACTGTACACGAGACTTTTTTTTGCCTGTTTTATTTTGAATTATTTCTCGTTTTGAGAAGACAAAATATTGCGCGACTGCTTCGCTCTGATTTGCCAAGTTGAGCTAATTTGTTTTCGCGCTGATATCATTTCTTGAGCAATCTATTAATTCGAACATGATTGAAATCGGCAAAACGACGTCTTGGAGTGCGTACGTGTGTGACTGTGTTCATTTACGTGCGAATGGACAGCAGTCGCTATTCGATCTGCCAGTATCGAGCAGGACCAAGTAGGACGTTAGTGTCGTCCACGGCCGTCCAATACTCCCATTATGTAAGCGTGGAAGTTTAAGAGTTGAGAAACCCCTTGTGAAAAACAACTACGAGAGAGTGTTTTCGATCTATCGGATGCTGCACAGGACGCGGAAAGATTTCGCCTGAGTTTACCCTGTGATTTCTAGGGCGACCTCGTCGTAAAACCCCGACGTGCCTCGAAGCATGACCGCTGGCTCGTCGCCACGATGGACAACGCCAGCTGTGTCCAGGCGGCGTCTCTGGCGTCTGATTGAGTATTGATCTGTGAGCTGCACGTGGGCTACGTTAGTGCCCGCGGTGTGGTCCTGACGGCGTGTTTTGCGGAAGCAAAGCCTCCAGGGCTTACAGCAGTAAAAAGCTTTGAAATCACTGCAGCGACCCTCACTGGAGCAATGCGAAAGGAAAACGACCACACACTATATCGACGTCCATGACTGCTCTGACGTCCATATACTATATCGACGTCCATGGCTATACTGAGCAAGCTGTATCGTTAGCATGACGTCTTCATATTCAGTAAAATTCACCCAACAACAAATCGCGCTTTTTCGTTCTCTCAGAAAAGAAGCAAAAATTTTGTCATCATGAACTCGCAATCAATATGGCATCCAAACCTGACCCTTCAACAACTCATCAGATGCGTTCAATCACAGGGAAAAAAAAACGAGGAAAAAGTACCACAATACAATATGCTGGGCGAGTTCGTTTTTAACTTCCATATCTAACGCGCTAAAGACGAGACAAAAGGAACACACACAGGGCTCTGTTGTGTGACTTGTGTGTGTTCCTTGTCTCGTCTTTAGCGCTTTAGATATGGAAGGAAAAAGTGACGGCTTGCACTTCCAGAACGCAATTGTTACTTAGGAGAAAATGTCGCACTTTATTGTTCTATTGTTCTAGCCTAGAAAATCAAATCGCATCTTGAAATCGTGAAAGGCGCCAGGAGGCTTTCAAGAGTCCTCTCCTCTCTCATGGTCGTAGTTTGAACCCTCACTTCTACGTGCTCAATACGCCACGTTTTGATGAAAAAAGGAACGTGAAAAACTATATCTTCACCTCTTTCTTCCTTTCTTTATTCCCTCCTTTATCTTTTCCTTACGGGGCGGTTCGGATATCCAACGAGATATGCGAGTCAAATACTGCGCTAAATAGATCGTTTGTTTGTAGACAGCAGAAGCGTTTAAATCTTGATTTCTTTAAAACAGCGCGAAAGACAGGGACACAGATAGAAAAGACACACACAGCGCTGTGTGTGTCTTTTCTATCTGTGTCCCTGTCTTTCGCGCTGTTTTAAAGAAATCATGGTTCACCAACTAGCCTGCACGTCTACACTTGTAAGTTTAAATCTTGCTTATTTGGTGAGCTGCATTTCGGGCAATCAACTGCTCAATATTGTCACGTTGTAGTGACGGCAGTCCTGCGGTCAGGAAGGCACCAACGAGACTTGGAAACGAAGCTCTTTATTTGGGCTGACTTGCGCCCGCAAAAGAACTGAATCACTCGGCGGGCGCGTAAGGAACAAGCGTGCTCGTCAGTCGTCGAACTACGAATGCCCGCTGCTCGCGGCATCGTTCAATTTAAAGCCGGCAAGGAAACTTCGAGATAACAGGTCGAGATCATCTAGAGTAATCTGGAAACACGTAGATGCAGCTCGGCATGGCTGTGATAAACCGAGATTAGTCCGGTCGCTTCTCGCGTCACGAACACAAATGATAACACCCCTTTCCTGCGACCTTGCGCGAACGAACGGACACTACAATGATACGTGGCAATATAAAAACGCGAAGTGTACATTACGTGCGAGCGACTGATATGGTAGCAAGCTTATATCGGGAAAAATATGTTTTTCTGTTATGAAAGGATTTCAGTTACAGTTCTATAAGCGTTCAAATCTAGGACACTGGCGACTTTTCTTCGAAAACCTCCAACCAAGCCCTTGATTCCAGGTATGGCTGAGCAGCCAGCAAGCCATCCGAAGTCTTCAAAAGCCCACGAAGTAAATGCCGTCTTGTACGTCTTCGAAAGCTCTTCGAACGCAGCTCGCATCAGGGCTCCCACAAGTACCACACGGTATCTTAGCCAATATAATACAGAGATGTGCCCACAACGCAGATCGTTGCAGAACTGCAGCTGGACTTCGCCCGGGAAGTACGCTCTAGCATCGCCATTGGAGGAGGCGTCTGCTTTAGCGCTCTCCTGCGGAAAGCACCGACGACGCTTTTTGAAGTAGCTTCAGTACTAGAGGCCTCGGCCTGAGATCGCCGTGCATTGCCGATGACCCTCAAGGCTCCGTCAAGGTCAAACCTTCAATAAGTTTGGAGAACCGGTAAACTGTCAATCAATTGGACAGATCAAAGGCCAAGGTCAAGGGTCAAGGTCAAGTCAAGGTACAGCCGGGAACGTCAAGGTCAACCAAAATTTGGTCATGTGATCGACTTTAGGCGCAACGAGGAGCCTAAACGGGGAGTTCATGCCCTAGGCCGTGACGTCAGGGTCTGCAGCAGCGGCGCTCCTCCGCACTAAGTCCACATGTGGTGTTCACATGCTAGGCCCTGACGTCACGCGTTCAAGCGAGCACAAAAAATTAACGCTTCTTTAGCTTTGTTTAAACCATATGAGAAGCGGTAGCCTCCCGATGGTTTAGCCTAGAAAATCCCAAAGAAACGCTCAACTAACAGCACAACTAGACTTTGCCAGGCTAAGCCAACGTGAAGCTACCGCGTCTCACTCGGGTCAATCAAAGATAAGCAACATTAATTTTCTACATAATTGCCACCATGTGATGCTCTCTAACTATACTTGCCTTTTTCTTCTCTTTGGTTCACTAGCTCTTTAGTTATGCGGGAAGTTTCTTATGCTTCCTGAAAGCATTGGCAATTGAGAACAAATTCTCAATTGTTTGTGCATTTCATGTAAAGAATAATGAAATAGAGAAGCATGCAATGTTTAGAGACCTAAAATACCAGGCTTTCTTGGGCGGAGGTCGATATTTTTTTCCCACAACTATTTAAAACTTTCTTGTATCGTTAAGTAAAATATTCGGGGCAGTTATTTTATTATACGTCATGAAACCAGCGCATCCGGTGAAATTATATGACAGGACCATAATGTTATCTCTTATCACAACCTGGCAGTGCAAGCCACGTTCTCATAACGTTTTTAACGCTGTAACAAATTGCACGATCAATCGCCGCCCACGTTATTGCCTGCCATGCACGCATAAATCTTATTGTTGAGTAAGCCGCACAAGTTAAATTGCTGTGGAGAGTCAGGCATCGCTTTCTGGGTTAATAACAGTTCAGAAGCCGTCTACTGCAATACCTCAGGAGGAAAACAAGTTTCATTAAGGCAAAAAATTGTCATCATGCTAGCTTCCAGGATTGAGAACGGAATGTTTAATGAAAAATAGCCATTGTTACCGAAGCATGGCCTCATAAACTTTAAAGTAGAGCAAAACAAAAACAAAAAAGATGCCCAGGCTTAGCTTGGTTAAGCCAAGAATGCGTTGCATATTGCGCGGTCTTTTTGTGCGAGGTATTGCTTGGCGGCACTCGATTTTCTCAGCAGCTTTTCCTCCGTGACGTATGGATGGATGGATGGATGGGTAGGAGTGCCCCCTTTGAAACGGGGTGGTGGCAACTGCCACCATGATCAGATGTCCTTTTTTAAATTTTTTGTTTCCGTCAAGCTGCTCTCTGAAGCAGCTTTTTCGTGGCTGCTCCTTTCCTTTGTAAAAGAGGAAAAATAAACTAAACTAAACTAAAATGCGGGCTGTATTGAACGAAGCGCTTGAGAAGCCTGGGTAAGAGACGCACCTCCCACGACTACACAGGCGTTTCTCCTTTCTTTTATCACGTGACGACCCTTTGCATGTACCCCACGCTGTCCGAGACTGCCTCTGAGACGACACACATATTAGGCAGTCGAGATCCCGAAGACGTGTAACATGTACAGCCTAGGTATCATGCACTTGGGACGCTGTCAACGAACACACTGCCCTATAACATGCACAAGTCTGCGCCAGAATGGAACGGCGTTTAAGCCAGTCATAGTGAGACGGGAGACTCCGTCTGTCTAAATTTTTTTTCTTCTACCAAATGTCAGTGTTCAAAAAGAAATAACTCACGGCAAGTGAATAGAAATAAAGCCTTAAGATTTTTTCGCAAAAACGCAAATGATTATTAATTACTTTTGTTTCGTTTCGCTCATTTCAGCATTTATTTTCTAAGTAAGAGCTCCAGAAACATGCCGCTCCGACAACGTGAAAATATGTACCTTTTTCAGCAGTAATTCCATCTTTAAATATTTCAGTAGAAAATATTATAGTTGCGACGTTTACCGAATTCAGTAGAAAATATTATAGTTGCGATGTTTACCGCAGTCATTATAGTGTATGTGAAACCAAAACTCTTGAAAAAGGGTATTTCATGATCAGTTTAAAACTGAAGCCGGCAGTTAAGCTCCGCCTTAAGAGTATAACGCGATGGGGTAACGGGTTACTTCCCATGTATGCAGAATGTCGTTCTGTACTTTATATTCAAAGATCCCTGAGAATCTTCATACCCTCAATGGCGCAGCAGTAGAGCGGTTAAGCGACAATGCGCCGCTACCCTGCGATGGCAGGTGCTCCTAGTGGTGAGCGTTGCACGGCCCAGTTGCCCTTCCCGACCAACCAAACTTTATTTGTTTATTTATTTATTTATTTCTTGTACACCTCAAATGCCCCTAAATAGGGGTATTACATGAGGGGAAACAATACACAAAATGAATCTGAAATGAATGACATGGGGTTTAAAACAGAACATTTTCAATGGCTTTTTTAAAATGGACGGGGCTGGTGTGGAGTGCGGCATCGGCAGGCAGGCCATTCCAGTCTACTGCAGTCTGGGAAAAGAAGGAATGAAGGTGCGCAGTGGTGCGTGCGCGGGGGGGGATAAACGGCTTTGCTGTGACTGGTGCGAGGAGACACGTGATGAGCTGGTTTTAGATCTGGCACCTAAACGACGGTCAGTTTGCTTGCTGTCCGGTGGGCAGCCTGGGATGACGCCGCAAAGTGCCGTGACCTAGATAGCCGACCTCCCTCCTAGGTTGCTCTCTGGGCACCACTTTACGGAGTCATCACGTGACTTTTCACTCTCAACGCCGACGCCGACGCTGGATGTTCTGGGTATCGGGGCCTTAAAAGCTACCGCTTTAAAATGGCTGTAAATGGAACAAAAAAAATCGTTCACAGGCCGCACTTTGGTAAAATAATGTGTTTTAACCGTAAACAATTGCTCACCGATTACTGCCAGCTCTCCACACAGTTCCGTGTGGATGTAGCGAAGCCATACGGCACATCGTATTGCATGAACAGAAATCATCGTAGATCACATAAAGCTACTTTAGCGGTCGCCTTGGGCCATCTTTTTCATACGTTCTCCACCTTCTTATTTTCAGCCCGCAGACACTGGTGTCAACAGGAAGGCATCCCAACAGCGTTGGCTTTGTTGAGCTTGAAGAAACAGGAGTCTGATACTAGGATTGCTTCCCCAGTCACGTCGGAATACACTCAAGAAAGGTAGTGGTTGCTGCCAGAATTGTTAAAAATAAGCAACAAAAAAAGCGGGGGGGGGGGGGGGGGTGCACCAAGTCAGGCCAAACACGAAATCCTTGAAACAAAGTAATCGGGGCTTTCGATACTTTTCTGGGCGAGCAAAACAGACGGGGGCCAGGAATTGTTCCAAGAACTAGGCTTTTCTCCTGGGCATGTGGCCGTGCTTGGAATGACGAGAAAGTCCACACGCACGAGACAAAAACTGCAAAGTCGAAAAGTTTCCTCAGTGCATATTGTTCTCCTTTGCGGTATGGGCGCTCTTTCCACGTAGGCCTTGAGAAAACGACAAGATCTCACACAAACCTTTGTGCGTACCGGGGCACACGGGGGCGGCAGGGGACCTAGAGGCCGACAGGATAGCTTGAGGATACATTACTTTCCGAGCATCCGACGAGACCGCGGAACTGGCGCCAGCAACCAAGGAATACTCGGCCGTACCAGAGAACTATGCGAGGAAGCTGTCACTTGCAGGTTATTGCGGATAGCCTCTTACCCAAACTACATATACTAAACAAAATGCACCCTACGATATACGCGGACAAATGTCCCTTGTGCGATGAAAAACCCGCTCTAAAAACACAAAATATAGACACGGTCCCCAAAATACATAACACGAATGTGGAGCAAAGGGAGACTCTGCTGTCCAGCGACCGCTGTGAAGACCAACAAGGTGTGGTACAGCGAGCTCAACGGGCGGCAGTGGCCAGCGGAGCCCTGGACTGAGGGCAACCGACCACTGAATAGAGGTGGACGACGTCGACAGAGAAGACTCCTGGGCATACGACCTAGGAGAGAATGTCTCTGAAGATGGCACAAAGACGCAGAAAAAAGCACTGGAGTACAATAAAGATTCCCTGAATTCCTTCCTTCCAATGTATGTTAGTTAACTTCCCGAATCCTTTCTACAGCCTAAATGGAAACACTGCAATGCTATAATTTCAAAATGAAGTCGATTGGAAGGGAACCTGGTTGGCATGCTTAGTTTGACTTAAAAAGCCACAGGTAATCCCATCCGTGGTGGCTCAGTGGTTAAGGCGCTCGTCTACTCAGCCGGAGTACCCGGGTTCGAACCCGACAGCGGTGGCCGCGTTTCGATGGCGGCGAAACGCAAAAGGCGCCGATAAGCGGGGTACCCGTTACAACAAACCCGAGTGCGGAGCAATGGGAGGGAGTGCTCTCCAGCGATCGCCGAGTCGACCAAGAAGGTCTGATTCGGCGACCACAACTCGCAGCAGCTTCCAGCGGAGCCCTGGACTAAGGGCAGCCGACCTTTGTACAAGCAGATGGACGAAGCCATCTGACAGCCGCAAAAGAAAAGCAAATCTAGAGAGAGAGAGAGAAAAACTTTATTTCAACAGGAATTCGGGGCACGCCCCAGGGTCCCCGCACGACCCCACTGCACTCAAGTGTTTATGTTCCTAAGGTCCATAACACTGGCAGCCCGGCCGGTGGCGATGGTCTGCACGGCCGGGTCCTCCGAGCGCAGCAGGGTCTCCCAGTCCTCCCAGGTCTTCAGCTTCTCTAGGTCCCGCGGGGGAGGGTCCGCCAGGCAGAGGGAAAGGATGTGGAGGGAAGAAGCGCACGGTTCTGGGCATAGGGCGCATGCCGGAGTAGGGAAGGAGGGATGATAGTGGGCTAGGGTAAGGGGCGAGGGGAGAGTGTGTGTCTGTAATCTGCGCCAGAGTGTTGCGTGTCTGTTATTCAGTGAGCTGACCCAGGTATACAGAGCCTCACGCCAGCTCTACCCTCCGCCCCAAATCTAGAGCTTAATAAAGTTTTTCACTCACTCACTCACTCACCCGTATGCTATGCGATATCAGTGCACGTCTGTGCTGTGCGACGTTAGAGCCCTCCACTATGGCACCGCTTTCTTCCTTCCTTCTTTCACTCTCTCCTTTATCCCTTCCTTTACGGCGCGGTTCAGGTGTCCGCCGAGATATGGGAGACAGATACTGCGCCATTTCCTTTCCTCAAAAACCAATTTACCAATTATCCAACGGGCAAGGTATCGCGCCGAACGCGCGACGGCGCTCCACGGACTCCGTGGCAGAGCTGTGTCTTCTTTTATTGTGAAAGCAATACTCCGCTAGGTTTCGAGGCGTCAGCGTGGTCCCGGCGGTAACCACGTTTGACCTTTAGACGACCCCCGTAGTGACGTTACACCGAGCGGAGGAAAAACTGGAGACCAGCTCGGCTCGTCGGCGCGGTTCCAGGGTAACCACGGCGCGCCGCGCACCTGCTGCGCGCCGCAGCCGCGAGGAGCCGCTCACTGTGGTGACGTCATACCAGCTGCGAAATAAAGGGCCCCCAGCTCGGCTCGTCGGCGCGGTCCCAGGGTAACCATGGCGCGCCGCGCACCTAGTGAGCGCCGCCGCCGCGAGGAGGCGCTCGCTGTGGTGACGTCCCACCAGCTGCGAAATAAAGGGCCCCCAGCTCGGCTCGTCGGTGCGGTCCCTGGGTAACCACGGCGTACCGCACACCTGCTGCGCGCCGCAGCCGCGAGGAGGCGCTCGCTGTGGTGACGTCACACCAAGCGGAGAGAAAACTGGACACCAGCTCGGCTCGTTGGCGCGGTCCCATGGTAACCACGCCGCGCCGCGCACCTGTAATGCGCGCCGCAGCCACGAGGAGGCGCTCGCTGTGGTGACGTCACACTAAGCGGAGAGAAAACTGGACACCAGCTCGGCTCGTCGCCGCAGTCCCAGGGTAACCACGCCGCTGCCGTTCTCGCTTCCTCTCTCTGAGAGAAGATTACGTGTGGATGTGTATATATAAGGTGTTGCGACCAAGGCCTCGTTTGCTTTCGCAACCTACCGTACTTAACCAAGCTAAGCCTCTGCCAATTTTTTTCTCTTTGTCTAAATATGTGCAACTCCACGCCGCCGCGGTGGCTCAGTGGTTATGGTACTCGGCTGCTGACCCAAAAGACGCGGGTTCGATCCCGGCCGCGGCGGCTGGAATTTCTTTGGAGGAGAAATTCTAGAGGCCCGTGTACTGTGCGATGTCAGTGCACGTTAAAGAACCCCAGGTGGTCGAAATTACCGGAGCCCTCCACTACGGCGTCTCTCATAGCCTTAGTTGCTTTGGGACGTTAAACCCCATAAACCAAACCAATATGTGCAACTCCAGAATAAGGGACTACGCTTTTTATGCGAAGCATACTACTTTAGCTACCACTTCAGCCCTTCACCGTCGTTATGCGCCTCCAAATCACGTGATACATGACGTCACACCACGTGACGCGATGACGTCACGACAGTAGATAAACGGGGGCCCACCTCGCGCCGTCGCTGTGGTTGTGCGCCTCCAAATCATGTGATACATGACGTCACACCACGTGACACGATGACGTCACGACAGTGGAAAAACGGGGGCCCACCTCGCGCCGTCCCTGTGGTTGTGCGCCTCCAAATCACGTGATACATGACGTCACACCACGTGACACGATGACGTCACGACAGTGGAGAAATGGGGGCCCACCTCGCGCCGTCGCTGTGGTTGTGCGCCTCCAAATCACATGATACATGACGTCACACCACGTGACACGATGACGTCACGACAGTGGAGAAACGGGGGCCCACCTCGCGCCGTCGCTGTGGTTGTGCGCCTCCAAATCACGTGATACATGACGTCACACCACGTGACACGATGACGTCACGACAGTGGAGAAACGGGGGCCCACCTCGCGCCGTCGCTGTGGTTGTGCGCCTCCAAATTACGCGACACGATGATGCTTCGCATTCCCCAGGCTTAACCAAATTAAGCCTCAGCCATTTTTAACAGTCGAAAAAAGATCGATATACTTGTCAAATATTTAACATTCGAAAAAAATCAATACACTTGTCAAACGTTTCCCTGCGGTAATCTGTGCGAGAAGGAAGGAAGGGAAAACTTTATTTACACTAATGGTTTTTCCTGCGGTTTGGGGGCATCTTCAGAGACGTCTTGGTTCTACCCCCAGGAGCCTTCTCTGTCGAAGTCGTCCGCCTCTAATCAGTGGTCGGTTGCCCCCAGTCCAGGGCTCCACTGGCCACTGCCGCCCGTTGAGCTCGCTGTACCAGACCTTGTTGGTCTTCGCAGCGGTCGCTGGACAGCAGAGTCTCCCACTGCTCCGCACTCGGGTTTTGTATTTTGGGGACCACGTCTATGTTTTGGCAAGCCCATGTGATGTGGTATAGTGTAGGTTTTTCGTCGCACCAGGGACATTTGTTCGTGTATATCGTAGGGTGCATTTTGTTTAGTATATGTAGGTTTGGAAAAGAGCCTGTTTGTAATTGTCTCCAAGTCACAGCTTCCTCTCTGCTGAGAGATTTCTGCGGTGGGGGATATCGCATTCTTCTGCCTCTATAGTTTTGTAGTATGGCCGAGTATTCCCTGGGTGCTAGCGCGAGTTCTGCGGTCTCGTCGGAAGCTCGGAAAGTAATGTATCCTCGAGCTATCCTGTCGGCCTCTCGGTTCCCTGCCACCCCCGTGTGCCCCGGTACCCACACAATTTTGTGTCGGATCTTGTCGTTTTGTTCTTCCCGGTTTTTAATTCTGTCACTCACTGCGAGGAGTATACGGAGCGCGTGACGACCTATCCTGCCATTCATGTAATTTCGGCAGGCTGTTTGAGAGTCCGTAAGTATTGTTAGTGACCGCCCGGTATTATTAGCCCTCCGCCACCGCTAGAGCAACGGCTACTTCCTCGGACTCTGCAGCTGTGCAGCCTCGGAGAGACCCGCTGGTCATTTCGCGTAAAGACGAATCGACTACCGCCGCTACAGCGATTTTGGTATCTCCTCCTCTCCAAGACGCGTCTGTATACACGGTCGTGGCTTGAGGAGCGTATGTTTTCTCGATGAATTCGGCCCTCGCTTCTCTTCTGCCTCGATGGAGGTTGGGATCCATGTTTTCTGGTATTGGCGCTACCTTGAGGGTCTTGCGAAGCTCGTCGGGGATCGTTGTCGTCCTCGACATTGCTCGCATCTGCTCGCGGTATCCGAGCCTCTGCAGGAGCACTCTTCCTGTCGTTGTTTGCAACAGCCTGAGTTTTTGCGACTCAAGCTGCGTCTCTCGTAGCTCCTCAAAGGTGTTGTGTAATCCCAGGGCCATGAGTTTTTCTGCAGACGTGTTGCATGGTAGTCGGAGCGCTGTCTTATACGCTTTGCGTAGCAGGGCATCTGCTTGTTGTATTTAATTTTTGTTGAGGCACTGGTAGGGTAGGCTGTACGTGATTCGACTAACTACTAGGCTTCTGACTAGTTTTAGTGTGTCTTCTTCACGCATGCCATGTCGCCTGTTGGTGATGCGGGTGATCATGCGTGCGACTTGTAGCGTTGTTGCTTTCAGTAGGGTAAAAGTGTGAGTACTGCGCTGGTTGGATTGAACCCACATGCCCAAAATTGTTATTGTTGTCTTTTCGGGTATGGGCGTCCCTTCTATGTAGACGTTGAGTTTTAGGTCCTCGTTGGTTGGGACGGTCCGGTTTTGCTTGCCTCTCCAGACTCTCAGCAGTTCCGATTTCTCGGTCGAGCATGAGAGTCCTCTTTCTGCGAGGTATTGCTCTACACAAGAGGCCGCTTGCTGTAGCCTTTCTTCCTTCTCTCCGAGACAGCCCGTGTTTGTCCAGACTGTTATATCGTCAGCATACATTGCATGCCTGATGCCTTCGATGTTCTCTAGTTTTCGAGCTAGGCCTATCATAGCAATGTTGAAGAGTAGGGGTGAGATAACTGACCCTTGGGGTGTTCCTTTGTTTGGAGTGCGAATTTTTTCCGATCGAAGGTCTCCTATGCCGATGGTGGCAGTTCTATCGGACAGGAAGGCTTTGACGAAGCCGTGGATTCTGCGTCCGCAATCCAGGTTGTCTAGGCCCGTAAGGATCGCTTCGTGGCTGACGTTATCGAATGCCCCCTTGATGTCCAGGGCCATTATGACATTTTCTCCCGTCCGAGGTACGTTTCGCAGGACATCTTGTATTTGGAGGAGAACGTCCTGCGTCGAGATCTTCGCTCTGAAGCCGAACATGGTATGTGGTACACAGTCGTTGTCTTCCATATAATTTTGCAGTCTGAAAGTCACAACCCGTTCGTAAAGCTTGCCAAGGCACGACGTGAGTGATATAGGCCTGAGGTTTTCAATTTGTAGCTTTTTACCAGGTTTAGGTATCATTATTACTTCGGCGTGTTTCCAATCTTCGGGAAGCGTCTCCGCCTCCCAATGTTTGTTAAGAAAGGTGACGAGCTCTTGTATGAGGTCGTCCCTCAGGTTGCGGATTAGGCCGTTGTCGATTCTGTCCGCTCCGGCTGCCGTGTTTCTGGTGGTGTTTCTTATGGCCGCGTAAACCTCTTCCACAGTTATGGGGCGGTCGAGTTTCTCGTTTTCGGCTCCTCGATACGTTCCTGGGTATCGCGGGGGGTTGTGATCGCCGAAACATTTTTCTCGTGCCTTCTCCAGTAGGGCGATGTCTGATGCCTCGAAGGAGTGGATGAACCGGTGGATGGCCTTATTGTTTTCTGATTTTATTTTGGTCGGATCGATTAGTGCACTTAAGAGATTCCAGGTTCTGGCCGTGCCTAAAGTTCCCCTAAGTGAGTCGCTGAGTTGGTCCCAATTTTGTTTCGCAAGTTGCGTCGCGTATTCTTCCGCTTTTGCCGTAATTTCTGCTATCTTTAGTTTTAGTTTCCTGTTGTGTTTCTGCTTCCGCCATCTTTTGGTGAGACTGCGTCTCGCTTCCCATAGTCTGAGGAGGTGGGCGTCTACTTCAGGCGTTGCTGTCGTTCTCCTTAGACTTTTTGTGCATCGTCTCGTTTCTCTCAGCATGCCGCTCCATTCCTCCAGTGATTGGATACCGCCTTCAGATTTGTTGCAAGCCCCGCGAAACGCGTTCCAGTCAGTGATTTTCGCCTGTCCAATCTGGCGTCTTATGGTGTCGGATGCTATTCGTGTCCGGAGGATAAAGTGATCGCTGCCTAGATTTTCCATCATGTTTTCCCACTGTGACTCCCTGCTGTTCCTTACGAAGGTGAGGTCCGGGCATGTGTCCGTGCTCACGCTATTCCCGACTCTCGTGGGGGTCGCAGGATCTGTGATTAGACTGCAGCCAAAGTATTCCGCTACTTCCACTAATGTTCTTCCCTTGATGTCTTGTTTCTGGCATCCCCAACTCCTGTCCATGGCGTTGAAATCTCCTACGATGATGAGTGCATTTTCTTTGGAAAGTAGAGGCAACTCTCTCGCGCTCGTGATCGTCACTTGCTAATAAGGGGGGCATTCAATGCCGCACTAAATGTTTGCAAAGAGTCTTCCCACCTTCCTGAGTATATCAGGTAATAATTGGCCGGCAAAGAAAAGTACTTTTCCGTCCTATTGGTTGCGCCTGGCTTTTATATGAAACATACATTTATCAACTAAGTCATAAATATAATGGACGTAAACTTCAAAAAAATTACTAGATGTCAGCATATCGGCTTAACCAATATTCAGAAAAACTTTCAAACTTCGAAACTGATTTTCGGGGAAATGAAATGACGCAGTAACTGTCTGACATATCTCGGTGGACACCCGAACCGCGCCGTAAGGGAAGGGGTAAAGGAGGGAGGGAAAGAAGAAAGGAAGAAAGAGGTGCCGTATGTGAGGGCTCGCCACTTCCATTGGTTCAGTGAGCCGCATCGTTAAGAATCATCATTACGGACTCCCGAAAA
The DNA here is from genome assembly GCF_055824585.1 of Amblyomma mixtum. NCBI lineage: Eukaryota > Metazoa > Arthropoda > Arachnida > Ixodida > Ixodidae > Amblyomma > Amblyomma mixtum. The sequence goes on from NC_143018.1 coordinate 43,262,927, forward strand.
GCATGTGATCATTACTTGGCAGGGGAGATCTCCCCCTTAGCTGCTTGTATTCTACGACGGACTGCCACTGATCCAACACCCAAACGAATCATTTGGGCTCCTGGCCACCAGGGCTTACGAGGTAATGAGGCCGCTGACGCGGCTGCCCGAGCGCTTACTCACCGGGCTCCTCATCCCAGCTCTTCTGGCTCGGAGACTAACCAGCCGCTGCTGCGATTCAGGGAAATATTAACACATTATAGCGACAACCACCGCCTTTTCCCGGCCCCTGCAAAAGGGCTGAGTAAGACGGAGGAGCGAACTTTAAGGCGCCTGCAGACAGGTACTCTACTCTGTCCTGCAATAATAAAACATTACGATCCTAACACGGATGGGCGATGCCCACACTGTGGGGAGACCTGTGATATCTTCCACATGGTGTGGGCATGTACTCAAAATCCCCACCTCCCCCCTTCCCCTACCCCTTCCAGAGAGGCGTGGGAGACTGCCCTCCTCAACTGCTCCTCGCTTGAGTCCCAAAGGGCTCTGGTGAAACGGGCGAGAGACGGGGCCTCGTCGTGCGGTGTCCCGGACTAGGGACGCCGACCATGTAGCGGGGCCACTCTGTGGCTCCCAAACTCTTTTTTACAATATAAAAGTTTTCACCACCACCACCAGAGGATTTGCGCCCATTGTGTACCACGGCAAATGACGATTGAGAAGAAAAAGTCGAGGAAGAGAAGAGAATGAAAGAGCCAAGGAAGAGAAGCTGCTCTTGCGATATGAATAAGAAGGTCGCGTTTTTTTTTTCGCAGTATTGTTGCTGGTAACAGGTCGTAGACACACCATTCGGATCTGGTAACGAAGCGTCAGTCGATGGAGTACAGCCACACGTCCTCTAGTGTGCTAAAAAAAATTCAAAGTTGCCCCATCTGCCGGCAAATTGTAGTTGATTCTCTTCTGTGATTGGGATGGTGTCATGCATGCGCAGTTTCTGCGACAAGGTGAGACAATAACTCAGACCGCTACGCTGACACCCCTAAGCGAACGCCGAGTCAGGTGCATAATCGCATAACCACATCTTTCGAAGCGGCGGTCGGCGCACCACTGTTGGAGCAGTGGCACGGCGGCTGCAGCTGCGGCGAATCACGTGGTCTATCGTCAAAGCCACACCTCCGGCGCTCCCCCTGCTGAATGTAAAATTGCAACATCCGATTACCTTGGCGAAACATGGCGTATGGTATGGGTGTGGTTTGGGGGGTTTAGTCCCAAAGCGACGCAGGCTGTGAGAGACGCCGTAGTGGAGGGCTCCGCAAATTTCGACCACCTGGGGTTCCGTTAACGTGTATGCACTGACAGCGCCCAGTACACGGGCCCCTAGAATTTCGCCTCCATCGCAATTCGGCTGCTGCGGCAGGGGTCGAACCCGCGTCTTTCGGGTCAGCAGCCATGACGTAGAGGAGATATCGCTCCCAAAAGGCGGTCGCAAAAGCTCACCAGCCATTTTTATGGTTTCCCTTCACGGCATTCCTGGCGCAAGGTTTGGCTTTCCCTGAACTCGACCCATTCCCCCCCCCCTTCCTTGTCCTTCCTTAGAAATGCCCCCCCTTTCTTTCTCCTTCCAGTGCCAGCCTATTTTGTTTGCCTTGTTCTCATTTCCCTGTGCCACGCTGACTAATCCTCTTATCTGAGTTTTACAGGTCCATTCAGCGCCTCCTCCCCGTCGCAGCCTCTTCAAAGCCTTTGTTCATTAAACACACCCCCCGGATATAAGTTGTTCCACTATTGCAGCTTAACGAATCAAGATTCACCTCCCTCCCTTTCCTTACACGCATCCCCTCTCACATCACTTTCCTTCCCCCACCCGGGGCCTTCCTCCTCGGAGCGAAGGCCCTATTTAATCGCTGCCAAAGATGAACGCTTTTCCCAGACGAAGACAAGCCCTCTTGTCGAAACGTTGGCTCAAGCAACCTGAGGTTTTCCCCTCCCTTGTTCATTTTGTGATCTTTTAACGAGGTCATTTACTGATGTTCGCCCATATGAGTTACAGTAGGCGTTACTCTTATTTTATCCCTTTTCAACTCATTAATGCTTGTGTTTATCTCAGATAATTACTGCGCATTCTAACATGGGTTTAATAATAACGTTCTAGGCAAGGAGGCGTGTACCACAGCTCGGTAACTTAAGCGGGCGTGGTGAGAGAAAAAGCCTTCGGGGAGCGTTTGCTGAAACATTGGTCAACATACTTGATCCAAGAGAGATTATTACATATCCATTGCATCACATTACAGCAACAGAGAAAGAGGTGCCGTAGTGCAGGTCTCCAGAATAACTTCGACCACCTGGGGTTCTTTAACGTGCACTTACATCGCACAGCACACGGGCGTCTTTTGCGTTCCGCTCTCATCGAAACACCGCCGCATCGGTCGGTCTAGAACCCGGGTACGCCGGGTCGGTAGACGAGCGCCTCAACCACTGAGCCACCGCGGCGGGTAGCATTTACAGGGAAACAGATTTCTTGAATCGCGGATAAGTGCTGGAAGGTAGGCCAAATTTCTCTTGCACGCCCACAAATTGTTTCGGGCCAGCGACCAGACAAGACAACTGCCAGGGAAGCCTTTTGTCACGCCACACTGCGACCCGGTCGAATTTTACTTATTTGTACGTTTCTAGGCCTGCAAGCTCCAGAGAAGCAGACTTAGGGCGAGTACACGTAAAGCGGTTTTAACGCAGTTAGAACTGTGACCGGTATTGCGCTGTGACCTGAGTATAGCTCCCTCGTTTTCTTCTTTTCATATATGCTCTATTCCCTAGCTGAATACAAATAAATATTTGCGACAGTGCCACAGCCAATGTAGAACGCCATGCTTTTGAAACCAGTTGATCTCCTCTGCTATTCACAAGGAATTATGCAGAGTACAAAAAACACTCTTGTCGACGACAATGAATATTAAATGTGACATCTGACTGACAGAAACGTGTAATGAATCGCAACAGAGCCTTCCGTCTAGATACATTTAAATACTGTTTCGCGTAAATAACACTAACGGCTGCTGAAAATACTTGAGTTTTCGGTGCCACTGTGAAAATTGCCTCTCAGAACTTTCTGCTAAAACGCGCTCAACCATCAAAGCACAGCATAGGGGCCCAGTGACCCTTGCCTCCGTGCTTTTTTTTTTTGCAGAAGCTTGTCTCTAGCACTTGGCTTCCTGCACTTCTTTCGGGTGTGCTCGGGGACCCAACTCCGTGCATTTTACGTCGTTTGCGTCATGCGAAGTTGATGTTATATTGCAGTGAATTTCCGCGATCTCCCTCCTGTACCTTTTCACTGCGGCTAGCATTTGTTTTCCTTACACTGTCTTCAACCTGAGTCTATAGCCACACGCCAACGTAAGTGTTCTACACAGGCGCACCCTTCCTAGCGGGCCTCTCAGTGTTTGGAGACTATGCAACATATCAACGCCGAAAGATGAGAAAAGGCAGCGGAGCGCCAACTCAGAGTGAATTGTGCAAAAGTTTCTCACCACATCGCTGTTAATGGCTTCTGTTGGGTGCTTTAGAGCTGAGCTCGATATAAATTCAACTTAATGTTTCTTTGCTTGTTTGTTTGCAGCAATCATCATTTTCTTTTGAAATTTACCAGTGTGCATTCATCTAAAATATTGTCTTTCACCTACCGTGTCTCTACATATTTGTTTTGAGCGTGTCTATATTTTTTTTTTAGTCTAATGGTATACAACACTGGCTCCCTTGTAGCTGCGCAATTTGAGACTATGGTACTGAAAAAATAACTACCTTCAACCCTTGAACTTTTCCTTTGGTGTGCAATTATCTTTCTACTTTTACAGCAATAGGCAAAAAAAAACTGGCATGGAAATTTGCCTGAAAAGGAGGGATTTTCCTGTGTTTGGTTGTGTTCAAATGAAGCAAAATTGTCCAAACTTTTGTTTTTTTTTTAAGCCTAAGCCAGAACGATTTTGAGAAAGCAATAGTTGCGCATTTTTGAACACATCCTTACTTCGCTTTCTGAGGTAAAAAAAAAATAATTTTTAAATCCTAAGCTCTACACACGAACTCACACAGCAGTAGGCACAATAATTTCATTGCAGTTATAGTATTTCCATCTTGAGAACTGCGCTGCGTCTGATGGAAAGCAGATATCGAAGCACCCTGTTCAGTGTTGTAAATAAGTCATTTGCATGTAGATTTCACTTCTCTTACATTTCAGGCAGGTGAACTTGGAAGCGCGTTCCATTACGAGCCTGCGAATGGAAGCCTCCGTGTTGAATTCAGGGATCCTTCCGCTTTTATGCAAATTGCCTCCGCATGGAGACGGCAGGACGGATGGAAAGTGAAGTAACGCTTTCACTGAGCACCTGCGATGAATTATGCGTCGCAATGTTTGAAAGAGCCGGCTCGTTCTAAGCCTTATTTACGGCAGCAATGCATCAGCTTTCGTAAACAGTTAGTTTGTCGCCAACTTTATTTTTTCCAGTGTTTCCCAGAACCCACCTTTAGAGTTTGTGTGTTTAATTTGGTTTAGTGGCGCATACGCATCTAAGGCCATCATGCGCCAAGATCGACGTGTAGGAAAGTTGTTTTCGGATGAATTTTACAAACATGTGAAAAACCACCATTGCTATAGAGAGCCTAAAACTCTAGTTCGTACTTGTTGGCATTGAGAAAGGCAAGGAAGTTTTAAAAATGGCTATTTGGAAAACTTTACAGCGGATCAGACAACCTAAGCGACCATCCTTGCTTTAGCATGGATCTCGACGCTCCCAACAAATCAAATAAAAAAAAATCCTCAGCCTTCTTCTCAAAAACGAGAAGGTGGCTGAGGTGTATCACCATAAACAACAAGGCGCAGGGTCGAAATTACAGCTTTTCAAGAAAATCTGCTTCCCTTATAAAGCTAAAAACATTCAGAAGCTCTTTGATTTCATATATTAGCAACAGTCTGGTCACTATAAACCTTCCTGGTAACGTTTAGATCTATACCTTCAAAAAATTCAGGGGGCACTTTGACTGTCTAAAGTGCGTAGAGGCGAAAGCGTTTTCCGCACCACTTTCAGTGCTTCTGTGGCACTGGTGGCGTCACATGTAATTGAGTACTAATTACTAAGTGATGATAAATCACTAATTAATGGTTAATTACTGATTAATGCCTGAATACTAATTAACTGCTAATTAAGATTAAGCTTCGCCTTTAGGAGTGGAACGCGACAGCGTGTTGTAGCGCTGCCAGGGAGTCCACGGAACGCCACCACCCGTTCGGCGCGATGCCTTGCCGTTTCAACGCAACGGTTTTTGAGGAAAGGAAATGGCGCAGTAAATCTCTGTCATCTCGGTGGACACCTGAACCGCACCGTAGAGGAACGGAGGAAGTGGGAGTGAAAGAAGAAAGACGAAGATGGCCCGTAATGACGAAAATGAAAATTATATTTGAGGAAAGAAAATTACGCAGTAACTGTCTCACATATCTCGGTGGACACCCGTCAAAATTCAGTGGGGGGGGGTGCACTTTTTTGACCTAAAGTGTGGTCACTGATGTGTGGTTAAGATGTTAAGCTTCGCCTCTAAGAGTGGAACGCGAGAGCGTCTTGCAACGCTGCCAGGGAGTCCATAGAACGCCATCGCCCATTCGGTTCTACGCCTCGCTCGTCGGTAAATTGGTTTTTGAGGAAAGGAAATGTATTTCTCTCTCATATCTCGGTGGACACCTAAACCTCGCAGGAAGGGAAGGGAGGAGGATGGCAGTGAGCGAAGACACCGTATTCACTAGACGTGTCTTTGTTCATTCCGAACCATCGAGCTGGCATGGCGGAGTGGATACCATGCTCGTCTCGCACTCCGAAGACCGGGGTTCGATTCCCGAGCTCGACCAATTTCTTACTAGGTTTTATTTATTTATATGGCCTGACTAGAGAAGTTAATTAGGCTAATTGGGTAATTAAGCAATTAACTAAGCTCAGTCCCACTTACTTGGAGCATCACTATATGGTCCCTTCAATTGGTTGCATGGTTACTAGCCAAAGTACAATTGGCCCCGTTTGAAATTGGCGCACTGTGACGTCACGACCATTTCGACCAACTGAAAAGCGTGACATTCTCTGTCGACAACTGCTGCTTACAACGATGAGACATTAAAGGTTTTCGCCTTAATAAAGTTTCCGCATGTTGTTTTAAACCACGAACGGTACCTTCAGCAAAAAAGGCACAGAAAGATTATTACCACCCGTTTCCCTCAGAGCTGGGCGCCGCAGGCTTAATCGCAGCTAGGACGATGTGCTACGTATTTTACTCGCTATTCCATAAGCTATTTTTTTTTTATCTGAAAAAGAAAATAACAGAGTGCTGACACATGGTTCATTCACCAGCCGAGAACTGTTAGGGTGCTTGAGGAGCGCTTAATATTTAGCAACATCTAGTCTGTTCCTAAAAGGTATAACATATTTTTCTAGTAAATGTGATTCCCGCATATATCGATTTTCATCAGAGCTCCCACTGTCAGATTTCACCGATACTTTTTCCAGTCTCTCTACTACTTTCAAGAGCTGGGTGGCTGGGTTCCGTCCGCTTGAACGGCAGGTGAGCCACCTAGGTCACCTGACCTTATGACGTCATCACAACCTTCCCACCGGATTGTGAGCATATTTTGCTCGGGAAGAGGAACCTGTGTCTCACAAGCCCCACCGGTGGCAGCAGATTCACTCGCTGGGCAGTGGCGCATCGCTTAACCTGTGAACCACTGCGCCAGGAGGAATATAGGGACTCGCAGCGATCTACAAATTTAAAGTACACGATGACCTACGAGAGCATGAAAACCGATGTGTGGGCACACCTAATTCGCATATTGCCGAACCACGCTAAATGATCCTATGACTTCTTTTCAACTCAGCCTTTTTTTTTTTTTTCGGATTGATTCTGCCGTCAGCAATCATGCACTTGTTTTTTTTTTTGTCTCTGATTTATTTTGAATTTTCTTTCATTTCCAAGGAGAAAGACCTTGAACACTTTCTTTTCGTTCTCATTCGCCGCTTTGATTGGATTCAAAAACTTTTATTATCGGCTTCAGTAACCAGTGGATCAATTGAAATGGCTAAGTGGCAATCAGTGGAGACTGACGGCGACCTCTTGGGCTCTTGACACGACCTGTACTTCTGTTTCCAATCCGGAGCTGCGCAGCAAGGTCTCCCACGGGCCCGGGTGCGCGAGGCTCTGAAGCTTGCGCAGCCGGTGGGTGATTGGTGGGGGATATTTGTGGGGGATCTGTAGGACAGTCCCAGAAGATGTGGTCTTCGGTGGCTCTGCCGCCGCTTTTGCTGCACTCCGGTTTAAATCTATCCGTGTACAAATGGCTTAGGACAGCGAGATTAGCCTAGGAGAGTTTTAGTTTGGAGTCGTCTGCGCAGTCCCTCCTGTTCATTGGTTAGGTTTTTATGCTGAGGTGGGAAGATTAGTCATTCTAGCCTGCAATGCTGAGTGATCTCGCGATAGGTATTAAGGCCGTCTCTTGTCCTTCCCAGTTCCGAGTTAGCATCCACAGCTCGCCCGAAAGATCCTCGAGCTTTGTCGTGGGTTGCCTCCTTCCCCCAGTTTTACGAGTGAGCCGGCGTCCAGACTAATTCCACGTCTTTTTTGTCTTTCGGGCAATTTTTGGGAATTCCCAAGGAAAGGAAAAATATTCTACCGTTGGCAAAATTTCCAATGGCTGCTTTTGAATCGCTAACAATCACTTCCCGATTTCAACATTTTTTTTTCTCAGGTTGATAATATACCTAGCACAGTGTACTGGTTCAAACTGGTTTCAAATCTGCACCGTCATTTCCGTCTGTGAGTCTGCGTGCGGGGGCACGTGCGTGTGTTTGTTTTTGTGCGTGTGTGTGTGCAGGAGCCTTTATTCGAGCTGTCAGTATCGAACAGTTTCGAAACGGGCGCTAGTGCCAGCCATTGTAATCGCATAATCGAATTCTGTGAAAGCGCAGGCATAACAGGGTAGAAAACCTTCAGGAAACCGACTACCGGCGAGTGTTTTCGACCCAGTGGTAGAGCAGCACAGGATGCGAAAAGGTTCAGCCTGCATGTTTCCTGTCCTTTCAAAGAGTCATCTACTCATAAAAACTCGACATATCCCGAAGCACAAAGGCGTGTGCGCACTGACGCTGGACAGGGCCAGCTGTCTCCAAGTCAAGACTGGGAGCATGACTGATTATTGATCTGTCAGCTCCGCGTGGCACACGTTAGTGCTTGGGCATACTCCGTGGCGCCTTCGTTTTTTGAGTCAAACCTTCAAGGCATTAAGTCTACAAACCGGTTTCTTTCTGGATATCAAAACTTAAGGGCTGGAGCCCTAATCAGCACGCAATTTTGAATTCCTATAAAATCTTTATTTTCATTAAAAGTAACTAGTACTTTAGCTCAACGATTGGCGGACTCGTCATGTTCAGCAAAGGAGATAAGGAATCATAAAGCGGTTTTGGTTACGTGGAATCACAATACGAAAATTCTGCATCAACTTGGCATGCATTGCGGAACCTAAACCTTACCTTTCAGGAACTCTTAAATGCATTTAATCTTGATATCAAAAAAAAAAAACGAGTTGAATGTTTGCAGCTCAAAAACACTTCCCGTTCCGTCCAATGTAGACAAAATGTCACAGTTCAACTGCTTACGAACGTTTCATAAGACAGTGTGCACGCCAAACTTTATTTTGTTCTGGCTTTCACCGCTCTAAACTTTGTAATCTTGAAAACATGAACAAATCGAAAAGCGCAAAAATAAAAAGACGCTGCCAAAAAAAAACGAACTTGAAAATTTTTTTAGAATTAAAATTCCTACTTTCCGCTAATTTTCAAGCATTCTCCTGACAATCATTAAAAGGTGAGCTCGGATCCTTTGAGGAAAAGCTTTGATGCCTAACCGGTCATTGAAAATTAAGATACGGACATGTACCAAATTTGAGGCCATATAAGTAGTCATTCTTACTAAAGTGTACTTCTTTTTCTAAAACCAGTCGTCGAAACAGCTTTAAAGTCAGCTCATTCAAGCTCATTCAATTTATAGAGCCATTCGGAGTGCAATTTTATCATTTGCATGTATCTAATAATCGCATGCTGCTTCCGCCTTTTAATGGTTTATACATCTTCCGCAGCTTGGAGGTGAGGCTGCTGTGAATTTCGAAGAAATATAACGGACACTAGAAAAGGAAGGAAAACAAAGCGACCAATAAGAGCGCACGTTAGATCGGCTTATAAGCGAGCTGACGGAACCTCATTTTTTTCCCCTCCGGCCAACGAGCACTGCCGAACACCGAACAGCAGGAGCGATGCCTAGAGTATATACGTAGAGCGCGACCTTACTTCGATTACAATAGTAAGCGGGTAAAACCAGGCAATACAATACAGTACGGCAGCCCTTGCCGCACATGAAACGGGAAGATAACGTCGTCAAAAAAAGAGCTGTGAAGCGATATAATTTCTTCGCTTCTTTTGCGCTTAATGACCATTCTGAAATGATTGTTTTTAAAATAGCCCTACGGTGTGCAAGAAGCGTTTAATGTCACTGAAGGATTACAAGCATGCCTCGGGGCCAGACGCTCTTTCACTGGGTCATTTTGTTATCTCTCTTATATTGTGACCGATGTGAACTTAAGCCGCTAGACAGAGACCCTTTTTTTCGCTTTGTCACCCTAAACCAGCAGTAAACGCAGAACCAAAATTGATCAGAAGACCCTTATCTGAGAATGCCTTCTTTACACCGTAAATTACACTGCACCGCTTTCTCTCTTCTCTCAACCCAGCTGCGGGTTGGGTGAAGCGAAGCTCTAGGGCACATCCGACGTCTTCTAAATAAAGCATCGAAGATCCCATATAACAGCGTTATTGGTCGCCTTCGGCCATCTTTTAATTAATCCACTGAGCTCTGCAGCGCTCCTATTACCGTCGACATCGGCGTCAACATGAAGGCATCCCATGGGAGATGCTTCTCTTTGAGTTTCAATACTATAAGTCTGACATTGCGATCGCTTTTCCAGTAACGTCGGAATTAACTCCGAAAAGATAGTCGTTGCTGCAAGGACTGTTGAAAACAAGTTCCAAAGAAGAACCAATTCGCCCAACTTCCTGACTCCTCATCAGCGATATACTCGGAGCAAAGTAGGCGAAGTTTTGAAAAGATTTTCAGCCTAGAAAAACATGAAAGAGCGGGGGTTGCTCCAAGAACCAGGCTTTTCATTACGGCCAGCGGTCATGTTTTATTTTTTGAGGTTATGATAAGATCGCAAAAGACAAAATTTTCAAGCACGGAAGGTTTGCCACAAACCAGCTAACTTCTAGATATGTTCCTAAAACCTGAGGCGAATCATCAGCAGGCTATCACCTCAAAGCGGTGATGACCACAGGTGAACTTCATAATCACTCTAACATCCTTATTTAGGCTTATTATCCTATATTATCTTCCTAATCAAATGGATAATGAAAATGGAGTCCTGCCAAATGTAGTTTCTAATGAATTTTGGAGGAGGCTAAAGCTTAATGAATGTTTTCCTCCTCAAACCCCACATTTATATATGAAGCAGGATGTCACAAAAGGCGATTTATTTGAAGTCCCAGTGGTTCTTCAAATGGAGGTGGTCGAAAGTGTCTTTGAGACGTTCCATACGATGGGCCTTGTGGCTGATATTGATCACGCACCACGTAAATATCTATGCAGCCCAGTCCTGCTCAAAAAGTGCTGTAGTGCAGCCACCGCCCCCCCCCCCCCCCCCCCCCCCAAAAAAAAAAAAGGCCAATTACCAAACGAGGCCCAGCAACAACTCAAAACTGCGACGGAGAAATCTTGACATCTGTAATGAAGATGTTCCGAGTCGAGACCTGCTGCGCGTTGCGACCTCCCAAGGATGGTAAGCTCTCCCGAGGCGAGAACACAACTTCAGGTTCAATGTGGATGCCCCACCGTTTTTTGAATTCCAATCGACGCGCGCAGAGACTGCTTGCTCTGTACGTATATGTTTCCCTTTCCCGATATCTCTAACCACAAGTTTCGCTCTGCAGTATGCTTGCCATACTAATGAACTAAACAGAGTTATGGTGAGTATTGTTGATGGCAACAAGAACAAAGTGCCGAAGGTTACTGAAGACACCTGTGGTCGACGCAGCGTATACAAAAAAGGAAAGCCAATGAAATGCAACCGAAAGTTGGTCTGCTGATTGGAATCGTTTCGTGATTTCTTTTTAGATGAATACCGAAGCTTCAAAGAGAGGAAAGGCGCAGAGGTGCACCTGGTGGAGTGTGCCTGAAATACTTTTGCAAATCGCTTTAAACAGTTGTAGCTAGTATACGATTGTCCCCTTTTTGTTCACGATTGTTGCACCTGTAAGACTTTCACTGTCATGACCGTAATTATGTATTTGCACTGTCTATACTCATGAGTGAAAGTTTCAAAACTTGCAATGCTTCGGGCTCCTTTGAGAGGGAGAGAGATTACTTCTGACTGAGTTCAGTTATAATTGTGTACATACTTGCACTACTTCAACGATTTCATGAAACTCACTAAAGGAGGTTATGTGTCTCTAAATTCTATTCGCATATTTTTTCGTGCTGTCTTCCACTCATCGACACACCTTACACATTGCGTTATATACTCTATGTGCGCTTATAACCATGCACCGCACAGAACACACGGCGCTCGTTCAATTTTTTTTCTCTATGTAACTTGGGCAGGTGGACTAATCTGAGTGATTTACCCCCTGGGAACCAAGAAGAGTCGCCAGAACCAATACTAAAAAGAAATTCTGTATTTTTTTTATAACTGAAGCAGACGCGTGTAACATCCCAGTGGTCACTAAAATTACCCTGGATGTCCTGTGGATGTTTTGGACGACCATGGGACGTCCAGTGGAGTTTTGATGACCATTGGGATATTTGTTTCATTCCTGTTTTTTAAACACTTCATACGAAACCGGTTAGGACGAATCCGGCAGATCCATGTGAAGACGATAGCAACATGAGAAAATTATTTGACCAAAGAACTTCAATTCTGTTATTTCAAAAAAGGTGGGGTTGATCAATACTGAGCGGGAGGCTAAACAGGTTAGGAGTATGTGAAAAAATACCTGATTAATGTTCAGTCTAATACCTGAAAACCGTCTCAGAAGCGCAAGAACATTTGCACTGTATTCGATTCCTGTACAACAAGTTATCGATAGCGAACGTCGAGGGACCATTTTTTGCCAGCATCCTGCCATCTGTCTGCCACGAGTTGGCTCATTGTCTGAGGCATTCCTCTCACAAGCTGCCTTCGAAAGCGATCCTTTCACTTTGTATCTCAAGGCACCTGATTTTTTTCTCAGCAACTGAGCATACGCAATACTTCTACACATAACGAGCATACCGTAAAGATTACAATAACCGCCGTTCGAAATGCAAACAAGTCCTGAATATCGGCCACTTAAGGAAGAGCATTGTAAAACAGAGATATGTCATGTGCCTGGCTTCATGGCTCCTGGTACACTCTTCTATAATAAGCCTGTTTCTTGAGTCAGTTAAGTATACCTGGCCTGTTACTTTAAGCCAAACAAACTATAAAGCAACACTAATTCAATAACGTTGTTTGCAACCTGAAAACCTATATCAGGTGCAATGGCTTGCTACATGCTGCGAAGACGTTCACGGGACCCACTGCTTAAACAAGTCATTTTAAAATGAAGGCAAAATCGTCATTACTCAGTGCCAAGGTAAATAGACCTTACATGGAAATAAGGAAGTCACGAAGCGTGATCAAAAAATATACAGTCTTCAAAAGAAAAAAATAAGAGATAACAGTTCCTGTCCTACAAGACCATAATCGACAATTCAGTCGCATTTGTTTCACTGTCAACAAATCGAATCTTTGTACTTTCTTTCAGTGGTCTTTATATGGACTGAACTTCGTACATTTCTTTTGATCATTTCAGGCGGCACGCTAAGGCACAAACGTAAAACTTAAAATACACTAGATACCAAGTGATATCATAGCGGTCGCTATAGTTTCTATCGCGCAACAGCAGCTGTTATGCGTAGCTTTCTTTTAAATAATACATCAGGTTAGATAAAAAAAAATAACATTACGCAATGCGCTGTGGTCTCTGCGGAAGAATTCTTGGTAAAATTGTTCTTTTGGCCCACTTCATCGAGGCCAAAACACATATGGCTATGGGATTCTTGGCCACATGCTTGGCTTGCACCAATGTAATCAAATTATCAGCACAAAAAATGCAGTAGTAAAAGAACGTGTAGAAGTACTGTAAAAACACGTACTAATAACTTGACTGTAGTATAAGATTTTGCCGTACCTCGTGCCCATCACGATACAGATTTGCAAGTAATTTATGGCCTGGTGCCGCCGATTACACACCGTTTTGGGACGCCTCTGTTCTCGCGCATAAACCCTGCCGGAGTCTGCATCTACATGAATAGCTCTATCAAAGTTTCCGGATTTCTTCCCGCAAGTGGCTCTTCGCAGTCGTCGATGTGGTCTCCGGACAATGCGAAACCGCTCCCCTCCACGAAACTCTTCGCGCGTGTCGCAACCCGAAACGATACCTTCGGCACGTTCTCCGCGTTTCGTGACCACGTTACAGTCGACTTTCGTGATCTCACACAGTATAGCTCTCCGCCGGCCCCCGGAAGCCCACCAAGAGACGGCCAGCCCGGAAATAAGTAGAGACGCTAGCGATTTCCCTGGAGCGCTTGAGCTCCAGAGGAAGCGGAAATGAAGGTAAGTGGGAAAGTTCACGAGTAATCTGAGCACGGACTTTTTTCTTTCAGACTTGTGTTTCCGGTATGCTGAGCTCAGAAGCCGAGGCTCCGGGCAGTTTATCGACAAATACACCCGGTACAGCTGGCGATGGCAGCGCCATCCAGCGGTGAGACGGCGCCACATGAATACTATGGCTATAATAACGCCCTTAAAACCAGGTTTTAGCAAACAGCGCCGTGGAGTAGCCGATTAGAGCTCGGTTTCGGGCGCGGATGATGGCAGTTCTAGTTCGATATCTTTGAAGAAAATATTCGATTTTATTTTTTTTTTAGCTCAACTATTCCTGCGCGTTTTCAATGTATTAGGTGGCAAATCGAGATGCACAGTAGCTTATAACGTCGTTTTGGACGCTCTGAGCTGAACGTTTTCTGCCGTCTTTCCTTAGAAATGGGTCACATGATAGCCCGATCATTTCTGGGGTTTTAAGGTAAAAAAATATTGCATTGATATATAGTTTACGAACCCGCTGAGGTTTGTTACCTCTTTTAGCCTTGTGACAGTGACAGTCTTGAATCGCCGGGGTTCATAACTAGGGTTCCTAGCCTTGCGGCTTTGAGACTGCAGATGGCGATTATGCGACGATTATTCTATATGTTTGAGGTCAAAATTACGGCCTTGATATAGAGGGTGTCCCAGCTAAATGTCACCAAGCTTTTAAAAAAGACGAAGTGCCCTAGCCCAGTGAGACCAACTGAGGGTTGTTGCCAGTCGCGGTTCCTAGGCTGCAGTATTTTTTATTATGCAAACGTAATTAATTAGCACAAACTAATTAGATAACTCTTTAATTATTGCCTTCAGGAAGAAAGTGTCAATGCAGGAATTGTAGACGCCATAGAAAAATAACCGGTTGCCGTGTTTGCAGCCAAGTACCACTGATACAGCTTCTTTTATTTGCCTTAAAAGAAAGCCCGCGAAATACAAAAAGAACCACGTGATAGGGAAGCAGTTCCAGTGCTCCCATACGGCCGACCAAGCAGCGACATTCGCTTGTCTTTTCAACGCTGTCCCGAACGGGGTTCGGCGTTTTGCGGTGGTTGCGTTTTGCTATGGTTACAGGTTGTGTTTTGTTTGGTTTGGTTTATGTGGGTTTAACGTCCCACCTACTCAGGCTATCACGGACGCCGTAGTGAAGGGCTCCGAAAATTTCGGCCGCCTGCGATTCTCTTACGTGGGCTGATATTGCACAGTACATGGCCATCTAGAATATCGCCTCCAACAAAACTCGACAGCCGCGGCCGGCATTGAACCGGCGCCTTTCAGGTCAGCAGCCGAGCGCCTTAACCACTAAGCCACCGCGGTGGCCCCAGTTAGCCATGCGGTGTGCCAGCTGCGGGCAGCCTATCCCCGCAAGCTTCTTAATCTCATCCGCTTACCTAACTTCCTGCCACCCCTGCTAGTTGTTTAATGCTAATCCCTTACGCGACCTGCCCTGCTTGGCCTCATATCCTCTCTCTCAGACCAAGCGCCATCTGTTAGCTGCCGAGACCAGAGCTGTGCTTTTCCCTCTGTTTAGTAGTTTATATATTGTTTCTTCTTCACGTGTTGAGGAATCAGCCCGCACGCAGGGCTCTTGCAACCGCATGAATAATGTCGCTGCGAGCCATCGAATCGAGACTAGCCAATGAGGCGGTAAAGCTTTGCGGCTATCACAGATATGCAAAGCCAGACTGAGATACTAGGAGGCAACATAGCGTTCGGGTCGATGCGCTTTTGCTGACTTAGGAGATTTCCGTCATTTCATGGTCGTTGATCGGACATCGACCTTAGAAATACGTGTGCCTTGTATTGCGTCACAGGAACTCTGTTTTTGCTTTGCTTGCGTATAATATTCATTAAACGAGCATAAGACAATAAAGAAGCAAAGAGCACGAGCCTTCTCACCGCCGTCAAGATGCACACTGTCAATGCTGAATAATAAAAAAAAAACATGAGAAACTCGAGAAGTACAACAGGGTCAAGGGAGGATTAGATTTATGTGGTCAGTTACATTTGAAAAAAAAACTATTTCAGACACTGAAAATCATTACGCATTTCTACGAAACACACACAGCCAGAGACAACGTAGAGGAAATACCATTCATGGTGCATGCTAACTATTTTTGACGAGTATTATACACGTGTTCCAAAGCACAAACATGTTTATACTTCGTGCATTCCACCAACGGCACACAAAATGAAGGCGAAAGGCAAAAGTGAAGAGGAAACAACATTGGACTTGATAGCTAAGCTCCGCCTGAAGGGTATGACGCATAGCGTAATGATTAATTCCCATGTATGCAGAAGGTCATTCTGTACTTTACATGCATAGATTCCTGGGAGTCGTCATACCCCTTGTGGCGGAGCGGTGCAGCGGTTAAGCAATGCGCCACTGCCCTGCGATGGCAGGTGCTCCCAGCGGTTGGCCTTGTGCAACCCAGGTTGCTCTTGCCGACACAAAAATCATTATTTTAACTGCCACCTGCAAGGGTGGGCAGTATACTCCCTATCCGGTGGGCAGGTTGTGATGGCGCTGCAAGGTCACATGTGTCACATGGTCTAGGTGGCCCACCTGCCTACTAGATGGCTCTTTCGGCACCACCTGCCTGATTGATGCTCGTTATTTTTCGCTCACAGTGCCGAAAACGTCGACGCCAGATTTTCTCAGTAACGGGGCCTTTACCGCTATCAGGATAAAACATTCTATATCGTGCATCCTCAAACTATTCGAAACAGCGAGGACACTGGAAGGACACACAAAGAGAGCGCAGTCTATGTGTGTCTTCCTTCCACTGTCCTCGCTGTTTTGCGCAGTTTGAAGATAAACAAAACCAACCACAAGAAACATCTTCTATCTCGTGTTCGATAGCATATTTAAGCATTAAATAAATTTAGCACCTGCGTAGTACATTCCTGGATGAACCATCAGTGCAGTCAGCCGCAATCTTTGAATGGCTCTTTGCTTAGTCTCTAGGTTGCTTGACATGGGGTCGCCTTCACCCGTTTCTGTTGTTCTAGTTGGGCACTGCTGTAGGATTGTTAGGATGTTTTCGCGGCTTGATGGGCTATTGTCATCAGATGCTTCTCTTCCAGCTGGCCAACACGCTTGGGGTAGCTCACCGCTTTCGCTGCCTAACGCATCGCCACAATCAGCTTGTTGTTCTCCTTGTTTAGCTGAGTATAGTGCCGCTGAATTTTGTCGCATTCTTCAGATATAGCGACGAATCCGGCCGCCATGACTGCCTACCTAACATTAGTGCGCAGCGGCATAAACCTGCTGCTTTTTCTTTTCTTTTTCTCCTTCCCTGTCGGACATGAACGCCGGGGGAGCATTCCCTTGCTGTTGCTTTGCCTATTCTCTCCCTTATCGATACGCCACTAAGCGCTCTTACAAAATAGGTTGCTGATGAATGTGTGGCACGAAAAGCTCGAAATTATTATCGACATAATTCATTATAATTGCCCAAAATGCATAACACAAGGAAGAAGTAATGAAGAAATGACACAATTTCCGCATCCACTGAATTTTTAAACGACCGTAACATTCCACGACACGCACGTAAAATAAAAAATATTTTTTTCTAACACCAGTAAATTAAGAGCAGTGTCGTTTTTCAACTGAATTCTTTCTTGTCTATAAAGATGCGATATTAAAGCTCTCCAGATGGTAATTTCAACAGAAATAGTCAGGAGGAAACTACGTATGATGCGGACAGGTCCACTCCGTGTGCACAATCCGTGTGCACACTCACACGAAAACCGAGCTCCCAACGAAGGGTTCCGCGAAGTAAGGAGAACGAAATTAGCAGCGCTTCTGCATCGGAGAGGTGACATATGCCTTTGCCAGAGTGAAGCCCCCGCTCCCTAAAAGGGGTGTAACAAACTTTCAGAAGATGCAGAAGCATGTGTAAGATAATTAGGAAATCGTTCTATGGAGGCACGCGCCCCAGCACATAGACTGCTGAGATTCATCGAGAGCTTTATTACTTGCTTTTTCTTCGCTCCTAAAGGACTAGGTCATCAAGCCATTTCAGGCTGAATATTGGTTACCAGAAGTTTCACCGCGCTAAATACAGCTCCCGTCAAAGAGCCACCGGCAAAGCATGCCATCCTGACATTCCGTTCCCTCTTCCCTCCTCCCTCCACTCGTATTCGATCGCCGCTTACGTGTTCGCACGCGTGATTGCGAAAGCCGTGCTAATGTGCTGACGGTTAACTAAATATGGCTTAATTAGAAGTGCTATCCGCGCCAATTTGCCCTGTTAGCATGTAAGCAACAGCGGCTCTCTTCTAAATTGACATTAGGGATATGTTGTAATTTTTTGCCTTTACGGCACAAAATTAAGCACGGCCTGTAATGAAACCACTCTCTCGGAATCGATTATTTTGGTTAATTCATTTAGTATGCAACATTGCGGGGAATCTACATTGCCATGTGAAAGGTGCATCTTTTACAAACAATGCGTCGTGGTTGTGAACTATTATCTTGCAATGTGAGCAGAACGTGGTTCTCGAACATGAAACTCATCTCCCAGTCATACCTTTGTTCATCTATAACACAACCACACCACTCGTGGGGCCTAATAGTATTATTGTCTTGTGCGCCATAAAGTCCAACACGTATTACGAACACTTCATTCGCCTAGCACAACTTAACCCCTCCTTGGAAGTCATGAAAAATGTCATCGCATAAAGAGACATAACATGACGCCCCAAAGGTCATTAGCTAAAAGTCATTCAAAGACACGCAGGAGGTGGAAGTTTCAGCAAACTCGAGCAGTACACAGCACCTCTGTCATGAGTTACTCAGATGAGCACCGTTTACCGCAAAACATCATTGATAATATGAGTGCAAGAATTGAGAAAAGCGTACTGAACAAGACGATGAACAGGCAGCAACCTTCACGTAGTACAAATCCCAAGAAATGCAGACACCATGCCCGTTGCCACGAAGTCATCTTATGATGTTTTCGTATTACACACCGCTTATCAGTCACACGTCTGATAAACAAATTGAAGGTGAAATCGCCGGCTGAATTCCATCTGGCTTACGGTAGAAACTGGCATGCCTGGCTCCAACTAAACTGTTCACGACTGTGAATCACGATATTTCTGCGCTGTTTAGAATTTGTGCAGCGGTGATTGGGATGGTCACCAACTGCTATGGGGCAGACTTCAACGAACTTTTTTGGAACCCTTGATTATGTCATTATCAAATTTCATCGAACCCCTTGATATGTTATTTACTAGAGCACACGTAGACTGTGTACGTAGAGTGGCGATGGTTTCTTGTCCTATTCAGCGGACAAGTACCCATACGCGGCGCGAGACGTCAGGGCATCATCAGACTTGGTCAGTAATCATAATCCACTTCGTCAACTCCTCTGCCTCTGAATAGGTGTCGCTGTCTCCCTTTTCTGTCACGAAACCGGGCTCGGAATACCGCTGATCCAAGAAAAGAGCATCGCACTTTTCGATTCAGTGCTTTGAAAATGTATGTAAAATTTAAGCAGCTCCCGTCTCGTTCGCAACATTCAAAACCGCATTAAACACTACTGCACATAAAACTACATGAATCATCCACCGGTCGATCATTCAATACTGCAATGTTGGCGAGGAGAACAAATGGGATATATGCTGTATAAAATGGCAATATAATACGCAAGGCATAAGGGTGCCTTCTAAACAGACGTATCAGATGATTTTGTGTTCTATGAAGGCAAATATTATTGCTCTGTTTAGCTGTTTGTTCTATTATTAATAACAATTGTTTTGGCTGCTCAATACCAGTATCGCGGTCCAGCTCAGTGGCGTAGTCATAAAGTTCTGCCTTTTAGTTTTAAATATAGAGACTTCCTATTTTTAAAAATAAATTTTCACTACACTGCTACAAGAAACATTACATTATCTAGAGAAAAAAAAATGCCCGTACAGGTAGATGCGTTTTTATTCTTTGCAGTGCGCCTCATACCCTTCCATTCGTCAGGGGCATGCATCAAATAACTTCCTGTCCTAGGTGTACATTACAGTCAGCCCACACCGACGATGTTGTTTACACTCGCTCGACGGACCGTGAATCACTGAGCAGTCTAGAACAAACAAAAGCTATTGCTTCCGCTAAGCCTGAGCGAGATACACTCAGAATGGCCTATCCGGTAATTACCTTGTTATATAACGTTATATGAAGTACTTTTTCTTTCTTTTATAACCTTTCTTTGGAGGTACTTTCACACGCCGGCTGTGATTAAGCAGCTCTGCGTGCCAGTGACCAAGCAGCACCCATTTCCCACTGTTGTCAGCGATTCCGCAGGTGATTCCTGTGGCTTCCAGGAGAAAACAGCAGTCGTTCCCTCTCATCTGTCTTGCTCCTTCATTGAAGGTCGGTCGTTTTGTGTACCCGGGAGACTAGTTGCACAGTTCGCAAAGTAACCAATTCCTTTCTTCTTTTTTTTTTCACGACTGGTTACAGTTAAGCGCCATGTCTGTACGAGAAATACGAATAATCAATGGGCGCCATGCTCTTTCCCTGGCTTGAAATCGCCCTTTTTTGTTATTTTTATTTAGTAATTGGGGCCTTGGAGCAGAACATCTTACAGAACCTATACAACAACCGAAGAAAAACGCCGACGGGTAATTCCTCTTTCCCGTATTTAAAGCGGATTGGTGAAATGTTTAGGGGAATCTCCCAAACATGAGTAGATTTATAAAAAGAAAGTAATTACTCATTGGCATCCATTCAAGCGCAGCCGTACGACTACAAAGGAAAGATGAACAGCTTTCTTAGAAACTCTGTAGTTAAAGAAAAATCCGTCCTTCTCAGGGGTTCGAACCCGGGACCACCGCTTCACCGCAGCAGTCGCTCTACCCGCGGAGCTAACCGGGTCGGCTAGCATTTGGTAGGGCGACAGCGAATAGATAAATTACCGGCAGTAGGAGCAGAGTTGGTGAAATTTTTAGAGGAATCCAACACGGAAAAGTAGACTTGTAATAAAGAAGCGAATTGCAGTTGAGCATAAAATTCACTTTGTTGCAGATAAAGAAAAAGAACAAAAGATGTTTTCTAAATTTTCGCGCACAGGCACGGCCTGCGCAATAGCTGCGTACCAGAAGCTACACAAGATATTGAAAAACTGGCACTTGGGCATACCTTGCGCCACCTGCGACCACCCTGTATGCTTATAAACCCATATATGCAAGACAAAGAAACTGGACCTCCAGATTGAGAGCGAGTGGGGGAAGAATAACGAGTTAAGGCGCAGGGTTTGGTTTCTTCGGTTCCTCCTTGGCCAGGAACCAAGCTGTCCGGAAGACGGTCGATTCAACTAGAACAAATGGCACTTTGTACACCGACAAAATAAATTTTTTCTTCCTTTTATTTTTTTTGCAAGCCTTTTATAGAAGTTGGTTATTCGTCTTTGTTTTTGAATGTCCCTCGTCTTGCTCCCAATGTCTATTTGCCTCGTATGCAAAGGCCATGATTCTCGGGGCAAACGATTTTGCCTTGAACGTCAGCGTCACTCCTGAAGACTGAAGCATGCATTTTTTTGTGTGTGTTTTCCGTTCGGCTGCTGCCTACAGTGTGGCGCTAGAGAGCACTTGAAAGCGTTTCCCGGAAGTTCTTCTCATTTCTAAGGAATGAGAAAAAACTGGATCAGTTTCGTAGTCGAAGTATATACACTATGTATTTATATACCCTATATATATTTATATACCGTGTATACAGCCTTATGTGCAGACCCATTATATATTCTTCAACTTCCAATTTTCCTCTGAGCTATTTTATAATCGAACTAGTTTACTTCCGTTTTTTGTTTCGGCAATTGTGTGTTCCTGACGTTATCTTTATTGGACGACACAATCGTGCGGACAAAATTTGATGACGTGACGTAATCATGTAACGCTTTCGCATTAATAACAGAGCGCCGAAGGACCGAATACGCAGTTGTGACAAACGCTGCCTACGGAACCAAGCAGGACACTAAGACATTTCTACGTACATACGGCAACCAAATTACGCTAAGTATTTAACAACATGATCAGCCCCGATAGCGTATCTCCTGAGGAAGGCACATCACGGTTTAAAAGAATTATTCCCGTCTAACTGAAAGAGAACCTGGTTCCTCACATAAAATACCCAGGCGCACGGGCGCTTGCAGTATTTCCCTAACGTATAAAAAAGTTGCAATAAAATCTCGTGTATATTCCACATGGCTCAAGAGCCGAGGCATAATATTCTTGCCAGAAAGCACAATGCGTGCTTCCTAAATGGTTAAGGCATCACCGTGCGGACTCTCAGGAATATATAGAAAAAAGTTTCGTTCCGCAAACGAGCCGTATTCTGCAAGTTCGCGTCGCTATCCTCGTGCTTTATCGCAAACACCGATGAAATGCTCAATAGAAACATCTGTACGAATACAAAACGCAATTAAATGAAGGCCCACAATCGTTACAATGCGTATAACGGCAACATCTAAACACAGAACCAAAAAAGGTGCAGCACAAGCAATAAAACGGCAGAAGACTCACGGAAATTATCGGTGGTGGGCACAAGTCTCCGGCCATGTCAAAAAAGTTGCAGTAGGGGGATAATCCATAAGCATGAATGCGCCAAATGTTAAATTGTTCACCGCTGAAAAGTTTCCCCGTAGGATTAAAGCGGGAAGAACGCATTTACAGCGGCTCAGGCGAGGAACTAACAAGGTCGGACCACTGGTACACGGCGTTGACGCCATAGACGAAGCAAAATGAATGCGACTGTTCCGTCCAGATACTCGGCTGCGCAGTGAACCGTGGACTGGAACGCTGCATCACTCGCGCTGAGTCACCCCGCCTCCGACGAAGATGACGTCGTCGAAAGCGCGAGTGGCGAACCGTCTCTTGGTCAAATAGTGTAGCTTGGTCAAACGCGGGCGAAAACAAACCATCACCCCCGCACCACTGCTCCGTCGTGGGCCGCGTGGGGATGCTGCAATGACCAGCATCTTGGAATATTTTAAGAGCCTGCCCCAACTGGTAAAAATGTTATGCGGCTGAAGCTTCAGTGCGATAAAGCCAATAGAGTGCACGGCTCCCTGGCCAGTGAACGGAGCCATTGTGATAACGTCTCGGAATCCGAGACATCCACCAACGCTGAATTCACCACTGCCGCATTCGATTTTGTTGTCGCCGCAGAAGCTTCCGAAAACGAAGTGATTTATCGGATGAAGACAAGAGTCGCTTGGCGCGTCCAAAGCACAAGTGCTCTGAGACTCTCTGTCCGAAGGTTGGGGACCTTCGCAGTCGCGTCGGCCGTTCCGAAGTTTTCTCGCAGATACACTATTATATGCCCACCGTCTCGCTTTCGGTCTATCAGCAAGCTGCCTTATACGAGATTTACCAGCCGGAGGCCCTTCCAGAGGAGGGCAAGGGTTGTGTCATCCCCTCTAGGAACAAGCCCCAGAACCATGCACTTGGGAGCCAACCGACGAACCGATATGGGTCGCGAAGTGAACAGCTATTTGCTGTCGTCCGCCGATGCGGTGGCCTCTGGAAATGCCTCAGATGCGACCTCAGGAGTTGTTTAGTTGATGGGTCCGTTGAAGTCGAGCCCACAGGCGACACGTTCGAGTCAAGAGGCGTCAAGCAGCGCGGTCGCGACGACGGATGAAGGAGGCTTGGCATGCGCGCCGAGTTCCACTGCATAGCGGCGCGGCGGCAGGTAGCAATCCTCAATCGCCTGGCTACCACGCAATGCTCACAGAATTCCTGGCAGCTACTAGTCATTCGCCTTCAAGCGGTGCAGCGGCGGCACTAAATGCCCACTTGTGGCGCTGAGATGGTTTTCTGCGTCCCACCGGCATGACTTGGTACTCTGGGACCCCGAAATTGGGAAACGGCCTTTGCATCTCCAGCTTCACCAACTTTGAGCCATTGTTTACGTGAGTCAAGGATTTGAACGCGATTTATTTGATTGGATGGACATTGGAGCACAGGGTTAGCTGGCAGCGGTGGCTTCGCCGCTCATGCAAGGAAGTAGGCAAAAGACGGTCGCATAAACCACTAAGGCGGCCGTGTACTTCAGTGGTACTTACCAACAAGCAGTGAGCAAGGAACCCTTCGCCGCCATCATCGAAGTTAGGTGTGCGGACTGAGAGCATCAGGGGACATAAGTTGTTTAATCCATTGCAGGTACCATAAGCCTGTTTTGCGTCAGCGATGTAGAGAGAGACTCAATAATTTTTATTCATTTTTGGTATCCTCAACTATCTCTATGTAAATACTGCTGTATCTCCATGACATCGACCCTGGCTTCTGCAGCGTCATTAAAGCTGTGCGCCTACGTAAGCCGCGGTTCGCTGCAGAAAACACGCTATTATTTTGCCGGGACTTATGGGGGTGGCGGCCGATCGTTTCTTATTACGTCAGCCACCATTCTTAGTGGAGCGGCGCCGGGGCCTTGGCAGACAGGAGGAAATCCAAGTGTGGCGCTCAGGGGTATCCAGGGTCGTCCTGTCCGAATGCTCCTTGGCGATACACGTGAAAGTCTAATAATATAACGGCCTTCGCCTCCGCAATTTTTGCTGGCAAAAAGCACGACAGGATTAGAGCCAGTCCCTTCGCTTTGGTTGATAGCATTAGCTGTGGGTGCTGACGTAATGGTTGATCAGTCAATCATAATGACTGGGGCCCGACAAGTTTCAACGACTAAATTTACGTCACTTTTCTCGTTTTAAGGAATGTTAACCAACTATGTTTCCAACGAGTCGAATAGAGAGATATACCGAAGATTCCAAGCTTTGTATTGAGTCGCCCACCCTAGAGAATATTTTTAAACCTCTTTTCTTCACACAGAGCACCGCTACACCAAGTTTTTCCACTGCCCGAAAGATGGTACAGTCTTCGTGGCGCCGCTAATGTCTGTGTATATTAAAGGTAGCGAAATCTCCCTTTTCTGACAGTCTCCGCGTTGAAACTCTATGCCAGCTTTCGCTTTCAAGATTGTGAAACAATAATGGTCAAAGATTTTGGACGGATTTAAAGAAACCGCGCATTTTCGCCACTCTTTTGTGCGGCTTCCGTCTTAAGATTTATGCAAAACTTTTTTCGCCTCAGTGAGTTACTCTGGCGGCAGCAAACGCACCCTGGCGGAGGTGCACACAAGACCATGTAAACACCAGGCGCGCGCTAATGCTTACTTATCGCCCTTATATTTCGCTGCGGAGGACATTCTAATTCAGAGATTCTCTGTGGGGCTTGCAATTAAGACCTACGCAAAAACAGTTTTTCACCCGCACTTCGCTACAACACTTGCGCTTGCACATTGCAGAGGCCCCTGGAGAACACTTCTCACTGCATACCGGCGGTGTTTGTAAATTCAACGCTGGATTGCCGCAATTTCCTTTGACAGAGTGCCAAGTGTAATCGCGTTCCCGAAATTCTTAAAACGGATAAAGCTATTGTTAACGTACACTTTAGAACCTTTTTACAACCAGACGCTTAAATGATCAAAATTTACTTCACCATGCAATGAATAAAGACCATTCGCTTATTTTGCGACCTGCAGCCCTGGCTGTATTACTGCGCCGCACAGGCATTATGTATATTTCAAAAACGCTATTCCTAAGTTAGATTGACGGACTTTAGTTGAAACACCTTGCATTTCTTTGAAACCCACGTTTTTTTGTAATATTATTTGGCCAGAAGCTTATGTTGAGTTCGTTATATTTGCAACCAAAGGAAATAAAGGGTGATATGTACTTTTAGTCATATGAGAAATGGAACTCAAAACGAGAATGCTGTGAACGGCAAACCTGAGGGTACTATATCGAACAAATTATTATAGCGGTCCTTTGCAATATTATTCCTTAGCGTGACTTTGTTATAAAGTAGCACAAGTGAGGTTTTAAGATTCCCTCAGCAATGATGCGGTGCATACCTTCGTGATTATTGTATTACAAAACACGCCTGGCTCATTACAGTACCTCTTGCATAATGAGCTTCCTCGTGACGTGGAGAGTGAGGCTCAGAAAGGTTTAGCGCCGTTCTCACTTCATATGGATCCACGTCTCTAAGCCAGCACATCGGAGGCTGGCACGAGATATATGAACACATAGCAGACAAGTCGGCTCAGCCTGTTTGCGCTTTCCGAGGTACACACGACCGTCTATATAAGTACTCTGTGAAGGCAAGCAAACACGGAAATCTCGTCTTATGCTCGTTCGACTGCTAGAGTATGCAGGCTCTCAGTTTTCCTGAAAACAACGCAGTTTTAACTCCGTCGAATCTTCGGTGCTCGCGGCATTTCCGCAGTTCTTGTTAAAGCGGGAGAAACGGATTTGAGCTTCGCAAATATGGAGTTGCTGTAGGCAGCAAAACTTACATGTCTTGGCTGTATACCTAAGCCTTCCTTCTTCAGGGCTTGCTACACTGCAGCGTTCTTTGAATGCACTCTCCCTGCAACGAAGTGAATGTATTCTAAATAGCGCTGGCATGTCCGAGCCCAAGATAAGCTGCAAATAGAATGCACTAGCGAAATGAGATGTATTAACGGCTTTCTACACCTTTTAAAGCAATATTGACGAGCAGTATTATTTTGATATGGCATGAGACGAGGATAATTATTTGCTAATCTTGTCGGCATAGCGAAAATGCCTGTGTTTCAGCTTAACACATCGCAACACTTATTGCACGAATACGTCAGAAACTAGCCTTTTTTCATCACATGATCCCCCCGTCAATGGTTCAGTGTACGGAACAATGTAGCACAGTGTCGCCAGAAAATATATTACTTAAAACTAAAAGCGAGCGCTTTTTTCAGCTATTTGCATTGTTTTAATGCTAGCCATGTTCACCTGACTCCATTAGAGGCCGGAATATTATTTCGGATGTGTGCGAAAGGAGCTGCGTCGACTCTCACCCGTAACAGTGATACTGTGTAACTCGAATTGGCTGTAATTTGCAGGAACTCTTTGGGTTCAAACAGTTCAGCATCGCAACAGTGCAAATTAAAAATCAAATTTTGACTGCAGTACGAACTCTTAGGAAGGTTTACTGCATTGGGTAAACATACCGTCGCAGTATATCTCATCGAACGCTTGCCGTGCCCGATATTACCTGTATATCGAAAATAGCGGCTGGCAATTAGCCACCTCGCGAATGGCTAATTAAACTCGACTTTTCGATCCCCACTAAAAAGTTGGTGGAAACGTGCGCTCTCAAAAGGCTAGAGACAGTAATAGAAGCAGGAAGACACCCAAAATAAGATTACATCCCGAACTCTATATACAAAAAAAAAAACATTGCGCTAGCGCTGCTTTTTTTTTTTCTTTAAGGAATCAAAGGTTAGTAGGAAGCTGCGCTCTCGAAAGGCTAGAGGCAGTAATAAGAACAGGAGGACACCCAAAACAACATCACCTCCCGAACTCTATGCACAAAGAAAAAAAAAAAAAGACGTGCTAACGCCGTTTTTTTTTTTTCTTTCGGAATCAGTATAGATACAAAGGCACAAGTTTGGGCGAGCCAGCGATAATAAAGTCATTACTCAACTTTCGAGCTCCACTTACGGGCTCAGCGATATGCAGCCCCCGAAGCAGCAATCACCGTCCTCATACCGTTTTATTTTCTGAGCATTTTTTTTTCTCACGAAATCGTCCGTACCTTTAGTTCTACCCACTGCTAACATCACATTCTTTAGAGCTGTCAGTGAGATAACTGCTAATTAGTGGAACAAAAAGCCATTGTGGCCCAACGTGTTTTGACTACCGGAGCTCTTATTTTTTAATCCGTGCGCCTAATGTACCGTAAGAGCTATCGTTAACGTATTTTGGAGGAAACCGCAGCAAGCGATCGCCTCGTGAGCCGCATTAAATAGAAATCACCGCTTTAAAAGCATATCGAAGCAAGAGCTACAATAAACAGATCAACACACTGTGCGAAGGCTCCTAGATCTGTCAGAGCCAGCGCCTAGCAAAAAAAAAGATCGGTTAAAAGAGCTGCTTCTGCTGGACCCAAGCTTTCTCAACGCAAGAATGAGGTGCTTTCGTATTTCATTTCTAGAGTTGTGCGCACCTAATTTGTAAATTACAGCGGTAGTTATCAGCGATATCTTCTAAGCCATCTATAATGACGAACATTGCTTTAAATGTTACCTATATTGATGTGATGGCGGAAAACTTAAGCGCACTACATGCCGAAAATAAAGAAGACACCTTTGTTTATTCATCACGACAGACCAACGCGACTTCGTTTTAGTGGTGCAGAAAATTTTATTATTTTGTATTCAATTTTTTGTATCAATTGAAAGAACAGGAGTCTTCCGCGCCGCCAGTGTCTATGTGCAAGAAGAACCTAATACATGCAAATACCAAGTTTCTAATCTTCCGATTCCTAAAACCTGTGAAATATTGATCACATTTATAGGCAGCGTGATATATCCTCTATTACATACATGTTAACATAAAAAAGAAGAAATCTTTTACTGGGCAAAAAGAAAATTGCAACAAGGTTCAAACGGCAGTGACTCGAAAAACACGGGACTATCATTAGGTCCGGAAATGGAACCTCGAAAACGCACTGTAGGTGAACGAAAGATCTGTTTTAAAATATGAGATAGGCAGCCAAAAATACTGTTTATATCCCAGTTTAACAATCTTCCTTCTAGAGTTCATCCCAGTTTAATTTTGAAAAGGTTTCTAGATATGTTGTTGTTGTTGTTGTTGTTGTTCACCTCGTAGAATGACGCATACCCACACAGGGGGAGCGACCAAGAAGAGGGGTGCATAGAGGATTTTTGTGATGTTTTTTTTTGTTTTGTTTTGTTTTCGATTTTCAAGCTCAAGGCCTCTTCTTTCTTCTCGATTCTGTTCTGTCGGTCGCCCTTCGGCCGCGATATTAACAGGCTGGTAGATTTTTGCTTTGGTTCGTTTCCGGTTGGCCATCAATTTTCAACACTCAAATATTATCTTGTTCGTTTTCTATTTTCTCTAGCACTGTGCATTATTTGTTGTTCGTTTTGCACTAGTAATTTGTTTTGCACTAGTGTAATGAATATTTCCAAGAATTCCACCTTTTTGGTCTTTTACAACCCATCAGTACCTAATAAACAAACATAGAACACCAAAAAACTCTAGTCAAGATATGCGTCAGATTTATTTTTATTTTTATTTTTGGCGACAAGCCCAGCTACGTGCCTTGCCCCGCCTGCCAGCCTGTAGGGTTAGCTCTTGGTCTGCAAGTTGCTACGACATTTTCTTTTTACTAGACGAGAAAAGTATTGCCACATTTTCCTGGGGCATTCGCACACGCATCCTCTGGTGAAAGATACATTGCGGAACGCCAATTCAGACTACCTCGCCAAGAGTTCTATGCGCGACACTTTAGCTTCCATCACCGGAGTTGCGAAACAGCGTCTTTCGTAAGCTGTTGTTTGCGAGCTGCTTCTCTTCAGAAATTCTAGACAGGTGGGAGATATTTTCTGCGCGTGGGAGCAGTCAGGAACGGATCAATAGTAATGTCGCACACCAGTGAACTAGTGTCTTCAGTTTGGTTTCCGGAAACCCTACTGGGCAAGTCGTTACACTCGTAAACTTTTAGCTGTTCGTTCCTGATTCCACGGACATATTGTTTAGAAAAAAGTATATAGCATTATTCCCGTCACATGGTCAAATCGAAGGCTCTCGAACCGAGTGGCTATCGAATGAAACGCCAATGGAGCGCTGCTACATCGGCGGCTCCAATGGCCATGGAGTCAATAGTCTATCAAGTCAGCGGAGAAACGACGGAACTCTATCGAGTTCTCGAAGGCCTTCGATTGGCGACTGCATACACTCTTCTGAGAATTGCATGAATGCTATATAGCTTGTCCTAGGCAACAAGTCTTGTCAAAGAATTATGCGTAAATATAATGCTACAATACTGCCCGAAAACGTAAAGTAGTGTGCGCGGTTTTACGTCCCTCGCAGCTTACTTCAGGTGACCACCAGTGGCAATTTTTTTAAGAATGGTAGTAGCTACTGAAACAAGACACGGCGGAAAAATTAAAAGCAATTCTCCGAGCGGATAATTCACCCTCAATTTTGTTTATTCGTTTATCGTTTATAACAAACAGTCGCTATATCCTGAACGCGGATGAACTTGAGGTAGTCCTTTCTCTTCCAACTGCCACTTGCTGAGCTTGTCACTTAGTGCCACATAATTGCATGAACTCTCGGTGTCAGGCGCATCGTAGCTTTAGTCAGGGTTTCCTGAGAGTGGTTGACATCTCGGTGCTGTTGGTTACAGCACTACAGTGCAGGCATGATCAGCTTTACATTCTTTATGTCGACTATTCCTACGGGTGTATATCCCAAAACAATTGTATATTCCACCACTCTCCCTGAAAAGCGACCTTTTCTCAAAACTTTAAAAGTACGTTTACAACTGCATATCTAAAAGTTCGTTGACCATCCGCGAACACCGCGCGAACGGTGTTGTCAAGTCACCTATTCCACCTCCTGATATTCTGCAACGATGCCTGATTCTGTTTGCAAAAAACATGGTTTTTGCAATGCTAAACGTCAGCCTTCACCTTAGGGATTAACTGGAGGAAACTGCATTGGAATGTAGAAAAGATCTGAGGCTGAGTAACTTTTTAAGACTGATTCGTTCACACCTTTACCATAACGCAGCAAACAGACACACAAAGCATGTGCCGGATCCTTAGCTAGCTTCAATTTTATAGATATGACAGCTATAAAGAAACTGTAGGCTCCCAGTTATACAAATAAAAGTGTAGGTTCCCAGTCACACATTTGTGTAACTTGAACATTAGAGCCGCCCTTGCTGCATAATGCGGTGTTGAATACAAGGGCACGGGAATTTCATTATGGAAAAAACCATAAGGCCTTTCTCTCCTACTTACAGACAAAAAAGCTAGGACTACAGACGCTGTGCATACTATGTGATCTCCAACGAAGTGTGCGGTAAGGTTGTCACGACCAATGGCTGCGAAGAATACCTTGCTAAGGACCAATACACTCTAATCAAAAAACAATCTGTGCTAGTGCAGGCAGCGTATAGGCTAGAAGGGAAGTAAAAAAAAAAGTCAAAGGATTCGCTGACCTTGTCCAAGTTCAATATCCGCTTGTGATAACGGTATCAACGAATGCTGTAGAATAACTGTCATAAACCAGAATAGGCCAGCACCGACCAGCTTAGGACGATCGATAAGTCAAAAACATACGGGGACAACCAGGCAATGCCATGACAGTTCTGCTAAAGCACTCGGATTTACCCTCGCTGATTATATGGACGCATTTAGTGTAAGCTGAGGCTTCAAACAGACGACATAACTTAATTTATGGTTGAGGGGCCGGAGGTGCTTCGAAGGAGGTAGCGGTTAAGGTAGGTGCTTTTAAAGGGTAGCTGGCAATCCCAACGCGCGTCTGAAATCAGCATCGACGCCGCTTTTTCATCTTACTGCCGCGTGGGTTTCTATCAGGCGGAGGCGTTGTGGAGGGTGGCGATAGGTGGGTAGGTGGTGGGTGAAGCTTCTGGAAAGTAGAGTTGGGTGGTTAGTGGTTGGACCAGCTTCTGGACGGTGAAGGCTGGGCGTTGGACCGAGGGTGTCGGTGCGGAGCTGGCTGATTGAGTGAAAGGTTCACTCTCCCAGGATGCAGAGACAGACGTCGGGATACCCGCACTGTCACACTGGTACTGCTTCCGGAGGACTGCTGATTTTGAAAAAAAAAAGTACTGTAAAGGACACAAACAGGTACTGCGGCAGTAAACCAAGCATCTTTCTGATTCCCGCTCTATTTCACAGCACACATCATCTCCAACCTTTCCTTCTTTTCTTTCGTGCAACTACGCTGAGACTCCTAATCGAACGATTTCGAAGGCATTGACCTTTTTTCACAAGGTCGTTACGGCAAAAGCATGGCTCGCCATTATTGCGCTATTCCTTTTTTTAACATTTTTCGCACTTTTTTCTTTTGTCCCAGCTTCCCCCTTTCTTTTTAAAGGCTTATTGCAATCCCTAGGGGTGCAAGAGCTTCGACGTGTCGCGTTTTTCGGGGCGCCTTTCGTCAACTTTAAAGTGCTCAGCGTTCCGACACTCATGGGAGCAACTTGCTGAAACAGCAGTCAGAGAACTGTCGGCACAAACAGCAAGAAGGAGTCCAGGCCTCCTCCGGAAATTGTTACCACTGTTTTTTTCTTACGCTTCAGTTTTGAGATCAGTTCAAAAGTTCCTCCATTTCTGAACCTTCAAATCGTCTCTATGGATCGTTCTCCTCGTACTCAAGTTCTCACCCCCTGTTTCGCTCGTTTCGGCATGTGTTTGGCCTTATCTGACCTCTCCATCCCACCTTTTTCAACGGTCGCTCTAGATAAAAACTTTACTCGAACGACTTCAGTATTAAGATCAGAATCTGATTAGATACTATTACACTTGCTTCTTCTTCTCGCCTTGCTCGATTCGGCTCCTTCAACTACACTCCAGATTTATTACTTTAAAACTCCCGCGGCAACGTTTACAAAGTGCACTTATGAATATTTCACTACACCTTACTTTTATGGTTCGCTGAGTGCAGTCTTTCAACAACCACCAAGACATTAAGCTCTGTGCCGTAAGTGAATGTAGGGTGTAGCATGACCTGGCTTCAAACTAAAGCACGTACCAACGTCTATTGCGCTCGCCGCTTGAGTTCTCTATCCATGTCATCCTTGTGTACCATCCATAAAAGTGCATG
This sequence comes from Amblyomma mixtum, assembly GCF_055824585.1. Classification (NCBI taxonomy): domain Eukaryota; kingdom Metazoa; phylum Arthropoda; class Arachnida; order Ixodida; family Ixodidae; genus Amblyomma; species Amblyomma mixtum. The sequence goes on from NC_143018.1 coordinate 43,295,390, forward strand.
CTATTCCAAACACAAGGCCCTGATCGCAGGAAGAATGCAGATCCGGTATAAATTAGCCCTTGTAATTTAGGAGTTGAAGAAGAAACTTCTTGCAAGGCCTGCGGAAGATATGTCACAATGTTGTATGCTGTACACAACGTAACACGGAGAGATGGATCCAGCTCACATGTCTTAAGAGAACTAGAGTGCCCCGTGGAAGAAAAGATGACATTTCTGCTCACAGAGAACCAAGTGTTAGAAAAGAACGCCTCCCGGCATCCCAGACATCTGGTGACAGCCGGCTGGACCACAAATGTGCCTTCATTCACGAAGCACGGACCATAGTTTATGGATGCTTATAGGAAAGGTTCAACTACCCGCCCACAGCACACAACTTTCCTAGAAACCGGTGCGGCCTCTGCCTTAGCGCTTCCCTACGAACCTCCTCCTCTGTTGTCCGTCTCTTTCGTGTCAAAATAAAAGGACGAATCAACCCCTTCCATGCCCCTCCCTCCTTAGCTTCATTGCACCCTATATTTTCTGTCTATCCCGGCTTAGGCTGGCCACGTAAGGTTCTGCCAGTCTGCCGCGATTCGGATGCTCTGGATATTGTAACGCAGCACCCAGTCCCGGGTTAATTGTCACGGGGCACCGGGGGCTCCCGTAGGAGCGTACTGAGTGCGAATTGGCAGCATCCCGCTCGGACCAAAAAGAAAATGCAGGGCTTACAGATGCGGCTTCGGGCCTCTGTGCAAACTGCGCAACACTCGCTGTGGTGCCCCCTCATGGTAACCGCAAGATTATGCGTCGGGTCGACAACACATCCAGCTCGACTCAAATTCAGCTTTCAGCGGTCTTGGACGCCGTCCATAAAATAAAAGAGGCGACGTTCAGTCGATTGCGGGGACCCGGAGGGCGAGTGATCATATACACCGGCAGCCAAGAAGATCCATTTAATGAAGATTTCTAAACTCAACATCGTGGTTAATAGGAGAATGAGGCGTCCAACCTGTTTCCTTTGGAAACCTATTGACCTGCCCCACAGCATGGGACACCCCCGCATGAGGGACGGAACAGAATGTGGGCGCTCGTCACCGCTAGCCAAAGAGCGAATTACACATGAACAGGACGATCTTTGCAAACCAAACGATGTGGGAGGCATTGGTAAGAAAGGAGGCGGATGGTGGTGTGGTGTAGATGTGCAGGTGGAATTAGCTTTAGTCGCCTGTCTCTAATTGCCCGCCTGAGCTAGTAATTTAAATGATTTCGTCGCTACCACCGTGACATAAAGCCAGTGTTCCCTAATATCTAAAAGGCTGATTGTGACGCTGACCGCCGCTCAGATCAGAAGCCCTCACGGAAACAACACCACCGTTACCACCATCATAACCACCACCACCCCCATCACGGAACAGGATACGAGAGATGTCATCCAAAGGAATGTTCAAGCTCCTGTATGCTCAAAACAAAACATATGATGAGGTTTTGCTGTTCCAAACCTAGTTATACAGAGTGGAAGCTTTGTTTCGTTGCTTCACAAGTCTAGCTTCTCGATTGCTCCTCGGTTTCAGCGGTACGTTTATCTCGCGTCCTCTGCAGTACACCTTCTCGGCAGCTATGTCGGCTGGATGACCGGATGCGGCTTGACGGCGACGCCGAAGAGTGGACGCGCTCGCTCCGGCGCGCGCCTCATTCATGGCGAAATTGAAGGAAAAACCACCTACGTAGCAAGTGTTAGACCCTCTCCTAGTCACGTGGTGTCACAACGGCGGAGTCGGCAAGCGCGCGCAGGTGCACCTCTGCTTGGCAAGTGACGTGGTTTGCCTGTGCTACGGGCCCTGAAGGTCAAACGTGCATCAAGGTTGACCTTGGTCAAATATTTAGGGGAATCCCCCAAGGTGAAGTAAATTTGTAAGGGAGCAAATTACTCACTTGCATCCACCCAAGCCCAGCCATACGGCTACAAAGGAAAGTTATACAGCCTCCACGGAAACTTGGCAACTAAAGATAAATTCATCCTGGTCCGGGGTTCAAACCCGGACCACCTCTTACCAGAGCAGTCGCTCTACCTACTGAGTGAGTTAACCGGGACGGCAAGCTTATGGTAGGGCGAGTGCGAATTGATCAATAACTCGAAGTGGGAGCAGTCGCTACGGTTGGGTAGATGAGAATAATTTGCTCCCTTATTACAAAATTACTCCACCTTGGGGCATTCCTCTAAACATTTGACCAGCACTGTTCCCACTTCGAGTTACTAATCAATTCTCTCTCGCCCTACCATAAGCTTGCCGTCCCGGTTAGCTCAGTTGGTAGAGCGACTGCTCCGGTGAAGCGGTAGTCGCCGGTACAAACCTCGGGCCAGGAGAAATTTTCATTGCGGAAGCAATACTACGCTCATGAATGGCCTTTCGCGTAGCGGCGGCCGGTAGCCACGTTTGACCTTTACAATGAGCTCTGACGTCATCCCAGGGTGAGAGATGGGCTACCAAGTGGAGTCGTCGCGCAGCAGCGGCCGGTAGCCACGCGTGACATTTAGAATGATCTATGACGTCATGCCATGCCTAGCGACGTCATAGCGTGACGTCATACAAGAGTGAGAGGTGGGCTACCAAGTCGAGTCGTCGCGCAGCGGCGGCCGGTAGCCACGCGTGAGATTTCGGATGACCTCTGACGTCATGCCATGCCTACTGACGTCATAGCGTGACGTCATACCAGGGTGAGAGATGGGCTACCAAGTCCAGTCGTCGCGCAGCGGCGGCCGGTAGCCACGCGTGACCTGTAGACGCGGCGTACTGCGTTCCTTCGTTAGACGCGGCGCGCCGCGTTCCTTCCGTTAGAGGCGCAGCGCTCGCTTTCGCAACTTTAGCAAAGCTAAGCCCCCGACAATTTTTTAAGCATGAAATGCTTTTAGCCCCCGTTGTCGGCAGTGTGGTGACGTCACGCCGAGACCGAGAGCCATCATCCGGGCACTGAAATCCACTCATCCGGGCACTGAAATCGAGTCATCCGGGCACTGAAATCGAGTCATCCGGGCACTGAAATCGAGTCATCCGGGCACTGAATTCCAGTCATCCGGGCTCTGAAACGAGAACATCCGGGCACCGTACGAGACTTAGCGAGATTTAACGAGACTCCGTAAGCCCTCCTACGCGACCGGCATGCAAGCGCTGGTTGGTCTCCAAACGAGACAAAAAATAACTGCTGCCAGTGCCTTCTCAATGTTTATCAAGATATCAGTGGAGCTGTGGGTTTGATAACGCACGGAATTATAATTTCCGATTTCTAATAACGCGTGCAAAAACCACATAAATTGCATGTTGCACTTCGTTGTCGTACGTGATCCGGGGGAGAAGCGCTGCGTTCAAAGGGCAAGGCATCGTGCCGAACGGGTGGTGGCGTTCCTCCCTTCCTTTACGGTGCGGTTCGGGTATCCACCGAGATGGCAGAGAATTACTGCGCCATTTCCTTTCCTCAAAAAACCTTGCGTTCAAATGACAAGGCATCGCGCTGAACGGGTGGTGGCGTTCCTCCCTTCCTGTACGGTGCGGTTCGGGTGTCCACCGAGTTGACATTAGGCCCGTAAACATTTCATGCTTACTCTACTTTCGTTTACGGGAGAGGCAGAGTATTTTTTTTCTTTAACTACGAAGTTTCTTTGGAAGCTGTATGACTTTGTTTTTTAGCCGCATGATTGCGCTTTGGCTCATGCCAGTGAGTAAATTGATCCCGTATTAAATGGAACATAATCTTACCCATCGCTTCACCCAACTTCAAATCCCCTCCACTACCCCCATACTACCTCGACAACGGGGGCTAAAAGCATTTCATGCTTAATAAAGTTTTTAAGCATGAAATGCTTTTAGCTCCCGTTGTCGGCAGTGTGGTGACGTCACGCCGAGACCGAGAGCCATCATCCGGGCACTGAAATCCACTCATCCTGGCACTGAAATCCACTCATCCGGGCACTGAAATCCACTCATCCGGGCACTGAAATCCACTCATCCGGGCACTGAATTCCAGTCATCCGGGCACTGAAATCCACTCATCCGGGCACTGAAATCCACTCATCCGGGCTCTGAAACGAGAACATCCGGGCACCGTACGAGACTTAACGAGATTTGTTGTTGTTGTTGTTGTGACTGAGAGAAGGATGAAAAGGAAATTGCACGGGCCTGCTACTGGCTCTGGCCAAGCCACCACCGCTGCCAACGTGCAGATAGAGGAGAGGTAAGAGATCAGAGGAAAGAGAAAAAGGCAAGAAAAGACGCGTGTCGCAGCAACAACTGCGTCCGCCGGAGCGGACGCTGCTGCAAAAATCAGATTTAACGAGACTCTCTAAGCCCTCCTACGCGACCGGCATGCAAGCACCGGTTGGTCTCCAAACGAGACAAAAAATAACTGCTGCCAGTGCCTTTGTTTATCAAGATATCAGTGGAGCTGTGGGTTTGATAATGCACGGAATTATAATTTCCGATTTCTAATAACGCTTGCAAAAAGCACATAAATGCCACGTTACACTTCGTTGTCATACGTGATCCGGGGGAGAAGCGCTGCGTTCAAAGGGCAAGGCATCGCGCCGAACGGGTGGTGGCGTTCCTCCCTTCCTTTACGGTGCGGTTCGGGTGTCCACCGAGATGACATTAGGCCCGTAAACATTTCATGCTTACTCTACTCTCGTTTACGGGAGAGGCAGAGATTTTTTTATCTCTCTCTCTCTCTGGCGTGAGGCTCTGTAGGCCTGCGTCAGCTCGCTGAATGAGTGCATGCGCTCCTTCGTGAATCCCCGATCCGAGGGCACCTGAGCCCGGTTTAAAGAACCTCGTAACCTACACTATACTCTCCGCAGTGCCCACACTCTGGAGAGGTAGCTAACCTTTACCATATGGTGTGGGCATGCCAATTTAGTCCCTCAGTTGACCCCATTCCAAACCCCTCTGAGGAGTAGTGCGATGATCCTGACCGTCAGCACTGGCTGGTGCGGAGTGGACTAACGGACTATGCGGCCCACCCACATGTCCTACGAAAAATTCAGGGGGCACTTTGACTGTCTAAAGTGCGTAGAGGCGAAAGCGTTTTCCGCACCACTTTGGCTGCTTCTGTGGCACTGGTGGCATCACTAATTAATGGTTAATTGCTGATTAATGCCTGAATACTAATTAACTGCTAATTAATGACGCTTAAGCTTCGCCTTTAGGAGTGGAACGCGACAGTGTGTTGTAGCCCTGCCAGGGAGTCCACGGAACACCACCACCCGTTCGGCGCGATGCGTTTCCCTTTGAACGCAACGCTTTTTGAGGAAAGGAAATGGCGCAGTAATTCTCTGTCATCTCGGTGGACACCTGAACCGCACCGCTGAGGAAGGGAGGAAGTGCGAGTGAAAGAAGAAAGCCAAAGATGGGATGTAATGAAGAAAATTAAAATTGTATTCCAGGAAAGGAAATTACGCAGTAACGGTCTCACATATCTCGGTGGACACCCGTCAAAATTCAGGGGGGGCACTTTTTTGACCTAAAGTGCGGTCACTGATGTGTGGTTAAGATGTTAAGCTTCGCCTCTAAGTGGAACGCGACTGCGTCTTGCAACGCTGCCAGGGAACGCCATCGCCCATTCGGTTCTACGCCTCGCTCGTCGGTAAATTGGTTTTTGAGGAAAGGAAATGTATCTGTCTCTCATTTGTCGGTGGACACCTAAACCTCGCAGGAAGGGAGGGGAGGAGGATAGGAGTGAGCGAAGACACCGTATTCACTAGACGCGCCTTTGTTCATTCCAAACCGTCGAGCTGGCATGGCGGAGTGGATAGCATGCTCGTCTCGCACTCCGAAGACCGGGTTTCGATTCCCGAGCTCGACTAATTTCGTACTCGGTTTTATTTATTTATAATGGCCTGACTAGAATAGTTAATTAGGCTAATTGGGTAATTAAGCAATTAATTAAGCTCAGTCCCACTTACTTGAAACATCACTACATGATCCCTTCAATTGGTTGCACGGTTACTAGTCAAAGCACAATTGGCCCCGTTTGAAATTCGCGCACTGTGACGTCACGACCGTTTCGACGTGACATTTCTGTCGACAACTCCTGCTTACAACGATGAGACATTAAAGGCTTTCGCATTAATATTGAGCAAATAAAGATGTTTTCACTCACTCAATCAATCAATCAATCACTGGAGTTGTCTCACGACTCCCGTCCCTCGAGGTTCAACGCCCTCAACGATATTCGTAAATCCGAATTCCCCAGCTACGATGTTCTTTATGCCACCACAGCGAATGCTCGAAGATGGTCTGGAAATTAGAAAAAATGTAGCATTTTTTTTCCACAACCACAAAAGTGTGTGCGCCAAGTTAAGGCTAAACTTCTGCATCTAGTTTCTGGCGTTAAAATTATAGTATGCCTTTTCATATCACGAGATATTCTTCGAGAAGTTGCCTAATGTTCAAAGAATAATGCAAAGAATTTGAAGACTACTCGTAATCAAATTAGTGGTTTCTGAAAAAAGGTAATGGGGCAGCAACTGACACACCTCGATTAAAATAACCGCGCCTTCAGGTAAGGAAAGTGAGAAATGAAAGATGGAAAGAAAGAGGTAAATAAATTGTAAATTGGTTTTTGAGGAAAGGAAATTGCGGAGTATCTGTCTCACGTATCTCGGCGGACACATGAACCGGGCCGTAAGGGAAGGGAGGAAGGTAGGAGTGAAAGAAGAGAGAACGAGGTGCCGTAGTGGAGGCGTCCGGAATAATTTCGACCACCTGGGGATATTTAACGTGCACTGACATCGCACAGCACATGGACGCCTTTTGCGCTTCGCCTCCCGTAGTGGAGGTGTCCGGAATAATTTCGAACACCTGGGGATCTTTAACGTGAACTGACATCGCACAGCCCGCGGGCGCCTCTTGCGCTTCGCCTCCCGTAGTGGAAGGCTCCGGAATAATTTCGAACGCCTGGGACCTTTAACCTGCACTAATCTCGCACAGCACACGGACGAATTTTGCGTTTCGCCTCAGTTGAAACCCGGAAGCCGTGGTCGGGTTCGAGCACGGGGTACGTAATCAAAATACCAGGGGCGGTGCGAGTGTTCCGGGGTTCTAACCAGGCGGCAGCGGCCGCGTTTCGAATGAAGCGAAACGCAAGGGCAACCGTGTGCTGTGCGATGCCACTGCAGGTTAAAGATCCCCAGGTGGTCGAAATTATTCCGGAGACCTCCACTACGTCACCTCTTTCTTCCTTTCTTCTTTCACTCCAACCTTCCTGGTTGACGCGGCACTAGTGGCGACCCATGCGGCGAACGTGCGGCCCATAACGAGTACTCTTAAAACTCCAAAAAGGCGAAACGCAAAGGTGCCCGTGTGCTGTGCGATGTCAGTGCACGTTAAAGATCCCCAGGTGGTCGAAATTTCCGGAGCCCTCCACTACGGCGTCTCTCATAGCCTCAGTCGTTTTGGGACGTTAAACCCCAGTAAACCTATAAACCTACCTCTTTCGCATTATTAGTCCCATTATGCGAAAACCCGGCGACGCGTTTGCGTGCGTACGTCCCAAAGCGACTTGTAGATGGTACAGAAAAAATTACCGAAGACGCTGGAAATTCTAAAGTGTGCTTGGCGAAAGCTTTGTGGCCAACCCAATGCCCCTTCCCCGAACCACTTGGCGCCTGGCGGGCTTCCCGCATATGCGGTTTTCATCGTCTTTGGCGACTGCGCTCGCTATTTTGATTGTAGTGTTTTAGACCGCAGCTCTTAGGCACCCGTTTCGCGGCGTTGCCGTCACCGTTGCCCGTTCGGTGTTCATTGTGTTCATTGGCGTTGGCGTTGACGTTTTACGCTCCGATCATTTCAAGGAAAGGAAGTGCGCATAACTGGCTCCCTGGGTCAGTGGATGCCTGAATCCACGGTGTTGTGTTGTTGATGCGGCTGTATGAGCCGCTGCCTAGCAACCGTCGCGGTGGACACCCGAATCGCACCGTACGGAAAGGGAGGTAGTGGGATTGAAAGAAGAAAGACAAAGAGGGGCCATAGTGAAGAAAATGAAATTGTATCCGAGGAAAGGAAATTAAGCAGTAACAGTCTTGCATATCTCGCTGGAGCATGGACGGACACCGCGAGCATGACCTATTAAAGGCTTTCGCCTTAAAAAATCCCGACGAGCCCTTAAGAGTGGAATGCGACAGCGTGTTGCAGCGCTGCCAGGCAGTCCATCCGGCGCCCGAGGAGAGAATGAACCGGCTGCGGTGACACTGCTACCTGACGTCAAAGCAAAATTCTAGAGGCCCGTGTACTATGCGATATCATTGCACGTTAAAGAATACCAGGTGATCGAATATTCCGGAGCCCTTCTCTGCGGCGTCATAGCCATAGTCGCTTCGGGCATTCACCCCCAATAAACCTTCAACCAATCAAACTAAGGCAGTCTCTGACAGGGGCACTGAAAACGCAGACTCCTCGTATGTGTTCTCTCATGCAGCTGTCAGCCACAAAACAATTAGCTCTCAGTGCATGTGCGCAGCCATCTTGAACAGCTAGGGTGGGAGCTTGGTAATCTGTCGACCCACTTGCCAGCTGTGGCCAGTTGATGAAATAAAAAAAATTCCCTCATAAACCTGTTGTAGCACAAACCTAGGTACACCTAGGAACTAGAAACCTGAAAAGTCTAGTAAAAGGAATTCATACATCAATACGGAGTTTTCATATTCATTGTCGCCGTTGTTTACCTCCTAAGCACTTACACAGAGGGGCAGTATGAACCATTGGCAAACCAAGAATCTAGAAGATTACTTGGTGTTAAAAAATTGAGACAAGGGAGTGGGCGTAAATATTTTCAGATTTTCAAAGTGTAAACGCTACACTAATGAATCCTACATCATGAACTCACGAAAATATTTCCTGTTTCGCTGCTAATTTTATAGCCATCGCGTTGTTTTTTTTTCCTTTTCCACTGAAATAAATTTTCTGAAACATAACGTTTATAGCAAGGAACATGCCCAACAATTCTGGACTAAAGCATTTTTGAGCGGAAAACCTTCGATGAAAGCAGTTTTTTTTTTTTTCATATAATGTAAGATTTCGCTATAATCAATATGTTCGCAAATCACCCGATGCCAGCCTTGTATATTTTTTTTTTTCTATTAACGCTTCAGCTACCGTCAAAAGCGTTCCCCATTTGTTTTCTATGGCAGCCTTAAGTGTTCGATACGATCGATAGAAAAACTTTAAATAAAGTTTTTGCTACTTTTCGCAAGAATGAACTATTTCCTTTAATATTTCCATAACACTGTCCTACAATTTTCCAATTTTCAAATGCGAGAATGTATGACATGCACCGCGAAAAACGGGGTAGGAATACCACAATCAAACCTTGTCATTTGGGAAGTAAAGCAGCTCCGGTTCAGAGCTGCTCGGGACAGTGGAGATATTTGATCGGTTTTAGTGAACAGTAGCTACAGACTAAAGACGAGAAAGCTCCTCTAGAGACCATACTCTAGTCTTACGGTCTTCACTGGTAATATATGTTGAACTAGATGCACATCATACAGCTAAGACTCCCTATTATTTTTACGATGCAGTAGCTAGAAATAAAATTAATTATCACCCGAGAAACACACCCGTCGCCACTGCCCTACTTTGCAAGTGCGGCTGTGAGAAAAATCCGCTGTGCGCTCATTTTCCCCACTGCCTGTTGTCTCTGAGCGACAGCTCGATAGGCATTGCCTCACTATTCGAAAGACTGAACGAAATGAGTTTCCCTCGAGAATCCCCGAGTAAACGTTCACACTGCTCGCAATTCTCTCTCTAAGCCGCTATAGTGTGTTGTGAAAGCCGTGAGTCCAAGCTAACGGCACGATGCAGGAGGGCGCCAATTCTGGACTGGCGTGTTTGCGGATTCAACGTTGACGGACGAGAGAGAGCGCTGCGCTGGACACCGCGTGCAAACACGATAGCCCCTTCACACACTTGGCAAGCCCTGGAAATATAATCGGCTTGAAAGTTTTTTGTAAATGAAACGAATTTCGGCTAGTGCGGAGCCCTTTCAATCTCACGGGTCCTGACGGCGCATGTTAACTCAGAGCAATAGCGAGGATTAACGCTGACTCCTTGTTCATACAAACAGGTCGAACTGTATTTCATTACTTTCATTATATGAAGTCGAGGGTTGGACGAAAACCCGTCTGGTCGGGGGTGTACATGAAGAAGAAGGCAGAACACCGACCAAAATAAAAATGAACACTTTAAACGACGTTTCGGCTCCCACACGGGAGCCTTGTTCACAAAAAAAAAACTTGTTTTTTTGTGAACAAGGCTCCCGTGTGGGAGCCGAAACGTCGTTTAAAGTGTTCATTTTTATTTTGGTTGGTGTTCTGCCTTCTTCTTCACTTTCATTATATTCTTGAGCACCATACTGGAGTCATGTGCGTCATCTGAATATGGAACCTTCTGACTGCAGCGGTGGTCTCGTGGTTTGAGCATCCGCCTCACACGCGGAAGGTGCGGGGTTCGATACCTATTGCAGCCTGTTACCCACCGGTGAAGCAATGGGCACAAGTTTTCCGCTGCCTGGTGCTTGGCTTCTTTAGGGTGAAATGCTTGGGAAATGGGTCTCTGACCCCACAATGAGTAGAAGAAAAAAACGTTGTGCCGTGGCGCAGTTTGGCCACAGGTGCCCTTGCGCCATAAAAAATCATTATCATCAAATGTATAACATTTACAGATATGAAGTATTAATCTTTATATCATAAATCTTTACGCCACCATTACGTTAGGAGTAAATATCTGACAGCTACTGGCCTTAATAGGCAATAGATGGCAGGGTTGAGTAGTGTTCGTGTCGTGTGCACCCTTCATTACACGCCTTCTATGCCCACGGAGTGCATGCACACCACTTATTGGCTCTTCCAGGCGAAGCGCGATCGACGGGCGCTCTATCAGCTCATTATTTAGCAATAGGATAAGCTGCGGGAGAAGGAAAGATTAAATGCGGTGGACAGGATCCGGACACTAGGCTTCGAAGTAACCTGAGATCCGACCATAAGATTAGAACCATCATAACTGTTACAAAATTTCGAGACTGGTCTGTTGTGTTATCTAGCGCCGCAAGCGCATAAGAGAAGAAGACATCTTAGGCTCATCCAAGCTGTAGTTGTGAGCAGGATAATTCACACGGGCTCCCTTGCGAAAAATTGGGCACTGTGGAAAACTGACCTATCGAAACAATCATAAGAGGAGCTTACGAAACTGCTGTCAATCTCCCAGTAGCCACTTTTACAGTCCGACTCCTCGATCTCGGTCTGCGCAAAACACTTTTACCGAGCTTCAAAAAGCACTCTTGGAAAGTGAAAAACACGTGCTTTTAACGACACATGCGGGAAGAGCGGCCCTTTCTAAACTGGGGATGTGGGAGGAGCTAGAGGCAGGTAGCAAAACCTCTCTTCCGGTCCAAACCTAGCAAAAAGATCCGTGCATCATGCCCCATGCTTCATGCTGATCGTCAAGGCGGATGAAAAGCGAGAGCAAGGGCACCTCAGCAAAAACTAGAAAAATACCCTGAAGCCGTCTATGAGGACACTAGTGTCTACATCACGCCTAACAATTTATCAATGGCTACAACTGATCATCAACCGGCTGTCCAAGCTTCTATCTGTGCAGAAAATCTTCCCTCTGCAGAGGCTTTCATAATAGCTATCACCAAAAACACAAAGAGAAAAAAAAGGGAGTCCTCTTACATCACAACAAACTCTCAACGAGACTGTCTAGCCTTCCTTAATGGCAGGTTTCCCTATTGAGGAACACATCTAGTTGGAAATCTAAGCCAAAACCACAAAATAACCCGAACGCCAGGTCACGAAAGACTTGCTGGAAATTAGTTATTTGCCCATGATTTAACCCAGCGGCCGGATCCTCATCTCTAGCCCACACCCTTGCCTAGCGCCTACGGTCACAGACTAGAAAATATTATGCTACAGAGCAGAAAATATCCACCCCCTCACCTAAAACCTAACTGCTTTGAAGCAATAGACTGGAAGAAAATTTAGGACAACATTTTCCCAACCCAGTTCGTCTAACAAAGGATTACCCCTACCCAATGTCCGAAGGCATGCCTTTGATGTCGGGCTTGCCTATACGCTCTATCATATATTGCCGAATGTCCAGCCAAACCCAAACACTAAATAATGTCTAAGCCGACATATGAGAAGTGGCAGACGGCCCTTGCTAGCAAAACCCTGGATGATCAATTAAAATTTCTTCAATAAATCCATCAGTAAGCGAAAGACAGCGGCACCCTGGACTAGGGGTGACACATAAGCTGCTCGACCAATTTTTCTGTTTTAAAAGATCAGTTTTACCTCTTTCTGTCTCTTACACTGGATTTCAGAAAAGAAAAGGCACATATCTGTGCCTCTGAGCAGGTGAAAACCACAACCGCGCACTGAGGAAAAAGTGGTGAGTTTTAACGCAGTTAAATCAAGCGGACGTACGAAAGCATGTGCTTAGCCTTGTTGGCTTTTAGTTTTGCTTTGCTGGGTCGTTTGCACGTCTGGTGACGATATTAGTCGATAGTAGAACTAGTTAATGAAGACGACGTGCAATAAATACACAACGCGAGATTGTGTTGGAGCGGGATCGGCTGTGGACATAGCATATTGCTGTCGTGCACAAGTTTTCGCGCCACCCCAGGCTCGAAACCCAGTCGCGGCAATATTTTTTATTCATTTACTTTATTTAAGCTCACAAGATCAATTCAAGGAGAGGCTTCAGCGGTGCAACAGCTTTCGCAGCTTTGGTCGTGCAGTAGAGCTGGGTGTTAGTGAAAATAATATTAGGCTATAAAGGAACAGGAGGTATGTTTGGATCAGCCCGCAAGGGACCGATCCTTACAAACACTAGGTGGAGGTCCCTAGTTTGGGACCCCAGTGGCGGTGGCCGCCGCCCGGGCGCGCCCGACTAAGGCTTGTTGGGCCGGTAAGTCGTGGCAGCCGAGCAGGGTCGCCTCCCAGTCCTCCCGGGTTGTGTTGGGGATGGGGAGAATAGCGGGGTTGGAGGGGCAGGCCCACACCGTGTGATAGGTGTCCGAAGACACCGCCCTACAGTGCGGGCAGCTGCCGTTAAAGGAGGGGTCAAAATGTTATAGTGCTGCCGGGCACAGCAATGTATTGGTGAGAAGGCGGAGAAGGAGCCGCTCATCCGCCTTCTTCAGGCCTTTACATCGGCGGGGGTAAAGGCGATGACTAACTTGATAGTATGTTGTAATATCTTTGAAGGTATTGATCAGGTAAAAGTCGGGTTCCTCGTCGGGTAGTGAGGAGAAACATCTCGGTGAGAGAGTGCGCAACGATTGAGAGAGCGTTTAACGTAGCTAAACCGAGTAGACATGTGAATGGATGTGTTTAGCCTGGTTGGCTCATGATTTTGCTTTGCTGTGTGGTCAGTCTGGCGACGATATTAGAGACAGGTTTAGTTCTGATCGAGGCTAAGCTGATGTGATGTGTTCGCGCCGCAGACGGAACTTGATGAAGACGACGATGGGCAATGGACAGCACGAGAGTGTGTTGCAGTTTAACACGAGGCGTGACTAGCTGCGGCGATAGCATTGTGCCCTCGTGCGGTGGCCAGCGAAGCTGATCTGTTCGCTCCGTGCGGGTTCGAAATGAAGTGGCGGCAATATTTGTTTTATTTCTGCACCCTCAAGGTCAGGACGCCACACGAGTGTTTGTTAGGTTTGACCCCATGTAGTAAAATACGAAAGGTAGCTGGCAACTGAACCTTTTATGATAGCCTGCGTTGGTATACTTCTTTGCCACACGGCGCGGTGGAGACGTCAACCTTCAAGACCATGCCAGTTATGCGCCTTCCCTCAAATCTATTGGAGGGACTAGAGTGTGAATAAGGCTAGACTGGGAACTAGACTGTCTTGTTTCTCGCATGTGGGACCTGGTTTGGTGTATTGGGGTTTAACGTCCCGAAGCAACTCAGGCTATGAGGGACACCGTAGTGAAGGGCTCCGGAAGTTTTGACCACCTGGGGTTCTTTAACGTGCATTGACATCGCACAGTACACGGGCCTCTAGAATTTCTCCTCCAAAGAAATTCAACCGCCGCGGCCGGGATCGAACCTGCGTGGAATAGTGATTAGATTAAGGTGGAAATGTGGGTCGGGTCTGTATAATCTCCTGTGATAACCCAGTGGAAGTTACTCAAGCATTCTAGTCCGCATATTTTTATAATTGGCGGTGCTGATGACGTCACAAGCCTCTTAGCCAGTCAGGGGAATTTGTTAGGGAGAAACCCGGTGGAAATCCGATGCAAGACAACAATCTAAATACTATCGCATTAAAGTACAAACTTTTTTTTTCACAAAATGTTTGTGTAACTCTCGAAATGCAGACTTGCTCGGCGAACCAGTTAGCTGCAGTGCTTATACAAAACGCTTAAACATAAACATTGTGACAAATTTGAAATAGAGACAATATAGCATTCCCCATCGCCTTTACGATAGAGTCTGCGGTAGTAATAACACAACGATATCACAGCTATATAGAGCAGTCTTTCAAGCTTTTATCTTCGATTTGTTAAGGTGGAAGGAATTAAATTAATAAAGGATCGTAACGGAACTCCTTTAGTTTTGTTCACCGTTACTGGAGTGCGCGTTTACAAAGTTTGTAACATTAAAAAAACGAACAATATAATAAAATGAAAATATGCATCTGCAGTTCGCTGTGAAGAAGCTATTTCAGAGATTATGCGGATGATTTGAAAATAAGTGCGCAAGTCCTTCATATTTCAGACACTTCAACTAGCTTAGAACTTCAACAGTCAAATTCTTCCTCTCCCACTAATACAATTCAAGAGTCACCTTTGAACAGCCAAAGGGACATCCCAAGAAAAAACCGCACATGCGCTAAAAATGTAAATGATCAATCATCTTTCAGCAGGTTCCCGTACCCAAAAATGGTAGGGGGAGGTGGATAGTGCGCAAACGTCGTAACCAGTAATCAGACAACTTTTTGCAGTTTACAGCTCGAAAGGACATTATACATAGAATATACTGTATTCTGAATGTTTAAGAAAAAGGTGACTTTTATTGTTTTCATGATTCCTCCCAGCTAGGCTAACATTCACAGCTCGTTATTTCTACCGCTAAGCATTGAACTTTTAGCCCTGACAGAGGTGCCCAGGCGTAACCATTAGTGTAACGTGTGATGAATGGCGATGAATAAGCGCTTGCACAAACTCTCTTCAAGTGAAATACGATAGCAGTAATGCGCAAGGCTATCATCAGAGGCTTGGCTTCATCGCGGTGAAATTGGCTCTCCAATATGCTGTCATGGCTATGGCTTTCGTCCAATGAAGCCACCTTGCGACAACCTCGGGAACTGCTGAATAAAATGAACTGCTTCTCATGGGAGACATCCACTCATTTCTGTTCTTTCTTCATCTCTATAACATTGCCGCATAAAGGTCTGAAATATGTCGCAATCTGAAGTCTGTGGCGACATCAACACTTTGTTGTTCCGTCCAGAACACCTCATAAATAATCTCCCCGGGGTTTTGGAGCCAAAACTATAGTTTTGTCATGACCAGCGTCCTAGTGCCTGTGTGTGTGTTAAAAGGAAAACGATAAATCATCCGCTACACTCGCCGCCAAACCGTATCCAGTGAACTCCATAACGTATTCTCACTTTTGCGCGCCAAAGTGTCCCACGTGTCCCAAGCGGAAAATTTATAAAAAAAGCCAATTGGAATAGAGAGAACTAAGGACATGCTAGACAGGTTTATTACCCGATGTCAGTGAGGCCAGAATGCGCTCAGCAAGAATTTGTGCCCCGGAGCCTTTTGACACCGCATGTAGAGTCTTTGTGAAAAATATACACCCTAAAGGGTTTGCATTTGAGCCATGTAACGGGGTTCTTAAGCATATTTGACAGTCCTAAGCTTGGGAGGGTTCAGGGCTTAAGTTCCTCCCGCCTTCGTGAGACTAGGGTCCCTGAGTATGCAGAAGGAGCCGCGCTGCAGGGCTGAAAAGCAGACCCCTTGGGCTGGATACTTTAGACAAAGACTGTACGCAATGTCTAAAACTTGGTAGGCGTCAAAAGATTGCCGATTGGGCTCTCGTGCAGTATATGAGTTGGAAGAATTCTCCATCATAGCCAAAATCTTGATAATCTCTCTAAGCATATTTAAGTACTCTGTCCTTTGGAAGAATGTCGCACGACTTGTGCTCCAATGAGAGCCACTTCAAAAAATACGCAACAGCAACAAGGAACTTTTGCGAAGCTGTCTTAGACGCTTTACAGGAATTGTCACATACAATGCCCATTCTCTACATTATACCACCCTTCTTCAATATCTCGCACCGTTTGTTTGTTATATTTGTTCACTAACGCATAACTTTTTTGTGAAAAGTGGTGTCAGCAAAACACTTCGTGGAATTTGTTTTCCTTCTTGTCTGTTTCTTTTGGTCCAACGTTGTTATCTTCACTATCAGCCGAGAACCGCATCATAAATCTCACTGTATGCTGCAAGTGCCATAGCAGAGGATTTTCCACATTCCTTGTGTAGCAGTGTACCTTGTAACGGGTAGCCATTATCAGCCACTTTAAATACAGAATACCGTGCCCTACCTTTATGAGAGTGACCGCAAGCAATTTTAGTGTTGGGGGGGAAGGGGGAAGGAGGAGTGGTGTGACTGGAAAAAAGAGGCGCCGCAAAATGAGGTATTTATCTGGCGTCGAATGCTTTCCAGCCTCCACAGCAAAATAGCTACGAGGGTCATCCCAAAAGTAAGGTCTCCAGTTCTTTTATATATCGAAAGAAATATTTATTTTCAGTAATTTACAAATCACTTAAAAGGCAGACCACTCTTCTATTTTCCCGCATAATCACCGTTGCAGGCTATGCATTTTTGTAGACGCTGGGGCAGCTTTTGTATGCCCATATCATACCAGCTCGCCACCATGCCTCTAAGGAAGCGTTTGACCGCATCTTTCACTTCGTCATCATCGGTGAAGCGCCTTCCAGCGAGATGTTCTTTTAGCTTTGGAAACCAGTGGTAGTCACTTGATGCCAAGTCCGGACTGTAGGGTGGGTGGCTGATGACGTCCCATCCAAACTGTTGCAGGAGAGCGACGGTTTGCCAGGCAACGTGGGGGCGAGCGTTGTCGTGGAGAAGACTCACGCCCTTGCTTATAGCATTCCCCTTCTGCGATTTCGAATCGCCCGTCTGAGTTTCTTAAGGGCCTCACAATATCTGTCCACATTTACTGTGGTGCCAGGAGCCATGAAATCTACCAACAATACCCCTTTTCAATCACAAAACACAGTTGCCATGACATTGCCGGCAGACTGTGTTCGGTTCAATTTTCGCGGCTTGGGCGAAGAGGAGTACCGCCACTCACGTGATTCTTGTTTCTTGTTCGGTCTCAGGTGTGAAGTGGAATGTTCAGGTTTCGTCACCCGTGAAAACGGAATCCAAAAAGGTCGCCTTTTCATCTCCATAAAGCCGAAGAAATTCGCGGGAGGAGTCAAGGTGTTGCCGTTGATGGTCGTCCGTGAACATTCGCGGAACCCTACTTGCTCACACCTCCCGATATTTCAACTTTGCTGTCAAAATCCCATGAATAGTGCTTCTAGAAACGCCAGGGACCAAAATGCAGAGTTCGTCGAATGTGATCCATCGATCTTGCAGCATCATTTCTTCGGCCTTCGCGACTGTCTCATGAGAAATTGACGGCCTCCCGCTTCTTCCTTCGTCGTGAATTCCAGTGCGACCAGCTGCGAACTCCCTACACTACTTACGGACGTTTTTGACATCCATGCACGACCCTCCAGACACTTCCGTCAACTGGCGATGAATTTCGATTGGTTGAACGCCTTTTGCGTTCAAAAATTGAATAACTGCGCGAATTTCGCACCTGGCGGTAGCGGCAAACGGCAGCTCCATTTCAAATGGCTGCCGTACCAGGACTGACTCTCTCTTTTATGCTGAGTCATGGCTTGTTCAGAAGACGGGGAACAATGAACACAGTAGACTGGCGAGCAGCCACGCAAATAATTTCCCTGCGGCCCCAGCCCTTTGGAGACCTTACTTTTGGGGTTACCCTCGTATTTTTGTACAGAATTTCCCATATGACTAGTGGATTAATTTCTTAGAGATTTTCGAAGTAAATCCTAAGACAACTTGGTTTAAACATCACCGTCCTTGCAACAAAATATTTCCGCTTAAATAGGAGGAACGACAGGTCAGCAACCATTAATACTGCAAGCAGCATCTTTCTCAGAAATATGCCCTCAGCTCCGAGAAAATATCAAGGTTCATTCTAGCCGGCAACGGTCGTTTTACGAACGCTAGAATGTGGGCGATAGCATTCTGAATCGGAACAACTTCACTGTCGAGAAGATTGAAAGAATGTATTCAGCAAGAGCTACGCACTTATATCTAGCACGACTAAGCAAACTTACGACAGACTTGACGCCCTGTTAACTATACAACTGTGATGTGCACACCACACTGGTGAGGGATTTTTGGAACGCGGCGTGTCGGCAGTGGTGCGTCGGACAGCGGAGCGCCGTGCGTGCCAGCCCCGTGTTGCGCGTGGGCGCGTGCGAGTGGTGTGCGCGAGGCAGGAACGAGGAGCGTATAGCTACGTGTCAGCAAACCGAGGTGTTGAGGAAGACACCGCAGCACAAGGCTGGTCGTTCAAGCGTGGAACAGTCCCCGGCGTGTGAGCAACGAATGGAACGCTCAATGCTTGTATGTCTGTTCAGTGAGCATTTTGGCGCACGTGTTTTTTTGATCAACTTCTTGCTGCGCATAATGTAGCAAAGCACTCGAATATTGCGAAACAGTGGGCTAAGACAGCAAAAGCACGAAGATTTTGGGTATCTGCATTGCATAAGCTTATGTACTCAAGATGTCGTTTCTTACTGATCCCACACTTATAAGGAACTTTTATTAGGTTCCTTGTTCCTATTTTTTTTTATACCTGCTTTTCTGGTGACACTGAGCTAGCTACAGTCCCGTAATAAAAAATTACAAGGTTTATGTCACGACTGCACATCGCTATTACGTGTCCCATGGGCAGAGCTGAAATGACGATCCCTGAAAAGTGCAACACGTGGACTCGATTTCACTGGCTCCATTTTCGTTCAATGGGAGAATAGCTGAGCTGAGTCCGTGTTATAGAGCAATCAGATGGCTCCCTTTTCTTTTTAAACTTTAACCCTGCCTACTAGGCCACTTTCTCTATCCCGGAGAAAATGCATATATGGCTTTGCATCCCAGAGTGGCGAAACAGGTCGGCGACACGCACACTGATAGCACTGACATAGAGAGTTCACCGACCGGCGCTTGCCTCTTATCTCGAATGCGTATGCTAAACATGCAGCTTTCCCCTTTCATCCAAATGATATAAAGGCGTGCTTTACTTTTTATGCTCCTGCGCGCACCTTGCAATGCTTTCAAACATTTAATGATACCCCTTTTCAAGATACCGAAACATTCATTCAAGCTGTGAACCTCGGGAGAGCATTTTCTAAAGTTTTTTTTTTTTTTCTTGCGAGGCCCTTAGCCTTTGGAGTTCAGCGAGGTCACACAGGAGAATACGAAAAACGCTTCCTATCTTGTGCATTTTGAATTGGCAGCGAAGGTTTTTGCTGAGCTGGGGCCAACGGTGTCCCTACCCTTATGATTACGAGTTTTTAGTCAGAGTTGAATAAGCGGAATTATTTTGCAGTGCGACAATTCACTATTTCCTATCGCGTGAAATGTTCCGAGTAATGCGTTTTCTCGTGTACGCAATTTCTATTTTCATTCCGACCTCTCACAGCAATCTCGCTTTGACAACGTAGTATATGATTATGTCCATACAACAGTAAATTAAAAATAATTTCAGCATGTGAACCAAAAACACGAGAAAAATAGTTAAAACAAGGACTGCGCAAAAACGCCCAAGTAAAAACTTAACGGAACAAAACTTTATTAATCCCATGAAATTGTTACATGATTACATGCACAGAGATGACGGTTGGAATTCCGACAGTGCAATGGAATATGGATCGAAAATTGGAAGCAGAAAGTTGCACGCGACGATAACCGTAAATTTGCTGCGCATGACAGTGAAAGCAGTGCCATGAAATTATATCTTTTACTGAGAACCTTTTGAAACACCTGGTTTAGGCATGCATTTCAGAGGTGGCTTTGTAACGTCATACCGAGACGAGGCTGTGAAGGATGCTGTTGTCAACAAGAACAGCAAGAACTCAGAATCCTACATTCATGATCACTATGGGGCTAAAAATGCAGACTTTACACGCAGAGACCGGGCAAACGCAACAAACACGTTCGCCAGCGCTAGATAGCCAATATAGAAAAAAACGTTTCGATTTTGAAAAATCTGCGAGCGCAAGTGCAGACACAGCCGCATGAACAAGCTGTTCCGCCACCGAAACCGTCACTTCGTGCCTTAATTTGGTGTGCAGTGTGCTGAGACTCCATTGCTCGTAAGTTAAGGTGTGCGGCAATTCGTAAAAGGAGCGCCCGAGGCCGAGTTAAGAACGGAGAAAAAAGACGACTTACGCTCCTACTTACCACTACTGTATATTATGCAGCGCACAGCCGTGCGAGCGGACAGCGTTTACCGTTAGTCCGCGTGTATTTCACGCCGTCGTGGTGCTACAGTTGAACTTCGCTCCAAGTAGCACAGTTTTCGTGGACCATAATAGGAATAAAGCATTTCTGTTACAGCTGCTGTGCTGAGTGTTTGTCGCTTCCTCGCGGTCCATGCAAGACAGTCACTAAAAGTGGCTCCGGCTCTGAGTATAGCTCATTACCAACGAGACTTCGAGCATTTTCATGTCCTCATATCGAGCATGGAGCGTGCCGTAATTTTATATGTGAGGCTTACATATTTATGAACTTCATGTAGTATGAACGCGTTGGCATGCGCACGATATAACAATTATGTCGCGGAATCCTCCGAAACGACTGCACGTCAGCTTATGAAGGCTGCTTGTTGCATGGTAGTGCTTAGATGATTAGTTAACATTTTTGCCTCTATATTTTGTCGACTTTCTGCGCTTAACAAACGAGTTGAAAATATTTTCGGTTTCCTAAGCACCGTTAACAGGTCTAAAACAAATGCGTATGATGTGCATGTGAGCGTTTTAGAGCGGTGGCTGCATGCAGGTGCACAATAGGAAAATGACCTGCGCTGCCGCAGGGGCATTTCACCTTACCGTTTTAGATAATAACAATAAAAATCATTAAGGAAGGCCTTCAGCGGATGCAAGGACAGGCACTCAGGCGATCCATTCGTTGGCTCAAAGAGGCGGAGAGCTCAGCAGCTCTCCGCCACATGAATCCCGATCACGTTTTCACACCTCAAGTGATCAAATTAGGGTTCTCATATGCCCTTCGGAGCTTGGACAAACCTTATTGTCGTCTTCCCACTACTTCACAACCGTATGAGCCGAAACACTGCCTGTCGGAACCGAATTATCAGACGCAGCAGCCGTCGCGCCTCGTCGCGACGGCTGCTTCTCAGAAGCTGGCAAAGAAAAACGCTCCACAAACTCTGCAACGGCCTGGGGTGTCGACTTTGTCACAATAAGTATAAATTTTTCTTTGTGCACAAAATCAAAAAGCTGCTCTTCCGTTCGAAATACATTTACGTTAAATGATTCGTCACTACGCCTGTTAACCTGTCGACCCCCAACTACACATTCATTATCTTTATATTGATTTTTGCTTCCAACTTTGTGTCTTTGTTGAGGATAACGAAATCACCAACAAACCACTTCTGAAATAAGAATCTAGCGAATACAAAAGTTTACCATAGTTCCGCCATTGCGCTGGAATATTTTCAGAAAGGTTAAAACAATTCCTCCAGAATATTTTTCATAAACTAAGGTTGGGGACTTACGCATTCATTCTATCTGCAGTACTCGTGTAAACTGTTAAAAAAAGCAGTCATACACTTGAAATAGAGACGCAATACAACATTCCTTGACTCCTTGATGGTACAGCGTCCGGCAAGGCAATATCAAGTCGATACTTACAATTCAGTGCTGAATTTTCACAATTTCGTAACTTTGGACCAATAAGGCTGAAGGGCCGTTATGGCTAACGGGTCGTAAGAGGCTTATTCAGTTTTGTTCTCTGTTACAGAGCTGTGCAGTTACAAGCAACTTGCAGAGTCAAAAAGCGAAAAAGAAGCACAAACCATTGTGTACTTCAACCAGCCTAGGCACTCCAACCGTAAAATCCTTTCTCTGCCGCTCCTATAGCTCGATACGCTTCTTTTGATTCCTCTCGGAGCGCACTGCAGAAGAAGCGACGTCGAAAAAAAAAACATGCAATAAAACAATTGATTTTCTTCCAGGAGATCAGTTTGAAAAAAGTAGCGGTAAGCGGAAATCGATATTGTGCTATAGCACCAGCCCATAATCGACGAAGCATGTACAGTTTAGAGCAGCAGAGATCATTATAGTATGATATATTACTGAGAACGCTTAAGTATTTAAAACGCAGTCACCTTTTTTTTTTAATTTCCTCCTCTGGACTTCGAGCATTCACGGCTTGTTAAATCATCGCCAGGAATTTCCCCTTTCACCCTTGGCTGGACGCCAGATAAAAGAGCCTAGGAGCAATCATGAACGTAATGCCTGAAGAGTGGTGACGCGTAAGAGTGCTGTTCCGCGCCTAGATCAGAGGGTATCATCCCATGCCCAACTTGCTCGCAGTACTATGATTGTTGCAATAAACGGGCGGTGTTTATGGCTTTTGTTCAAAGCACCCCCCTCGCGACAGCTTCGGTAATCATTGAATAAATAAGCTTTAAATGCATGCCGGTGCTTGAATAAGCGAGTTGTTTTCAATGGGTTTGTTCCGGCCTTTCTAAAAGAAAGTGTTCATGCTCCTTGTTGTCATGAACTCGTTGCCTTATTGAGACCTGTAGTTTTTCGTCATGTTATTTTCCTTGAACTAAAGTAACAAATGTCCGATTTATCATCTTGCGTTATGCTCTAGGCGGCGTTCTGAGTGGCGACGTTTAATTTTGTGCATTGTCATCCAGTGTTGGGATCTAGTCCTGTTGTGCAATAAACTACCTTGTGAAATAAAGTGCACATCACTTTTCCACTGTTCCCATTTCGTAGATTTTAAATATATTGGCTTTGAACAAAGAAACATGCGAGTAAAAGCCAAGATTGTTTTCTGTGTTTTAAGAGTAAAGTGACATACCTAGTACAATTGGCGAACATGTCGAGCGGCCATGCATGTACAAATGTAATTGCAATCACTGGAACCACAAGTCATTACTAGAGTATATTTTCATTTGTGCTCTTCTTACCGCAAAACATATTCATTTAAACCTTCGCAAAAAAAAATTTAACTTTAACGCGTTCTTCTCGATCAAGCTATTGTTTAGAGCAGCAAGAAACAGACTACTTTGTTGGTTGCTGCCGCAGAAAGCAGGAGATACCTACTAACAGCGATATGGTATTTGGGGTTGCCAAGTGTCCTGCTAGCTTAATGCACATGCATTCAGGGACACGGTTTCATTATTCACGCGTGTTCAGGACACTGTTTCACTATTTCCGAAAAATTATTGTTCATCCAAGTCAAGCAAAATTGCTGCATCGCACAATGTGTTCATTTTTCCTGCCAACATTCTCATCCTTGCTGAAGAGAGGCAACATCGCGTATCTCTGCAGAGCCAGAAGTCGGCAACGTGATTCCATTGAAATGCGATACCTCAAGCTACTGTCACCTTGTATAGTAATAAAGCTAACCTTTTTTTTAGACTTTGCTAGAACACAATATTTTCCTGGCCCATCTCCTACCCTGCTCAACAGTGAAGCCATCCTTACTGAATCCCTACTCTTTCAATGCTGAATCTATCAAAAAGTCCCACGTACCTTACCTATTCACAATAAAACATTATCTGTATGAGTGTATGCACAGACGCAGGAACGCTCGACATCTCGACGGAGAAAAGTATGCCTCTTATCTTTATTCCGTGAACGAAGAAATGTTGGCGAGGAACTAACATTCGCGCTTTTCACAAATCGCCTCCATCGCGTGAAAAGTTGTTCCGTCGTATAAAAAAAATGTGAACTCATAATTCGGCAAAAAATAAAGTGTCTAAGGTTGCTCCTCCTTTCAGCATGCACTACGTATATGATACGATCGAATATGATACGTATATGACGTGTACGTACGTTTACGTGTACGTACTCATACGTGTACGTACGCATACGTGTACGTACGCATACGTGTACGTACGCATACGTGTACGTACGCATACGTGTACGTATATGATACGATTAAATGCATTTACTTCGCAATACCTTCCGCAGTGCATCAGTTCTGCTCAGTGCCTTTGCAACCTTCGAATTCCCACTAGATTTCAATCATGCGTGCCACGTCATTGTATCACATCACGTAGGCGCTCAAGTCCACCCTGACGTCCACTGCGCATCCCGCTTAAGCCTGTTTTTTTGGTATTTGGTAGGGGTGTTTAACATCCCAAAAGCGGCTCAGGCTATGAGGAACGCCGTACTGAAGGGCTCCGAAAATTTCGACCACCTGGGGTTTTTTAACGTGCGCTGACATCGCACAGCACACGGGCCTCTAGAATTTTGCCTCCACCGAAATTCGACCGCCGCTGCTGGGATCGAACCCGCGTGTTTCGAGTCAGCAGCCAAGGGCCATAACCACTGAGCTACCGCGGCGGCTTAAGCCTTTTTTTTACGCGCACATTACGACACACCGTGAAATTCTCTCATGGAGGAAGGGAAAAGGACGGAAGCCTGCCACAGCTTTTTACGCCAAGTTTAGTGCCCGCAAAATATTTGTAAACTATGACTTTAACCGCGCTCGCGATACTGAAAGATTGTTTGCGCTATTGAAAATAGGTGATGCCATTACAAGGAATAACTGGCAGATGTTCACGCATAACAGCAATACGTCCGTACGAGACATTGTTAGGTGTAACCGTGGGTAGCCTGGCACAATCCTGCCAAACCAGCCTCCCAACGAAATGGAGCAATGGCAACAACTGAACTCTGAAACTGAGCTCCATGTACTTCTGTCTCCTCGCCCCATTTGTCAGAAGGGAGATGGAAAAAGAGCTCACTGTCAACGGCCATCTCAAGTTTAATGGATCGACAAGAACGTTGGAACTGTACCATTTGTCAAAGTAACGACTGCGCGATGTGCAAACACCCTGTGGCTTGCCTGGGGGAAACCAACACGCTCGCCATCTCTTGGGAAAAAGTCGTTCGCCGCTTCCCGAACACTTTTGTTCTCGTTTTTTTTTTTCTTTTTTTAAGTATATACAAAAATTGTGATTCAACGATTTTTAAAGGAAGCTTTTATTCTTACCTTTTACGTCCTCTAAAACGCTCTTAAAGTAGGACTCAAATGTCTGGCAATCCACGTTCACTGTCGACATCGCATTTTTGACACTTATCTTCCACACTTGCTCAACCGTTAAACGCCAAAGGTTTTTTCCGCTCAGAGTAGTTCATGAGTAATCTCACGAGGTTTATCGGCCATATATTGTAGCTTTCTCATGGGTGGCTTTTATTCTCTGTTGGTGTTTTTAAATGAGAGACCATAAATTATGAGCGATTACTGCAACCGCCACCAAACCATCCGCAGTGAGCTTCGTAATGTCACTTCTCCGTCTCAAACGATAAAACTATGGTAATGTCTACTGCTTCTTTAGTGGGACAAGTTTCATCACCTCTGTCTCCAAGGGAACTAAATGCCTTGGCGGAGTGCCGTTGTCTGATTCGGTTCTGCCAAATAAGGAAACCCTCATGTGAGGTTCCCAGTTCAGTTGGCTTCGCGTCTTTTTTGGCATCACATTCCTGTTTCCTACTGAACTGTTGTTCTGTGCATAAAATGTCTTTAGCTTCCATTCCAGTCAATATGAATCGAACATCACGCCATAAATATTGTCTAGTTTACGTCGAAATGACCACCAAAAATTACTCTGTAAATAATGCTTTCCGTAGTCGAATTTTCCGTGAAAATTTTATTCCCGCGAAGGAAACTTGTCGTATGCTCCGAGTGTGATTGTAGCACTTCCGACCTCTGTAGCCTTAGGCTTCTCGCCACTAGGGAGCACTATCGTTGCGCCAGGCCTAAGAAGCCGGCGTAAAAATTTGTAGTACTTCTAACAGATGGCGCTGTGAAGCTTCAAGAGAAGTATTAAGAAATGGCGCAGGCACATAGTGTCGACATAAATATCAAGTGTCGTTTTTTTTTTTCCACTAATGTGTTTTTCTTGTGTGCATTGATTATGATAAAAAAGCCCTGAAAGTTCGTTATCTTGCTGTCTTTTTCTTGTGGCTAGACATGACGTTATCTTTACTGGCAAAGCCGGGAACAATGTCACAAACTCTCGTCTTATTGTATTCCGTAAGATATAGCAGACATTTTCGATATTCCGGGTGCCGCATCTTTCATTTATTCCGCCGGCTAGAAACAGTCATGTTGAGTGCGGAACACCGCACTCTTTCTTTACGAGAGAAACAGCGTCCTTTTTTGTGTGTGTTGTTTAGCGGTTGCGGGGAAAAGGAAGGAGCAGTAGCTAAACACATTTCTCAGGCGACGATTGCCTCAGCGAGACCGACTCCAACACAACGGGGTTTTTCTTCAGGAATTCGCAAGTGGGGAAGTGGTTCAGAAGAGCAAGTCCGGGAAGTGATTCCTGGATACATTACAAAGATATCCTTCAAAAAGAAGGTTCGAAACCTTCTTCGGACGTTAACAAAAAATCTGGGCCTAAATATTTGCAGCGGGAGGGTAATCACAACAGGGTCCCTTGGCCCGGCTATTTGTGAGATTAACGAAAACTTAGTCTAGGGTGTTTTCATACTGCTACCTCCCCGTTTGGCAAAAGTTGTCCTAAAATCTACCATCACTCTATCTGATCATTCCGAAAGGAACACATTCGAATTGAAAATACAGTCATCAGTAAAGCCCTCTTTTTAAACTGCAGCCTTGCCCGCCGCAGTGGCGCGGTGGTTATGGCTCTCGGCTGCTGATCCGGAACACACGGGTTCGATCCCGGCCGCGGCGGTGGAATTTCTTTGGAGGCGATATTCTAGACGCGCGTGTACTGTGCGATGTGAGTGCACGTTGAAAGAACGACAGGCGATCGAATTATCCGGAGCCTTTCACTACGGCGTCCCTAATAGCCTGAGTCGCTTTGCGACTTTGTACCCCCATAAACAGTCAGCAGGCTACTGCATTTCGTTTTATTTCTCAGTGCTCGACTTTAATAGTTCATTTCCGGAGGCTTAATATTCGCCTGCCTGTGTGCGTGCATTTTTCGCCAGGTCAACATGTTTCCTTACGTTTTTTTTTTTTTTAATTCGAGCAACTTGTCTCCAAACGCTGCAAATGCAGGCGCGCCTCTGAACGTTCTCCTGTATAGCATCTTTGCAACCTGCGGAGTGTGCAGGGTAACAAAAAAAAAAACGTCAGAGTAGCATTCTAGTTTAACTAAAAAGTGGGATCATTAGATCTGCTGACTTTACAGCCGCTGTTTTGTTTCGTGCTCTTTTGGAGTGAACCGAAATAGTTATTACAGCTTTTCCTTACACTAGGAGGTATGTTTGGATCAGCCCGTAAGGGACCGATCCTTACAAACACTAGGTGGAGGTCCCTAGTATGGGACCCCAGTGGCGGTTGCCGCCGCCCGGGCGCGCCCGACTAAGGCTTGTTGGGCCTGTAAGTCGTGGCAACCGAGCAGGGTCGCCTCCCAGTCCTCTCGGGTTGGGTTGGGGATGGGGAGAATAGCGGGGTTGGAGGGGCAGGCCCACACCATGTGATAGGTGTCAGAAGACACTGCACTACAGTATGGGCAGCTGCCGCTAAAGGAGGGGTCAAAATGTTTTAGCGCTGCCGGGCACAGCAATGTATTGGTGAGAAGGCGGAGAAGGAGCCGCTCATCCGCCTTCTTCAGGCCTTTACACGGGCTAGGGTAAAGGCGATGACAATTTTGATAATATGTTGTAATATCTTTGAATGTATATACCGGATTAAAATCGGGTTCCTGATCGGATGGGGAGGAGAAAACAGCCCGGTGAGAGAGCGCGCGGGCGGCTGCGTCTGCTGCCTCGTTTCCTGCCAACCCCTGATGAGCAGGGGCCCATATGAGGTGACGGTGTGCGGGGTCCGTATCCCGTATGCAATTTTGGTATATTCGATAGGCTAGGAAGGGAGTGCAGCCTTGTTCGACGTTCCGACAGGCCCCTCGCGAGTCGGTGATTATGTATTTTGAATTGGAATGTGAGGCCACGAGAGCAATCGCGACCTCTTCTGCTTGTGTTGCACTGCGGGCTCTGAAAGTTAGGCCGTTAACTGTGTTGCTGTTGTGAACTACCGCGGCCGTGTACCATCCCCCGTGGTGAGGGCCGGAGGCGTCCACGTAGTATACACCTGTTTTGTTGCCATAATATCGGGCTAGCGCTTCCGCTCGTGCCAGGCGTCGACCATTATGGTCTTCATGTGACATGTTTGCTGGAAGAGGCCGCACGTGGAGGGCACGTCTCCACAGTTCCGGGATGCGAAACCTGTCTTCCATTGGAGGGGTGTGTTGGATATGGGACTTCCACAAGCATTGAAGCTTAGCAAACAAGAATCAAGAGTGCCAAGAAGGCGTTAAAATTGGTCCGCGACTTTTGTGGAATGCTTAGAAGTGTCCAGTCGAAGTCACCACGTGTTACCGTAAACAACCCACGCACACTGTACACTGAATTACAGTTTTTATTGCCGAGAATAACACAAGCTTGGCAGTGGTCTGAAAAAGTGCGCAGTAATTACCGCAGAATTTCGTCCACGCAGTACGCAGTCAAACAAAAATTTTTGTTCAGTTCTAGAGAATTGCAATGCTCTCATTTAGGGCTCCCAACCCTCTCTCTGATTGCTCTTTGTGTAATTATCAGGCAATAGTCTGTGTTATATTCTTTGCGAATATTCTTCGCTAGTAACAGAATCAATAATTGAGACTGCAGATATTCTTGGTCAGAAGGATGTGTAACTTTCGAGATCGCTACTGCACATTGCCTCAGGAAGAATATGCACACTAGTCATTTAATTCAGATGTGCCAGCATACCTGGCCTATTCTTCCTTCGCGATATATTTATGGCACCTGCCGTTCGAATAAACGTCCGAAAATGGAAACCTCTCATTCAAAAATTTACTCTTATGAAAGTAAGTAGAAATAATAGCCTGCTGAACAACAATCGGAGAACGAGCCAAAAATTTTGCAGCTCTGCCACGCACATGGTAGCTTCTGTATTGAAACAGCAAGGACCTGTACTACTGTCCGTTAGAGATTTATTGAAAAGAGGCTTTCCACACTAGAGGTGATAGAAAATTGCACCCAGAGGTCGTAGTCGTCAACAAAACATTCACTGTTCAAAATTCTCGGAACATTTCGGCCACCCTGTCTTTATACTAAAGGCATGCGCTATCACTTGCACTTTCATGATCATATTGAATCTCAAGAGGTCGCACAATTACCCCCTAATACGCGCAGTTTTGTTCAACGGGCTTCCACGCTACGGCTGATTCTGTGAGCAACAAGGTAGTAAATTTCCGCTCAGTCTGGTAATCATACAGCCTTGCCCGGCGACTTCAAACATTTCCTTGCTTTGCCCGTAAGAAAAAGTGGCGTGGCATCATTTCACCCGGTTCATCCTCCATTCTCTATTTTTTTCACTACATTTCGGCATCAGTGTCATATATAATGTCCACCAGGCGCTCAAGTTTTAACGTCGCAAAGAGCAGTCAATAAAACCAGATTAGAAGTGACTTATTTCGCGAGTGCACCACAGAGATAGGAAGGATGAGTTTTCGCTCATGACCGGGAAGTAAAGACTGCATCACGGTAGTTAGAAACAAAGAAAAGTAAAAGAGAAAATATGCCTCCAGATTTAGGATACCCCTAGATCATCTTAATGTCAATGTAATGAGGCGCTTCTCCACGTAGTAAATTCTCGACGCCTCCGATTTTAACAGAACGAAAAAAAAAGGAGGATCGCGTGGAAGTTGTTTGGGCAAGTTACTAGACGAGAGATTCCGGAAATAATAAGCTCGCAGCTTTGTTTTTTTTAACTGCCTCCCCCCCCCCCCCCCCCCCCCCCCCCCCCCCCCCCGGTGGATGAATTTTGTTTTCGCGGTATCCTGTGCAGAGCATTATGGATAACAGCCACACTATCATCTGCTTGTTTCCTTGCCCAAACAGCGGCAAGATGAGAATTTCAATGTTGTTGGGGCAAAGTATATGAATTGATACGGAACAACGTTTACAAAGGATTCTCAAGATGTGGATCTTCCTTAAGTTCCTTGCAATATCCTACCGCAATCAGCATAGCAAATTATTTGCTACAAGACATTCCACTTAACATTAAGGTGGCTCAATAACGGTACTTGCTAGCTTAGTAGCTTCCGGCGCGTTTGTGTGCTTCTTGGAAGACGTTAAATTCTAGTTTCTCTACAACTATCGCCCCGTCTACAGCGCATCTAATGGGCCTAAAAATGGGCTGACCGGCGTTATTTACTGAAAATTAGTTACATTTAGAGCGAAAGGAGGAGGTATTGTAGGCTACCATATAGCTTTTGATTGAACGCTTTTCTTTTGAAGGGCTTGTGCTGTAAAAAAAAAATAAAGTATTAGGGCATTGGAGAGCAAGCGAAAACAAGAAATTATGTCGCTTCAAAAGCAGTGCTATTTGGCCTTCCGTCAATTTTCCTTCTCTGTAATGTTTGTTATTTCTTAAAAAATGAACATTTAAGGCATCTTTCGCACGCCATGAGGGCTGTGACGGAAGAGACGTCTTTTCTAAAGTCATTCGTGGTGCTCCCACTGCATTACTGCTCCAGCAAGTTGCCAAAATATATTTTTCATAAATTTTTCCAGCATATATGAATGCAATGTATTGCGACACTGGAGTAACGAAAAATCATAACTTAGTACACCGAAGACTCAGTAAAAACAGACAGAGTAGACCGGACAGGTGTGAACTTGTGAAATATCTGTCCTTCAGGCGTAAGTACAACTCGTTTTCTTCGATGAATTATGGCCGCGTATGTTGTCGGCGGGATGGCGAACATTTGCGGGTTTTGTTCACCTTATAGCTATCACTTTCTGTTTGCATTATGGGAAATAAGTCACCGTGAAAAGACCATTCCTGTTCTATTCTTGTTGCCCTCGTAAGCTCCATGACGCAAAAAAAATTCAACATGCTGTGCCGATAATGGCTACTATACATCTCTAGGCTGTAAATAGCGAAAGTTCCTTCATCATTTTCTAACTTCTCGATCTCTCTTTTTTTCTTTTTTCGACATGAGCCTTTTTCGCTCTATGAAGGAGTAAAGTGTTAATGTTTTTCAGAGTGCTGCCCGCAGTTCTTTCTTACGATACTTCCTTGTGATGTGAATGAAAAAAACCACTAACAGAGAACTGTGTCTTGTAAATGATTACAAAAGAAAGAGCTGCATATGAACACAAAACCGCTACAAAAAACTTGGTATTTCCCCCTGTCTGTTGGACCCAACACCACCTATCAATGCAGAAATTTCCGACCTCTTCATTCAGACGGGTATACATAAACGCACATTTCCGGCCTACAGTAAAACCGCTATGTAGCGCGACAGTGTCTCGCCTTGTAACTATGTTTTTTCACAACCTCCCGGCAGCAGAAAATAAAAAATAAATACTTCCATTAATTATCCTGTTCCTAAATGCTGAACGGGATATGGCGCTCGGGTGATGACCCGAAAGCCGTGGGTTTGATCCCAGCAGTGGCGGTCGAATTTCGATGGAGGAGAAATTCTGGAGACCCGTTTACTGTGAGATGTTTTTTCACGTTAAAGAACACCAAGTGGTCGAAAATTCCGGAGCCCTTCACTGCGGCGTCCCTTATAGCCTGATTTCCTGATTCGCTTTGGGACGTTAAACCCCAGTAAAACCAAAACCAAAAACCATTTCATCGGTGGTGGTGAAAAACATTTATCGTCCATTAAATTGTTACAGATAGGTGATTTCCCCTCAAAATACTAGGTAGAGCCCCTATTCCGGGGCCCCATTTGCAAGCAACGCCGCTCGCGTGTGTTGAACCAAGGCCTTTTGGGTCTTGAGGTCCTGACAGCCGAGCAGGGCCGCCTCCCAGTCCTCTCTGGTGGGGTTAGGGTTGGGGAGCTTAGATGGGTTTTATTGACGCGCCCAAACCATGTGCAGGGTGTCAGCCACAGAACTCGCACGCGCCATCAAAGGATGTGTTGAAATGTTTAAGCACCGCTGGGCCCAGTTAGAATTTTGATGAGGAGGCGCTCGTCAGCGCGATCCAGGCCCTTACAAGGGGCCGGGTAGCGCCGGTGCTCCTCCTTGTAGTAATCGCGTGATGTATTTGAATGTAAGGGCCAGATTGTCTGATTGGGAGTACCCTTCCAAGGACAGGGAGATAGCCCGGGGAGAGAGTGCGCGGGCGGCCTGATAGGCCTGTTCGTTTCCCTGTAGGCCCTGGTGACCGGGGGCCCAAATCAGGTTACGCGGAGTTGGATCTTCGTATCGGCAACTAGATTGCAGTATGCGCCAGGCAAGCGGGAGTGCCCATCCCAGTACATAGTTCCGACAGGCCCCTCGCGAGTCAGTGATGATGTGTTTCGACTTGGGATTAGTGAAAGTCATAGCTATGGCAATTTCCTCCGCGGGTATTGCGCTAAAGGCTTTGGAAGTGAGCCCGTTAACTGTGTTTGTGTTGTGTACAACTATGGCTTTGTGCCATCCCCCTTGGTGTGGGCCGGCATCCGTGTGCTGCGCGATGTCAGTGCACGTTAAAGATCCCCATGTGGTTGAAATTATTGTAGCGTGAGTTACATTGCCCACAGTCTCACCGTTTCGCGGGCTTTCTTGCAGGACCATACAGCGCATGCGCGAGCAGCAAGTGATGTCACTACGCACAGCTCGCGTGCCTCGCCGCGCGCGCTCGCCTTCTTTCCTTAAAATGATCGGATGTAAAACGTTGACTATACACCAACGACAATGAACACAATGAACGCCGACGGCATATGGCTTCAGAGCCGCGTTTCTGGCACAACGTTGTCAATGCCTGCAGCTCACATCTCTCTCTCATCACCCCACGTACCTATAAACATGATTCAGGCGTCCACTGCCCCAGGGAGTCAGTTACGTGCATTTCCTTTCCTTAAAATGATCGGAATGCAGAACGTTGTCAACGCTAACTACAATGAATGCAATGAACGCCAAAGACCTATGGCGTCAGCGCCGCGTTTCTAGCACGACGTTGTCAATGCTTACGCATGCAGCGCGCATCTGTCACTACCTCCACGTAGCTTAAAGCACGATTTAGGTGTCCACTGTTAGACGAAGGCAGTTATGAGCCTTCCCTCTGGTTCAGGTTTCCACCGAGATGTGTGAGACAGATAGTGCGCCATTTCCTTTCCTAAAAAACCTATTTACCAATTTTGCCCTCAGCTTTCGAAGCTCCCGCTCCATTGGTTTCGAAGCATAAAGCGCGACCAAGGTGTCCACTGCTGGTTACATGAGCAACGGTGACGGCGACGCCGCGAAACGCAGAAACGGGCGCAAATAGAGCTACGCTCTAAAAAAGAAATGAACAAAGAAAATGCTCATTTCGCTTTGACACCATCCTCCTGCGCACCCTGTTAGAAAACGTTTCGATGCTCACGGCTGAAGTTTTAGCTTGCATTAAATTTGAATCCCCAAATAAATAACTTTTACTGAAAGAGGAATATCATCACTGGGTTCTAGCATGCACGCTTATTTGGCAGCACAGCTCTTTGATAATTAAATTGGCTCATATCGTACTTGCTCTCTTGAGAGCGTTTGCGCAGATGACAAGTGTCGGCTGTGCTACAGCAGACCGAATTGATTTAGCGTTGCATTTCAGCCGACGGCACTCGCTATGTATCTTTGTTTTTTTTTTTTTTTTGCAGCGGGATGGATGTCCCTTTTTGATCGTATGTCCAAACAAACTTCTCTTAAGCGTATATAGTGCCAGTGGATGTGGGATAATCAGCTGAGCGCAGTGAGGCGCTAAAGCAGCCAGGCAGGCCATGAACGCTGCCATTTCGAAAAATAAAGTGATGGAAGTCAGCCGCCGTTTTAGAAGCCATGTTTCGTAATTGCTGTCCCATCCCCATTCATTATCACTGGCTCCGTCATGACCCGCAATGAACATAGCCGGCTGGGTTTGTTGCGGAACCTTGCCATCGATATCATCCCTTATGGCCTCCCTCATCCATCCCATGTTCTCGCCCACAATACGCGAGCCTGTGCAGCGTGCACACCGGATATTCCGTATCGATGGCACTGAATCAGGATGGCTTCCCCAGTTGCTTCCTACAACGTCCATTTCCGCCACCTCATCGGCGCCTTCCCCTGCACCGCCATCCCCCGCGCCCGCTACACCTCTGCCTTCCATACAAAGCCACACGAAGAGTGGACGACCCCAAGTGGCGAAGAGGAGCGCAAGCTGTGGCGCTCAGACGGCTGAGCTTTTTACGAGAAAATATACGCCTGTCGTTGTAACCACATTTTTCTACCTCTTTCTTGTTTTTCCCTGTCCCACAGTCAGAAGCAAACTCTTCTCCAGCTTGCGCTGGCGTAATCAGTTACCATACAAGCGATCGTTCATCATCGTACCCTCTTCAGCCATTCTGTCTCCACATTCTTGCCACATGTACAGTAAGCAGCGCTGATCTTTTATCCTCGAGCACTGGTGAATTGCCAATGAATATCAGACCAGACTGACTGCACTGCACACGACAATAATACAAGCAGGTGCGTTTACAGGCAAATTAAAGAGAGACACTATGCGCAATGACATGAAGTGATTGTCTTTCCTGACTCATTTCGGTGCCACTAAGTTTCTCTTCTTTCCCCCTTTGTTCCCCTCTCCACGTGTAGGGCACCCTGCTGGACATCGCCTGGTTAACCTCCCTGCCTTTCCGCCATTCTGTTTCTCTCTTCCTGACACATTCGAGGCTGCGCAAAATGTATTAGGTCGAGTGAATGCACTACCGGCCTTATTGGCTTGGCATATTAACGTAGAAAACTACTCCGACAGGAGGCACTGTGAACATAGGACAGGGGAGTAGCTAATGCTGTTGAGATACAAGTATATGTCTAGGGTCTCTCCTTTCGCACGCCCCCAGTCAACCTGCGTGAAGCCGTCGGGCAGGGTAGTTTCAAAGCGCGAGCCAAGCTCACTCTCTCAAGTTATTCGGCATCTTGAAGAACGGTGAGCCCTCGATTCTTGACAATACAGCTTAATAGTTGTACATGGAAATATAAATTTATCAACGTGACGAAATAGATAGTTCTCAATTGTTCCGATATTTGTCCCTTTTAGGGGACAAATAACGTAACAATGGAGCATTTACTCCGTGGTTCAAGTCGTTCTGCTTTCACGCTTATTTGCCATGAGAGCTAGCATGAATACATGTCATAAAGGTGGCTAAAAAACAGCAAATTCAGCAATTTAAGCAGAACTAGTAAACTGCATCTGCAGCGGTTTCAGCAATGTAGTAACCTTTATAGGTAGCCTTGAAATAAATAACGGTGATACATGAGTCTACTGGAGTTCTTTTTTTTTCTGTTGACGCTTTTCCTTAATCACGAGGATTACCCTCAGTAACGCCACTTGGCCATCAGGTTACTAATAGTTGAAATAAAATGTTTAGTGCCAACGCTGCGCTAAATTTATCCTGTTCATTCATAAATTATCGTCGTAATGCTGAAGGTCCGGGCAGCAATAATGATACATTCTTAGCAGAACAATAACGAAGCACTCAGGGATATATAGTAAAGCAACCAGCTAGCGCTTCTTAGGTACAAGCAGTGGGTTCGAAGCAAGCAAAGTGCTTTACATGCTCTTTGCTTGCTTCGAACCTCGTTAGCCCGTTTCAATCTAGCGCCGTACCTGGCCGATCCGTCTTCGCGTCACTGACTTTGACGCGGGACGTCTTTGCGTTCGCGCACGCCAAGGGGCTTCGGGGGGTGTTTGTCTCCTTGGACCAGTCCAAGGCTTTCGACAGGGTCGACCATGCGTACCTTTTTCACGTGCTGCGGTGCTTCGGTCTGCCTGAAACTTTCACGGACCGCATCGCAGTACTTTACCAAGACTTGGAGAGTGAGCTTTTGCTCAATGGCAAGGCGTTACCGCCTTTTTCCGTGACTCGAGGTGTGCGCCAGGGTTGTCCGTTATCTCCTTTGCTCTTTGTCCTTTCGCTGGACCCACTCCTGCGGTGCGTGGCTTCTCACCCACACATCCGCGGGTTCCCAATGACGGGGCAGGAGACTGTGGCGGTCACTGCGTACGCAGATGACATCGGAATTTTCGTGCGGGACGGCGAGAGCCTTCGTCATTTTTTGGCCATGTTCGAGACATACGCCGCTCTGTCAGGGGCGGAGCTCAACGCCGCCAAGAGTAGCGCCTTGCGTTTCGGCACGTTCAGAGACCCGCTGCCGATCCCGATACCATTCGTGGACGCAGTGCGGGTATTGGGAGTCGTCTTCGAACAGTCCGGCGTCTCTCCCCGTACCTGGGAAGCCGTCGTCTCGCGGACGACGAAAGCTCTCGCAGAGGCGGCCCAGTTCGAGCTCTCCTTTTCAGCGAAAGTGGCCGTCGTCAAAACGCGAGCCTACGCTTTCGCATTCTACGTCGCTCGTGTCGCTGCGCTACCGCGCCGAACAGCAGGACGCCTGGCCTCCTTGGTGGGAGCCTTCATCTGGGATGGCCGCACGGCGTCCGTCGCCCGCCGTTTCCTGCACCTCCCCGCGAACCGAGGAGGCCTCGGGCTGCCTTGCGTGGCCACAGTTGCTCGGGCGTTCAGCGCCAAGTGGGTGGCAACACTCGTTGCCGACGCGTCTTACCCGGGGCGCTCGCTGCTCCACTACTGGCTGAGCACAGCTCGCCGAGCGTTCGCCCCGGGTCGGCACTCAGGCCCGCAGGCCGAGCGACCCCTCGCCTTCTACCGTGCCGCCGCGGGTTTCCAGCTCAGCCTTGCGGCGGACCTCCCGGGCGTCGAGCTCGCCGACACGTCAGCTTTGCGCATAAGTGAATTGGTCGCGTGCGCGCAGCTCAGCCCTGACGACCAGAGGCGCACCGCGGTCCGCAAGTGGAGGGCGTGGGCCGCGAGTTCGCTACCCAGCGAGGTCCGAGACTTCGAGTGGAAGCGGCGGTGGGGCGTTCTCCCGACGCGAGAGCGCCTTGCAGCGTGGGGCGTCGTGCCCAACGACAGGTGCCCCCAGTGTGGTGCATCTGAGACGGCGCACCACGTGTTCTTTGAGTGCCCGGTTGCACTGGTGATGTGGCGCCTAGTGTGGCGCATGTTTTCCGTCCGCGCCGGCCCCGGAGCTCGGCGTCAGCGCGGCTTGTTTTCGCGCCTTGTTGTTGCCTGTGTTTATTTTGTGCTGTGGCGCCGCCGCTGCCTGGCTGAGGCCCGCAGGCAACCGGCGCGCGCAATGTATCCAGCGTTGCAGAATCTCCGCCTCCTCCTGTGGACATTCCTGTCTGACCGGCTGGAACAGGACGGAGAAGCGCTCTTTCTGCAGCGCTGGCACACGCGCTTCTTTGTAGTGCGGAGAGGCAGGCTTAGAGTGCCAGCCTTGCTGTATTAGCCTCCCTTTCAGTGTGTTTTGATGTATTGGTTTGTTTCCTTTTTTTGTGTAAGGCTCCTTTGTGTGCCTTTAGTGCTCCTTTTTGCCTGTATGTGTGGTACTACACATGGTGGCTATTGTCATGCCACCAACTGTGCCATTAATTGCTCCTTATTTACTGTGGGATATGCTCCCGCCCATCAGTGGCAATTGTATTGACCCGTAAGCCACGGGCTTTTTGTACTAAATAGGTGCATTTTGTGAATTTTGTACGGAGCCGGCTCCCTTGTGCATATATGTACTGATTATGTATTCTTAGGTTCCGTTCGTACACAATAAATTTCTCTTTGTGCTTTACATGCTGAGCCTTCCGACGTTTCTTTCCGAATCGTTGCTTTCCATCCAAAATAGGACCCACTTACTTTTAACCCGCCGACGACAGTAGAGTTTTCGCAGCAGTTGGAAGAAACTCCCTTGGCGCAGTAAGTTTTCGTTCAACTTTCCATCTCGGATCTCTCGAAAAATAGGGTCGAGTCAAACAGTAACTACACGAGCAGACGCAAGCCAGCCACAAAACGACGCAGAAATGTCTAGACAGGTAGAAACCTCACTTGGGAGGTCGATTACACGCACGTGGAGAAATCGGCACCGCGCACGCCAGAGCACCGGCGACACCGACAAAAAAGAAAAATTCGCAAGTTCCTTTTTTGGTTGTTGATGTTTCCGGTGCGCTGGCCCGGGTTCGCCGAATAAAAAGCTGCATTCTTTTTTGTTTCTTTCCTACATCGGTGTGGGCGAATAACCCTGTTCCCCTTCGACACGCGAACTGGCTGAATCCTTTCCTGTCTATCCCAATGGACTGGACAATTTTCTTCAACGCACAGCGAAGTTTACCTGCTGTTTTGTTACGTTATCTGCCCTGCAGCCCGTGTTGACACGACACCTGTGCTCCTCTTTCCTCCTCTGAGGCGTGAAGTAACGTTTCACAGTTAAAGAGGATAAAGCAGCGGCATCGCATAGAACACCGTACTTCGGTTGTTGTTTTTTTTTTTCACGCTTTTCCTTGTCGAGTAAGCACCAAACTCGAGTGCGTGACCTCATCGCACGAGCCGTGGCAGTCAGCCTACTTTTATGCGTAGCATATTGCAATCACTCAGTTCAGCCCTTGGGCGCGGCCGGGCAGCCACCAAACCACCCAACGTGACGTCACGTGGTGACGTCACGTTGGGTGACGTCAACAAACCACGTGAAAAATAAAAAAAGAAAAAAAGAGCAAAAAGGGAAGAAAAATAAATAAATAAAAAACAAAAAAGAAAAGCAAAAGAAAACAAAAAGTAAAAACAAGGACGGCTGAGCATGGTGGCGGTTGCAACCGCCCCGTTTCAAAGGGGGCGCTCCTATCCATCCATCGATCCATCCATCCATACGTCACGGAGGAAAAGCTGCTGAGAAAATCGAGTGCCGCCAAGCAATACCTCGCGCAAAAAGACCGCGCAATATGCAACGCATTCTTGGCTTAAGCAAGCTAAGCCTGGGCATTTTTAAAATAACCTCACAGCAATGTTTTCCTTTCGCAAAGCGTATCCTGCCTGTAAGTCTGGTTGCTTTCGTCGCACACGAGAAATTGTTCACCGTTGCATTCATTCTGCTTCTACATCTGCGTCTTCTTCAACTTCTATTTTCTCTTTTTCTTCTCCTACTTTCTTTAGTCCTATTTCAACTTTTTGTTAGTTCTATTTAATTCGACCTACGCAACCCTATTCATTTCTTCAATTAATCGTCTCCTGTCCTTTTCGAAATCAGAGAAAATGGCATGACGTTATTATACAATAAATTATAGATGCATGCTAATGCACGCTAACATTACCGTGCCATGCAAGTCCTGTTCTTCGGGATGTTTGTTGCAAGTACTTCCGCTGTATATTATGTTTCTACTCACAAGCCGCTATATACCACATGCAGAACCGCACCCTAAGTCCTTCTCTCCAACAGGAGGTTGAAAGATCGGTCTCCGCACTGCAGCCTTCCATCGTTTTTCTCCGCTGGGTCACGGGCCATTCCGGGATTGACGGCCATGAGCTGGGCCATCAGCTCGCCCCCGACACACTTTTCCGGGCATCGTTGATCCCCTGGCCCCAAGCCCTCGGAGGACGGTGGGAGACTCACCCTTCGCCGCACCATTAAACAGGTCTACCTCGAGCTCCGCCTCGACAAACGCCTTCACCCTCACCCTCATTCATCACTCATGGTGCCGGAGGCTCGCCTTCTTAGGCACATCCAAATGAATGCAGTCACACCCCGTCCCACCTCTTCCTCTATCGCTGTCGATCGGACCCTTCCTCTCCCAACTGCCCCTGTATCTATGCGGACCTGGCCCATTGCCTCATCTATTGCCCGGCTGCTCAGCAGTCGGGTTCCTACCCCCCCCCCCCTTTCTCTATCCATCACCACCTGGCTCGACTGGCTTGGCGCTGAAGCGGAGGAAGAAGAGCGACTTCTGGTCGCCTAGGGGGTCGACAGGCTCGGCCTGTAAATTATGGCCGAATAAAGGTCTTCTACTACTGACATGCTATTGGAAGCAATGAATGATGTACATTACATTGGAAAGGCTATCTGCACAAGTTGATTCTAATTAATGGTCGTGGATGCAAAACACACGCACATGGACGAATATCTAATCGATTCTACATAATGTGCCTGACCAACTTCCTAGTAATCAGCAACTACTAATCGCTTCAAAGTAATCAGTAATTAGCAGTTGTAGACGCCTCCCTCTAGAGGCGCTAGTGACGTTATAGCGTTACGTCATACCAGGAGCGTGAGACGGGCTACCAACTCGGCTCGTCGGGTAACGGCGGCCGCTTGCCACGGCGCGCCGCGCTCCTCCCTTTAGAGGCGCTAGTGACGTTATAGCGTTACGTCATACCAGGAGCGTGAGACGGGCTACCAACTCGGCTCGTCGGGTAACGGCGGCCGCTTGCCACGGCGCGCCGCGCTCCTCCCTTTAGAGGCGCTAGTGACGTTATAGCGTTACGTCATACCAGGAGCGTGAGACGGGCTACCAACTCGGCTCGTCGGGTAACGGCGGCCGCTTGCCACGGCACGCCGCGCTCCTCCCTCTAGAGGCGCTAGTGACGTTATAGCGTTACGTCATACCAGGAACGTGAGACGGGCTACCAACTCGGCTCGTCGGGTAACGGCGGCCGCTTGCCACGGCACGCCGCGCTCCTCCCTCTAGAGGCGCTAGTGACGTTATAGCGTTACGTCATACCAGGAACGTGAGACGGGCTACCAACTCGGCTCGTCGGATAACGGCGGCCGCTTGCCACGGCACGCCGCGCTCCTCCCTCGAGAGGCGCTAGTGACGTTATAGCGTTACGTCATACCAGGAACGTGAGACGGGCTACCAACTCGGCTCGTCGGATAACGGCGGCCGCTTGCCACGGCACGCGGCGCTCCTCCCTCTAGAGGCGCTAGTGACGTTATAGCGTTACGTCATACCAGGAACGTGAGACGGGCTACCAACTCGGCTCGTCGGGTAACGGCGGCCGCTTGCCACGGCACGCCGCGCTCCTCCCTCTAGAGGCGCTAGTGACGTTATAGCGTTACGTCATACCAGGAACGTGAGACGGGCTACCAACTCGGCTCGTCGGGTAACGGCGGCCGCTTGCCACGGCACGCCGCGCTCCTCCCTCTAGAGGCGCTAGTGACGTTATAGCGTTACGTCATACCAGGAACGTGAGACGGGCTACCAACTCGGCTCGTCGGATAACGGCGCCCGCTTGCCACGGCACGCCGCGCTCCTCCCTCGAGAGGCGCTAATGACGTTATAGCGTTACGTCATACCAGGAGCGTGAGACGGGCTACCAACTCGGCTCGTCGGGTAACGGCGGCCGCTTGCCACGGCGCGCCGCGCTCTTCCCACTAGAGGCGCTGCATATGCAGTAAAAAAAACTCTGCCTCTCCCGTAAACGAGAGTAGAGTAAGCATGAAATGTTTACGGGCCTAATGTCATCTCGGTGGACACCCGAACCGCACCGTACAGGAAGGGAGGAACGCCACCACCCGTTCAGCGCGATGCCTTGCCATTTGAACGCAAGGTTTTTTGAGGAAAGGAAATGGCGCAGTAATTCTCTGCCATCTCGGTGGACACCCGAACCGCACCGTAAAGGAAGGGAGGAACGCCACCACCCGTTCGGCGCGATGCCTTGCCCTTTGAACGCAGCGCTTCTCCCCCGGGCCCCTGTGCGCCTTTGCTTCGATGCGCGAAGCCCCTAAGAGATCACGTATGACAACGAAGTGTAACGTGGCATTTATGTGCTTTTTGCACGCGTTATTAGAAATCGGAAATTATAATTCCGTGCATTATCAAACCCACAGCGCCACTGATATCTTGATAAACATTGAGAAGGCACTGGCAGCAGTTATTTTTTGTCTCGTTTGGAGACCAACCGGCGCTTGCATGCCGGTCGCGTAGGAGGGCTTAGAGAGTCTCGTTAAATCTCGTTAAGTCTCGTACGGTGCCCGGATGTTCTCGTTTCAGAGCCCGGATGACTGGAATTCAGTGCCCGGATGAGTGGATTTCAGTGCCCGGATGACTGGAATTCAGTGCCCGGATGAGTGGATTTCAGTGCCCGGATGATGGCTCTCGGTCTCGGCGTGACGTCACCACACTGCCGACAACGGGAGCTAAAAGCATTTCATGCTTAAAAATCTCTGCCTCTCCCGTAAACGAGAGTAGAGTAAGCATGAAATGTTTACGGGCCTAATGTCATCTCGGTGGATACCCGAACCGCACCGTACAGGAAGGGAGGAACGCCACCACCCGTTCAGCGCGATGCCTTGCCATTTGAACGCAAGGTTTTTTGAGGAAAGGAAATGGCGCAGTAATTCTCTGCCATCTCGGTGGAAACCCGAACCGCACCGTAAAGGAAGGGAGGAACGCCACCACCCGTTCGGCGCGATGCCTTGCCCTTTGAACGCAGCGGTTCTCCCCCGGATCACGTATGACAACGAAGTGTAACGTGGCATTTATGTGCTTTTTGCACGCCTTATTAGAAATCGGAAATTATAATTCCGTGCATTATCAAACCCACAGCTCCACTGATATCTTGATAAACATTGAGAAGGCACTGGCAGCAGTTATTTTTTGTCTCGTTTGGAGACCAACCGATGCTTGCATGCCGGTCGCGTAGGAGGGCTTAGAGAGTCTCGTTAAATCTCGTTACGTCTCGTACGGTGCCCGGATGTTCTCGTTCCAGAGCCCGGATGACTGGAATTCATGGATTTCAGTGCCCGGATGAGTGGATTTCAGTGCCCGGATGAGTGGATTTCAGTGCCCGGATGACGGGAATTCAGTGCCCGGATGAGTGGATTTCAGTGCCCGGATGAGTGGATTTCAGTGCCCGGATGATGGCTCTAGGTCTCGGCGTGACGTCACCACACTGCCGACAACGGGGGCTAAAAGCATTTCATGCTTAAAACACCTGGGCCGGCTTGCACGAAACAAATAAGACCGGCTTATTAAGCATGAAATGCTTTTAGCCCCCGTTGTCGGCAGTGTGGTGACGTCACGCCGAGACCGAGAGCCATCATCCGGGCACTGAAATACACTCATCCGGGCACTGAAATCCACTCATCCGGGCACTGAAATCCACTCATCCGGGCACTGAATTCCAGTCATCCGGGCTCTGAAACGAGAACATCCGGGCACCGTACGAGACTTAACGAGATTTAACGAGACTCTCTAAGCCCTCCTACGCGACCGGCATGCAAGCGCCGGCTGGTCTCCAAACGAGACAAAAAATAACTGCTGCCAGTGCCTTCTCAATGTTTATCAAGATATCAGTGGAGCTGTGGGTTTGATAATGCACGGAATTATAATTTCCGATTTCTAATAACGCGTGCAGAAAAAGCACATAAATGCCACGTTACACTTCGTTGTCATATGTGATCCGGGGGAGAAGCGCTGCGTTCAAAGGGCAAGGCATCGCGCCGAACGGGTGGTGGCGTTCCTCCCTTCCTTTACGGTGCGGTTCGGGTGTCCACCGAGATGGCAGAGAATTACTGCGCCATTTCCTTTCCTCAAAAAACCTTGCGTTCAAATGGCACGGCATCGCGCTGAACGGGTGGTGGCGTTCCTCCCTTCCTGTACGGTGCGGTTCGGGTGTCCACCGAGATGACATTAGGCCCGTAAACATTTCATGCTTACTCTACTCTCGTTTACGGGAGAGGCAGAGATTTTTTCCAGTCTAATCTTATTCGCGGTCTAAAAGCTCTCTCGGTTTTGAAGAAAGGAAAGGCGCATGGATGGTTCACTTTGTCGGTGAGTGCCTCAAATGCGCACGAACGCCGACTAAAACATTGAGTTACCGAACTTAAGTCGGAGTTCGTGGTGCATTTGAGGTGTCCACTGACAAAATGAACCAGCTATGCGCCTTGCCTTTCTTCA
Source organism: Amblyomma mixtum (assembly GCF_055824585.1). Lineage (NCBI taxonomy): Eukaryota > Metazoa > Arthropoda > Arachnida > Ixodida > Ixodidae > Amblyomma > Amblyomma mixtum. The sequence continues at coordinate 43,339,477 of NC_143018.1, forward strand.
AAACCGAGAGAGCTTTTAGACCGCGAATAAGATTAGACTGGAAATAAGCCGGTCTTTTTTGTTTCGTGCAAGCCGGCCCTGCTTTCGCAACCTACCAGGCTTAATCAAAGCTAAGCCCCGGCAATTTTTTTTAGCCAGCGTCCTCTTTGGCGGACGCGGTTGTTGCGACGCGCGTCTATTCTCTCTCTTTTTGTCTTTCCTCTCATCTTTCAACTCGCCTCTATCTGCACGTGGCTGCGGTGGTGGTTCGGCTTGAGCCAGTCGGCAGGCCCGTGCACTTTCCTTTTCATCCTTCTCTCAGTCGCAACCAACCAACCAGTGCATGTTAAAGAACCTCAGATTGACGAAATTTCCGGAGCTCTTCACTACAGCGTCTCCATAGCCTGAGTCGCTTTGGGATGTTAAACCCCCATAAACCATAAATGTTACTAAAAAAACAGCTCATGTTTTAATTCAGCATCCGCTATTCGTTGGTTTTAGCAATGGAAAGGCGCTGTAATAAGATCATTTTAAGGCGAAAGCTTTCAATGGCTCATTCTCTCGTGCGACATCCAGCGCCTGGGGTGACTCATCGACGAGGGCAGCTGACGTCATCAAACGGATGAAAGGTGTCCACCAAGATATGTGAGACTGTTACTGCGTAATTTCCTTTCCTCAAATACAATTTTCATTTTCTTCGTTAAGGCCCCTCTTTCTTCTTTCACACCCACTTCCTGCCTTCCTGTACGGCGTGGTTCGGGTGTCCACCGAGATGACAAAATTACTGCGCCATTTTCTTTCCTCAAAAAGCGTTGCGTTCAAAGGTCCTTCCAACCTGCAAGGTGTCGCACCGAACAGATGGCGTTCCGTGGACTCCCTGGCAGCGCAACAACACGCTGTCGCGTTCCACTCCTAAAGGTGAAGCTTAAGCGTCATTAGCAATTGATTAACATTTAGTCATTAATTAGTAATTAGCCATTAATCAGTAATTGTCATTACTTAGTAATTAGTCATTAATTATGTGCGACGTCATCCAGTGGTGACGTCACCAGTGACACAGTGGTGCGGAAAACGCTTTCGCCTCTAAACACTTTAGACAGTCAAAGTGTCCCTTCAATTTTTTCTTTACTCCCTGCGAGGAAAAAAGGAGGGGGGTGGTCAAGCCAGCGTTCCTTTTACTAAACAATCTTTAAACAGTTTCTTGAGAATGTCTTAACCATTTCCGCTGTTTCTTCTTTTTCTATCATGCTATTCAGGTTAGAAGCTGTGTGTGGACGAACGAGCTTAATGTGACTATTGAATGTTTGGCAAGCGCAAAGCAAAGACTTGGCCCACGCATAATAGAATAAGAAATCAATCTTACGATATTCAGGCGCCAGTGCGCGAATGTTGTCTACATCGGCACTAAAATCTAGGGATGCTAAAGGTTCAGCGAGGGTTATGATTGGAATGACCGCGCTTTTGCGCCCACTAATGACTCGGACATAGGGCGTGCAGAAGCGCTTCCGCCTGTCTGCAATCATCAAATGAATGTGGTCACGTCTTGCATCACAAAATTTCGAGGGCGCTTAAGCTTCGCCTTTAGGCATGGGAAGCGACAGTGCTGCGAGGGAGCACAGAAATTGATTTTCGAGGAAAGAAAATGACTCGGTAACAGCGTCACCTGTCTTGATGGATACCCGAACCGCCCATAATACGCAGCCGCCGATTATACGCAGGTCGCCGATTCCCCCGATTATACGTAACCAGTTCGAATCCCTGCTGTGATCTAGGCTCTAAACTAGTAGGTTTATGCTGCACGAAACGCTGAATCGTATGACATCATCCGGAACATTCTGCGGCGAACGGTTGGCATGATGCGATTTTTGAAGCGATAGCCTCCCTACGCCATGTAAAGCCATGGTCGCGGACCGGATGACTGTGACATTGAAGTGAGCCAGAAGTCAAACCAATAAGCAGCCGTGGTATAGGTATGGTGTCCTACCACATGGCACCAAGGTCAATGTCAAGGACAAGGTCAAAGTTGTGGCAGAAACGCGGCACTGAAGCCATAGTCTGTCGTCGTTCATTGCGTCAGTGGACACCTGAATTGCGCTTTGAGTTACGTGGGGGGGGGGGGGGGGGGTGAGAGAGATGTGGGCTGCATGCGTTAGCGCTGACAACATTGTTGGTTGGTTGGTTGGTTTACGGAGTTCAACATCCCAAAGCGACTCAGGCTATGAGGGACGCCGTAGTGAAGGGCTCCGGAAATTTCGACCAACTGGGGTTCTTTAACGCGCACTGACATCGCACAGCACACGACATTGTGGCAGACACACGGCACTGCTGCAATAGGCCGCAGTGTTCATTGGGTGAGCAAACGCGCGATCAACCATTAAGTGCCCCCTGCCAGGGTGGAAAGGTAGACGCGCTGCCTACTGTGTCCGGAAGAGAGAGAGAGAAAAACTTTATTTACAGAGGAATTCGGGGCACGCCCCAGGGTCCCCGCACGACCCCACTGCACTCAAGTGTTTATGTTCCTGCGGTCCATAACACTGGCAGCACGGACGGTGGCGATGGTCTGCACGGCCGGGTCCTCCGAGTGCAGCAGGGTCTCCCAGTCCTCCCAGGTCTTGAGGTTCTCTGGGTCCCGCGGGGGAGGGTCCGCCGGGCAGAGGGAAAGGATGTGGAGGGAAGAAGCGAAGGGTTCTGGGCATAGGGCACATGCAGAAGTGGGAAAGGATGGATGATAGTGGGCAAGGTCAAGGGGTGAGGGGAGAGTGTGTGTCTGTAGTCTGCGCCAGAGTGTTGCGTGTTTGTAATCTAGGGAGGGGTGGGGCGGGGGGTAGAGCTGGCGTGAGGCTCTGTATGCCTGGGTCAGCTCACTGAATGTGTGCATGCGCTCCTTCGTGAATCCCCGATCCGAGGCCACCTGAGCCCGGTTTAAAGAACCTCGGGCTAAATGGTTGGCTGCCTCGTTTCCGGGATTCCCGGAGTGCGCAGGCACCCACATCAGCTCCACATGGCGGGGCGGGGGTGCATCGGGCGAGTCCAGTATGCGAAAAGCAGGGACATGAACTCGGCCTCGAGCAAAATTTAAGATCGCAGTTTTAGAGTCACTTAATATATACCGGGCTTCCGTGCGAGTGATGGCAAGTGCAATGGCGGCTTCCTCTGCAGCCTCTGGGGACGTGTCTGGAGGGAGAGGTAGTGTGAGGTGGGTGGATGAAGAGTCCACCACAGCTGCTATCGCTTCATCACCCGTGCAGGCAGCGTCCACCCATACGGCGTCCGGCTCGGGGCCGTACGCTCGATGGAGTGCCTTCGCACGGGCTCTGAGGCGCTGCTCATGGTGGGACGGGTGCATATTCCTCGGGAGCGGCCTAATGAGAAGCTCCCGGTGAAGGGGTCGTGGGATGGCGAGAAGGGTTGGGTCGTTGGCCGTTATTCTGATGCCGAGGGAGTCCAGGATATACCGACCTGTGGAAGTTTGTGTGCCTGATGTATTGGACCGGTCGGTGGGCCTCCACCAGTTCCCCGATCGTGTTGTGGAGGCCCAGGCCTAGTAATCTTTCTGTTGGTGTGTTGAGGGGAAGATGAAGTGCTACTTTGAATGCCTTGCGAATCAAAGCATTCAAAGCGTTTATGTCATGTTTGGATAGTTGTAAGTATGGGGTAGTGTACAGCACACGGCTGGGGACAAAGGCATGAATGAGGCGACATAGGTTGCGCTCCTTCATGCCTCTATGACGTCCCGAAACCCTTCGGATGAGGTGAGATATCGCGCCTACAACCTGCTTGAATTTCTTGAGGGTAGTGGTGTTTTTGCCATTGTTCTGGATGTGCAGGCCCAATACACGGAGGGTGCCAACCTCAGGTACCTGGTTACCATTCAGTTCAATGGCAATGGGGAGCGGGGACAGCGGTGCTTCTTAGGACGGATGAGGAGCAGTTCAGATTTCTCTGGGGAGCAAGACAGTCCGATGGTCCGTGCGTAATTTCGCACTCAACGTTACAGACGCCAAGCCGCTTATAGTTGCCTGATACGACATAGCTTTCGCCTTCTAATCAGGTTCAGCAGTATTTATAACGCAGCTATTAAAGCGAAAGCCTTTCATGCCTCATGCTGTCGTGAACAAGATGTGTTAGCAAATGTGTCCGCGTTTCGGATGCATGCCTTATATGGGCACATGCCAATCAATAGCCAATCGATACTTAATCAGGTTCAATCGATAGACATCGGAACATGATATAAAGAAATTTCATGACTATATTATTGTATTTAATGACTAAATGACTAATTGGAAATTAGTAGTAGTTGAGAAGTGGCATGTTGGACTGTGCACTGCACCTGTACATTACTAACACTAATTAATTACTGTACTAGTTAAGGTCACGAGAACTATCACTAAGTATCACGAAATGCGCAAGTCACGCTTAACTATCATTAACCATCCTTATAAGATATCTCTAGGTGTTTCATACATTGCGTCGAACATTCTAGAGAGTTCCATTCCTTCGTGAAAAAAATTTCAACTTCTGAGACACCTAATTTTTTTGGTTAATTATTCATGATGTCCATAAACGCGTCTTTCCTCCCGGTAAGCTGCACAGCGCTGAGCTGACTTTCCAACGGAAGGCCTTCAACTTCGATGTGAGCTTAACTGGAGTGTATTGCAATAGACAAAATTTCAACCTCAAAAATCTTTTCCCCCATTCGACGAACGAGAGTGTCGTGCAAGCAGTGTTGCGTAAAAAAAATTTAGTCTCGAACTGAATTCTTTTTTTTTATGTCACATGAGCAATGAATCCACGAACTGTTATTGACATGCAGTTGGGTCTAAACACTCCTCGGATTTTTCGTCGCGCTGGGCTTAACTGTGTGGTAGTTCTCGGAGGAGAGAAAATATAAACAAAATACAATAGTTTTTTTTTCCTGTTTCCAGAACACGTCTTCGGCAGATCTGAATCCAATTCTAACCTGGGCAGATATTCTTACTAAATAATGAAGGCACCTAGATCTGTGAAACACAATTTAAAAAAGGCCCCAGTAGCTGTTCACCAGAATACTGCCTAGGAATTGGAGAATGCCGCTTTTTATAATCGCGTGGATAAGGGCTGGTTGTTTCTGAAGTATGCGTGGAGAGCACTCTTAGGGCCATGTATTTAATTGCTCTTAAAAAGTATTTCTATTGTTTGTTTTTTTCACGCTGCTCTCCTTTCATCTCTGTTTCCCTACAACACAACTGTACACGGCGCTGCGGAGTTCTTAGTGTTCCTGCTTTTTTCAGGAATCCTTTGCGTTACTGAACACTTGACTTCTTGTTTTATCTGATATTAGAAAAATATATTTTATGTTTAGCTCTTCATACGCACTCCTAGAATTCTCGTATAGCAATTGCTCGTTTTATTTTGTTTGCAGACAGTTGGAACTTCTCTCTATTACGCGGACAAGGTATGCTACTTCCTTGTTCCCGCAAGGCTTGGTAAGTAATTCCGCAGCCATCGTTTTCGAGGATTTCTTGATATAGTCTGTTCATCGAAGAAAGACTATTTTGAAGAAAGACATCAGTTCGAGGAAAACCTCTCAACAAAAGTATTTTTGCTGGTTTCAGAGAACAGCTGCTCTTGAAAACCGGCAAATGTCAGCTTGTGTTTTAGGTACTTTTTTTTGTCATAGAGCTCACGTTTCATATGTTCGTTCCTTTCGTTCAGCTTGTGTAGCCACAGTTCATTACCTCAAATTGTGCCGGCAAACGTTTTAAGTTACTGTCACGGTGTACCAACAAGAGTTTTCTTCCTTCCAAAGAAAAGAAAACTCTACAAATTTTGTTCCTTCAAGAACGTGGCGGAGAGCGTGGCGGAGACAATTTCAAACTTTCCAAGGAAGCGTTTCAAGAATTAAATTTTACGAACAAAAACTCTTATTGGACACCGTTTACCTCACCATGAATTATACAGCCTGTCTGCTGCGTCTTGTACGTTTTCAGGCTGCCGTGCGTAGAATTCCGGGGCGACCAAACGTTCGTTCTTCCTCAAAGTTTTCGTACTTCTAGCAGCGTTTAAAAGTACCAGCAGAGGATATCTAGAGCTTTATTATCGTGAAAGCCTTTAAGCGGTTACCGTTGTCGACAGAAGGTTGTCAGCAAAGGTGTCACGCTTTTTCTAGTCAGACCAAGAAAAAAATCTTTGTGCATGATGGGATTCGAAGCACCATTCCTCCGTTCCGCAGCACAGCGTGCTAATGGCTACGCTACTTCCTGCCATCGCATATGTAGTTCTCCTTGTCTACGACGCTGAAGAGTGTTTGCAGAAAGGCATCGAATCAGACGGACGCCTCCCAAACGCCCTCCAGTGTTTCTCCAGCATTTAAGATTCACAAACAATTGTGTACTTAACATCTTAACCACACATCAGTGACAAAGCAGCAACACCGTGCTGAAGGCGTTTTCCTCGCCTCACTTTAGGTCAACAAAGTGCCCCCCTGAATTTTTTCTAAGTCATTATCCAGTTTCCATTTGATTTGGTGTGACGGCACCGTGACGGCAGCATGAGGCAATAAAGCAAGCGGCCAGTCTCAGAAACCACAAGATAGCGGGTCCCCACGACGACGCTGGCTTTCGCCACGTGCCGCACTCCTCTCGCTATTGGCTGCGATATGCAACTAATGGTGAGGTCCGGTCACCAGCGACTAATAGGCCAATGTCCCGACTGCATACGACTGTTGTCAAGGCGTATTTTTTGCAATATTCATGACGTTTACCTCGACTACGCTTTTCACTTTCATTTTAAAACACTTCTCCCCGAAAAAATTGTCATGCTGGCAAATGAATTCGCTTCGGAGAATCTATAGTACTGAAAGTTACAATTCGAGGTTCGCTCTTCGTGCTCCACCAAAGGTGCCCCACCGTCCGAGACAGTATAATATACGAAATCGGGCCACACTTGATTTGGGGCTAAAGGAAACTGAAGCTTTGCACAGGAATTTGCATATTTACAACAGATTGCGCAGCGAACACAAAAACATGGAACTGACTAAGGGAAAATATTCCCTCGTTAGCATCGCCGAAGCTGCAAGGAATCAAAATCTAGCTCGGAACAATTTGCAGGGCCCTTTTTTAAAGACCTAGGAGCCTCGTCCACATTTTGCCTCACCTAATCACAACAAACTCAAAACAAGATTTTTTACAAACTGCATGGCAGGCCTTCCACTTTCTGCAAGGTTGAAAACCCTCTACCTAACGAAACAAAAAGGAAAACATACGAGAAGACATCAAGAACGTTTCCGCGTCTCTCCGCTTTTCTGAAGAAGCGTGACCCTGTCGGCCCTCCTCCCATCAGGCCAATTATCGACCTCCGACGAGCCGCTACCACCGCAATTAAAAAGAACAAAACGGAAGCGCTGAACCGCGTTTCTATGCCACTCGTCTCCACGACGACTGTTGACAAACCTCCACCGAAATCCGGGAAGCGGCACAAACCCTGCTATTGCTGCCTTTGACAGGGTACCAGCCCGCTTCCAGAGATCTGTGGGCATACAACGTCACAATGTCACGGAGCCTGCTAGCCGCGTCCTTGCTGACCGTACGTCACACTTGATTGCTCCTGGACCATTTTTGCTATGTTAGAACAGGAGGTAGTCGGCGTATGACGGCTTCGACGGGGCGACAGCCCCACTATTCTTGGTGCCTCTGGCATGAAGCAACTCCGCGGAGGAGAATTAGCAAACCGTGGGACCCAACCCGCGTCTCGCACGCAGCCGCATTGTTCCCGCGGACGGGACCTCGGATGTATCCGGGAAAACGCGCCCCCGTCCTTCCCTCTAACTCTGTCTGGGCCTTGGCGGGTTAACCCACGACGGGCTTAACAAGGAGAATATCGCTTCATGCCGCCGGGACAGCAACAAAAGGACGGATGGTCCTAATAATGCCACGGGCATCCACCAATCCCTTACATTCAGCATATATACTAAAGTTCTATATGCGTTCCGCACTGTGTCCTGCCTGTAAAGTCAGGAGCCCCAATAAAACAGTTCAGACGCCAAAATAATTTTCAAATTACATTTAGCTGACTGTCCACGTTCATTCAAGACTGGCGCGTAAAATAGAGAAAGAATGAGGTTTACCGCGTTAAGGATCCGGCCTGTGATTAAGTGGGCTGGGGCAAGGCCTGTCGGGAACGCCTGTTATGGCGACCAGCTCGGTCGATTTAACCCGGACATTCCTCGCCACCGTCTAACGGTCCCGTCCGGCCCACTCCCAGCGCAGCACTGCTCTCGGCTGATGGCTGCCAGTCGCGCGTAAAGCAATAACTACGCTGCTACATTCCACCTTCGTGAAAACCATGCAGCGCGGCTCACAGTAAAGGGTGCAATATAGCTTCACCTGCATAGAATGGCCAAGGTCCTAAGCTCTAAACACTCTTTCTTGAATTCGAAACTACAAGTCATTGGGTCACGCCAGGGATCAGGTTAGTCCGGTAGTCACCAACAGGTGGCAGGAGAAAGCAGCTTTTTTCTGAACACCATAACGTTGCCTCAGGCCAGCTGCAAAGCATTTGCAGTAATGTAGTATTTGTAGCACTGCGCAGTACTCTCGAGACACTAAGTGTGGGAGTCACCGCCGACATCGTAAGCTCTGAGTGCAGAGGACAACAAATGCATGAAGCGAGGAAAGTAGCGAAGTTAAGTAAAACAACGAGAAAAAAGCGTCCGAAGTTAAGCATGTGTGCAGAGTCTTTCTTAATGATCGTAGTTTAGCGTCGCTGGGCGCTAACGCGACGCGTTAGGCAGGTTACGTATGTAGCGGCAAACTTGCTACAAACACGTACACCCATCTGCGAAACTATGCTTCTCCGGCGGCCATTATGGTTTTACTGTACGAAAATGAAGCAGCATCTTGGAAACAAACAATACTGTCTGAACCAGTCGTCTGTTCTTTGTCGTTCGCACAGCGATTAAGTTTATTATGGCGTAGCTTTCCGAGACATTCTCCCCATTGAAATGTGGTCGCCATCGGCGAGATCAAAGCCGCCACCTTGTGCTCTAGATTAGAAGGCAATGGCCACTCAGTCGCTGTCTCAGACAGCAACCTAGGTGACCTTATAGCCCATCCTCAACTACGGTAAGATTGTAGCTTGCGCTCGTAGTCAGTGCAGATGTGTGGAACCGTGCAGCAGAAGAACAGTTGCAGAATATATAACCACGACCAGCATTCTAGAAAGAAACAAACTCACGTAAATGCACTCACTATTTTTCGCGTTCTATCATTACCATATTCGGTGGAACGTTTCTTTCAAACTTATTCAAAAAAAAAAAGTAAGATACCAACGTCTTTTATACAGGAAACACCTAACACTATCGGAATCAACCAACTTAAAGGGGCTCTTGAACACCATCTGAGGAAAGTACATAAACACGCTTAATGACTACATACATTATCCGTCATGAACATCCTAACCAAATAATACACTTATACACGCAGCAGAGAACCCACAATCGCGAGCGGAAATTTAGGAGCCCCTTCTGGCGATCTTTTCAAGCTTTCGCCCTCCTCAGTAGCAAGCTGCTGCGTAATTCTGTTAAGAGGTGGCTATTGGTTAGATTCTTTTAGGCGTCACGCCACTTCCGTTGGTCATGTAAGAAAATCTCGGAAAAATGAGAGGGAGCACCTATCTGTATGAACACAAATAATCATTTCTTTGGCAAACAACATTTCATTTCCGTCACAAGACTACTGATCCAGCAACCACATTGATTATCGGACGAAGTAATTCTTGGCGTGTCGAAAATCGACCGCCAAATCCTAGAAGTTCAGAAGGGTCGGGTGCCAACATAAAGAAAAAAAACAATCTCCAAGCAACTAGGCCCGCTCCACATGAAAGCCATTCAGAGTGGGTCTTGCTCGATAATGAAAACTCCAACTGCAGATTCTGGTTGCCGGGTACGGTAGATATCGGGGTAAATTACGTGGGTCATTGATCGTAAGAAATCGGTCCCAAACGGAAGTCCCGTACAGCCTGGAGTAATCAGAGAGATTCGCTTTTCCAATGCTTGCTGTATGCTTCTCTTTTTTTTCCTTTGCTAACAGTATCTTAACGTTATCCCTGCACCACTCTCTTTTTACTCTTAGCGCCCATGCTTCCCGCCGTGAGAGTTACTGCACTGACATATGTGTCCCGTAACGGCCCCGAAGTTGTCCATTCTCGTGATGAGGAAAACTTTGATCTGAACTGAATGGTGCAGTTTTTTTGCGACCTGGAACCCAGGAATCACGCCGAATAAAAGCATGACTACCTCAGAAACCTTCATAGAAAATAAAAGGAGAATGACAGCCTAGTGATGACCATCAAAATGTCACTAGGACGATCACTGCAGCGACTCTACCTCATCTGTACTTGAAGTACATCTTATAGAATGACGACTGTCCCGATAGAAAGGCTGTCTCCATTGCTTTTATACTTCAACGCTTTGTGGTAGGCTCGGCTGTCTCCCTCGTTTGACTACAGGTAGTGAAGAGCTTCCGTTAACAATTTTTCCGCCGAGGAGGGCTAGTTCCTAGAGATCTTTGTCTCGCATTTCATTCGGTGAACTGAATGTTTTACACCCGTTTTTAACGCACGCAGTGTATCTTAGGTACGATGTATGTCTTAAATGAGACATGCTGATATATTACTAGAGGCCAGTTGTCGGAGCGCTATGCGGTGACGTCACTCTTCTCGCCAGTCTTCACATCAATTATCTTTCCTCTTGCTGAGTTCAGAAGATTTTCATTTGAGATGACACACAAAGAAACATTATGTGTCACATGCAATGTTGTGCATTGGCTAATATGCAAAAGTAGCTATAATGGCGTGCTAGTTTTGTGTCGCACGTAAAAGAAACGATTCTCTTCGGTTTCGGCAGACTGCCCGTATTTCTATGACAGGAAGTATTACCTGAACACCAAAGTACTTTCCAATTATGCGTAACACATAATTCGCTTTCATGATCGATTAAAAAAACTGGAATGTTTGAAAGAATCAGCCAGCGCCACATTACCGAAAAATCGCAAGAACTTCGATGTTCTTGTCTGTATTCCACATAACGCCCGGAAAGCTATGGAATACGTCAAAAAAAGCGCAGGCCTCTATGTTATACTAATGAGCGACGAAAGCTGTATTGACGCATCGACGTAACAGGACACGTGCATACATGTGTCGATGAAATGACGGCGACATGACGTGAGTGAACACTTTTCCTTCACTTCTTTCTTCTTAGAATGCACACGCTGAGTAATTAAGTATGTTAACATTATCCAGGTATTTGGACACTGGGTTCCATCTCATGTAATTAGGACATCAGCATATAAGCTCTAGTTTGAATTTCAAAACAAACCTAGTACTGTGCCGTCTTCTCGTTCTACATTTGTTGTGTTTCCTCATTTTCATCGCAGGCACATAAGCCTGAAGCATGCTGCACAGCAAGCACAGTTCGGCAAGGAAAACATCGCTATATATAACGGGCATAAATACGGCGTATCTACTCATACGGGAATAAAATATTTTTGTCCTAAAGTGATGGCACCGTGGCATCTTAGCGAGATAACTTAAGTTGAAATTGTTAGGGTAATTTTAGAATCAACATCATTAAACGTACCTCTACGAAGGTAAATATTTTCGTATCAATAAAGATTTTTCAGAACGTTGGTCGTCGGACACACCACACTACAGGCGCTGTTCGGGGTTTTTCTTTTCCTCTTTTTCAAACTAGTCCTTGCTCTAATTTTCACAAGGATCAAAGAGAGCAGAACGAATTTATGTGAGCAGTAAAAATATTGCTCTTTTTCTAAAAGGTCACAATGACTATCTTGCCGTCTTATACCAGCCGAAAAGTATAAGGAATTACAAACTTAGCACTGTGTCCTTGCGACCACGTTTCGTCAGACTTTTACGTCAGGCTTACTCCCTCACTTCGTGGACCGTGGATCGAAGACGTACCTTAATCCACCTGCCTTGATTTTCGCGCAACTTCGGTGCTGTTCACCGTGCATCGCAGTCTCAGAGGAACACCCGGTGTTTCACAGCGTAAGCAGGGGCGATCAATGATGCTGCGATGCTGGTTCAACAATTTCGGGCTTCGGCCTGTTAGCTTGGCGGCGTCCTGTCGAGGCGCGGAGATAATCCTGCTGCGTGGGCTCGCTCGGTCGCAATATGCATTAGCTTGGGTGCTCCCTTCCTGACCGGTCACCCGTTGGGGAAGCTCTCGTCTTGAGCGGAGAGGGACAACTTTCACGCTCCCATTGCATTTAACCCACCATCGCACCCTCCCTCCCTTGCTTCCTTAATCTTCTTCGGACCAACGCTCCTCACGAGACCGTTGTCTCTGTTTTCCTTCCACTGCGCGTGTCCTTCTCTGTCCGCTTTCGCTATAAAGCTTGTGAAATACTCAATATCCCAAATTCAAATTCAAATTCAAATTCAAATTTATTTTAGCATCAACAATGATGTTACAGAACTCGTGATGCAACGGGGTGCTAGCAAAAAGCCTGTAACGGCTTGACAAAGGCTAGCACCCCGTTCACAAAGCAATACAGCAGGGGACAAAAAGTGATAGCGATATAAAGAAAAGCAATATATATATGGCGACGGCTTTACATAATCATAAAAACATGTTAAGTGATAGGGCTAACATTGCGGGTTCATAATTGTAAGTGTTAATGTCTTGGAGGTGACTTGGAGGTGTTATCAGAAGAGTTAAGAGCATGTGGTAGTGTGTACATCAGCATTTGGCGGCCATAGTTAGTACGGGTGTGAGGAATCTTCCATGTCTGACTGCTTCGTGTGCTATATGCTTTCGCAAACGGAGACAGGGTCGCAAGGTTTTCAAGGAAAGGGTCATTATTTAGATTTATGCATGTCATTATGCATGTCAAACCTAGCCGAAGGCAAGTTTCCTATCTGAAATTCGTAGCACGGGACCCGCCAGTACAACGCTCGGAGTTGTTGCGGGTGATGCTTTGATTAAAGACGGCCGAAAAAAGTGGCGTGGGGTTAATACACTGTTAGCAAAAAAACACCCAAAAGGGAGTAAATGGCTTGTCCTCTAACGCACACCCAAAAGGAGGTTTTTTTACTCCATATGTATGGTGTTTTTATTTACTCCCTTATATAAGGGAGTTATTTTGGAGTATAAAGGGAGTTATTTTGGAGTGAAAATGGAGTAAATTTTTTACTACCCACAGATATGGAGCCCAAAAATAGCGTCATGTTTATTTATCCTCATTCAGGCTCATTCTTACAGCAGTGACAGCGGCGGAAACAGGCAGTAGCTCTGCGGTCCGCCGGCAACCCAACTTGGGAAACTGCGCTGCCCTAATGTGACCCCGCGTCACGCATTCTTTCCGCCGTCTGCTAGCCCAGCGGCGGCGTACGCGGCAGGAGTCGTCTGCTTGTCGTTTCCTTTTGCTGTACGAGCTCGTTTGGTTGGCCATGTTCGTACATAAAGGGATGTAACATAATAATCAGTAGTTCAAAACTGAAAAGGAGACGCTGGGTAGTTTTCACGGTCATGCACCACGCTATATTTGACCCAAAACCAGGGCAGAAAAGATTAAAATACACCTGATGGTAGTTTGGAATGGCAGTGTTTGCTTTCATATTCAAAATGCCGCCACCATTTTTACTCCCTTTTGGGTATATATTTGTTTACAGTGTACCCTTAGTTAGGCAACGTCAGAAATATTTAGTTTTTATTGCTGTCTTTTTATGTGTCTATAAAAACAGGTATCTAAATGTATCCATTGATTTATCATGATAAATACCGAGATAATTTGGGCGCCCTACTGCAAATTCGTGCCTCCTACCTAAGCGATCAAGTTGAAGAGTAGACATGCGTTACAGATTTCACGTTTAATTACATATGCCAAAAAATTCACAAAACAATGCAGCTTTAAGCCATACAATAAATGAGAAATTTATTTGCCAAGAGCATCGAGCGAATGGTGTGCCGTTTGTCCCGTGTAAAAAAAACTCAAAGGAAATAACCTTAAGAAGCAGATATTTCATGCCTGCAACTGTTAGAATTAGCAAAGTGCTGTACGCATCATCGAAAGTAACAATCGTTATTGCGTCCGAAAGCTCCGCTTGTCACATTACAAGCAGCCAGGGAACGTAAGGTTGATTCAATAACAGCCCCGGAAATGTTCCCGTTACGTAACAAAGACACAAAAATGCTATCAACTCAAAATACTTTCACTGAAGAAGGATGAATAGCTGGAGCAGCTGGTAAAACTTCTTTATTTTGGGCTTTCGTCTGTTTTGTGCTGTACCACCCACAATGAACTATACTTTCAGTTGCTTATTTCATGATGTTCAGTTACAAGCAGGCTACTTGCGTTCGGTTGACAAAAAAAGACCGACAATTTTTCACCTTACGACTGTGCACCAAGCTAATTTCAGTAAAAAAAACATGCCGTAAAAAACATGCCGACGCGGTTCAAACGAGCAAAAGTATAGCTTACTATGTGAGCAGCTGCATAATTGAGAAGCTGATGTTCAGTGAACAAGAGAGGTGAAGGTTTGTTCCGATTGCTGCAGTTGTAATGGAATTCAATGTTGGTATGTTCTACATGAAAGCTTGGAATTCTCTCCTACTGGAGGGACCTTTGTCTGTGCTTTCGTTTCATTGTTTATTACAACGCATGTAAGGAAAACGAAGGTATGGGGAAAATGTAATGGGATGCAAATTCGTTTTGCTCGGGAGAATCCGTTGATTACAATATCCGATAGAAAGGAATATAAAAGCACGACTTCGTAGCATGCAAATTGCTTTCTATTTGTCAGTCACTGGCTTCGTTACTATTTATTCTCCTGTTGTCTGCGGCATCGAATTGCCGGACGCGAACGGGTCGATACAGAAGCGATTCTGAGCCCCAAGGTAAGGCGCATAAATGGAAAATCACTGCCCGGAGAAGGGGCAGCATACAATGAGCGCAGCTTGACGCTAGAAGCAGGAGCATTCGTGATTTCGCCACCGCTTTCGTAAGACATGCCATCACCATCACAGGTGCACCGACCCTAGTCAGCTAGAAGCCGCGGGGAATAATTGGATGTCACTTGCAAGGCTAACAGAGAAGAAAAATTAGGCGTGGTTTAGCTCTGGCTAAGCCTGGTCAGTTGCGTTAGCTGCGACGCTTTTCGAGTCGTGCAGCGCGTTCTTCTGCCGTCTCTCGAGCGCGTTGTTTCTTTCTAGCTCGGTCTTGTCGCTACTGCTTCTCTTTAGCGCTCCCCATAACGACAGCATTCCACCGAGGCGAAGCGCGCATACACCCAGCTAAAAGCCACCTCCTCACCCTTTACCTCGGCGGAGAGCACGCACCTGGCGGGAGCGAGCGACTGCGCGCGCGGCAGCGGCGCGGCGCCGACGACGGCGACACGCCACCTGACGGAGCTCGGCTGAAACGGTTGCTACGCAACGGCTGTTCAAGGCCATTCGTGCCTACCGGCTGCCGGCTACGCGACGAGGTGAAAACCTGGCGTAGTGTTGCTAACGCAACAAAATGTTAAAGGTGCTGCTGGCGTTGGAGGAAGTACTGCCCCTAACATCTGTCGTTCGTGCAGCATTGCTCTATTTTCATGCTCTTCACACGTATCCGACTTGCGCCAGTTTCTAAGGAGAAGAATGAAACTCTTAAACAGAAACCCAAGCCAGCTTTTTCACGCAAAACTTTTGTATCGCGAACCCAGCATATTGTCCTCCTGACTAAATTTACATTTTTTTTTACTCTTATTAACATGAGCTGGTGAGTTGCATTGAATGCGCAAGGTGGAAGAAAAACACATCAGTACTAAGGAGGTAGTCTGTCTCTCAACGTGGAACTAGAACTCTAAGGCTAGCGAATGTGCCTAGCATGGTCTAAAAAAATAGAGATTGATTGTGAAAGGCCTACGAATACGAGAGAGTATGAAAAATTCGAAGTTCGATTGCGACGCTTCCTAAAGCGAAATTTGAGCGCAGCTCTGAAGGGGTCTCGGGTTCTGTAGGGTCATTTTCTTTGCTTTGCTCTGTCGTCGACACGTCTGTCAACATATTTAACTAGATAGTAGTACAAGTTGATGGAGACGACGAAGTTCACTGCACAGCCCGATAGTGTGTTGCAGTCTAACACGAGGCGCAATCGGCTGCGGAGATACCCTAGTGCTTTCTGTCTTGTAGGCCCATTGTTTTCATTTGCTGGGTTGTCGGCACGTCTGGCGACGATATTAGTTCGGTAGTACAATTAGTTGATGAAGACCACGATGTTGAATGCACAGCGCGAGAGTGTGTTGCAGTTTAAGAAGAGGCATGAGCGGCTGCGGCGAGAGCCTAGGTCTCTCGTGCAGTGGCCAGCGGAGTTGAATTGTTCGCGGCGCCGCGGGTTGGAATTCCCGTTGCGGCAATGTTTATTTTCTTTATTTATTTATTGTTTGCTCGGTTAGACCGATGGCGGCGACGCGTCTCAACCTACGAACAGGCGCTTAAGACCTACGCTCTTAAACTAATCAAGATCGTGATTCTTCGCTATACGAACTTGCTAATAGTGCAAGATAAAAGAAGGCACTCCACGTCTGCATCAAGTGGTGAGTTGTTTTGTTTGTTGTTTGTGTTAAGTTGCGGGAGAAAAGCAGTTCACAAGTAACAATTATGATGATGAGTATAATTAGATAATTAGTACTTAATGCTTAGAAGGCTGCATGCTCACTGCTGTAGCGCATTAAGTTTGGAAGATCAAGGAGGGTGCAGGAGAGCAGGTGGAGTAGACAGTCAAAAACATTCGCCCACTTGTAGCCTCAGTGAAATCATCATCATCATCAGCCTGACTACACCCACTGCAGGGCAAAGGACTCTCCCATGTCTCTCCAATTAACCGTGTCCTTTGAACAAACCAATTAACCCTCAGTGAAATAAGGTGGTGACAAATGGCGTTGATATGCGAGCAGCCGCGTTCTTGTAGTGGCCGATTCGGCCGCCTCAGATCAAAAACTTAAACTTTAGCGATTAAAGAAATATCAATAACTTTTCTTGCCTCGCGCTGAAATCGATATTTTGTTTAAGTAAACTGTGTACTAAATTCTAAAAGAAAGGAATGGGAGCAAGGAATCCTACGTGCTAACTGTGGTCTGTTCTCGTCTCCAATAACTTTTTCTCGCCTGTTGCATTTTGTCAGGCTTGTTCTCTTTTGTTGTTCTTGCAGTGAGCTTGCTAATTGGTACTTCTATACATTCCAGTCCCACCTTTTATTCCTGGATATTTTATAGTTAAGCTTCTCTATTCGCGATTTATTTCACTTAGATTTTAGGCCTCCGCAATTAGGATGCAGGGTAAAAATAGCTGTTTTAACGTATGGGTGACTAGCGGCATTATTCAGAAACTTCGAAAAATAACTATTTTATAAACAAGGCTTAGCGTTCCTTTGATTTTTTTTTTGCTGCATGCCTCTTTACTTACGTCGCCAGTCCTGCTTGTCACAACAGTCACTCGGGTAAAGCGCCTTGGTGTTTCTCACCTGTGAGTAACAAAAAATGTTGGACAATAATTTAGCGCTTTGGCAGGTCTATATTTCATTGCAAATAGGTACTTGATACGCATTTAAAAAAAACTGTGTTATCTTCACCGCTGTTAACACATAACTGAAATGGCCGCAGTACAGATTGCTTGTTTTGCTAGTAAGGCAGGCTAAGCAGGAGAGACCTTTTTGATGCACTTATTCTGACCCTGCGCCTGAGGGCGGGCTCGTTCAAAGTGTTTGCAACCTCCTTGCCTTTGTAATTTTTATTCTGGCTTTCCTTGATTAAAAACCGTACAGAAAACCTATATATTACATTTTCAGTTCCCTATCAAGGCACAAGAATCCGGCAATGCAAACAGATTCCGCTAATACAATTTACATAGAAAACGGCTTGCCTCAACGAGGAACAGGAGCATGACACTCTATATTTCCACCAGGTTTTTCAACGGTTCATACAGTGAAACGGTCCATGTGACTAGTTCTATAAATCTATACGTTTTCCAAATACTCCATATGGAAAGCATGGAACCGATATGAAAAAAAAGTGACTGTGACTCAACGCACCTGAGCTAAGGTATACAGAGCGAAAGCTCTGTTAAGCATGGTTAGACACAGTTTAGCTTTGGTTCATCTTTATTGTTTCAAGATATCAGCGAAAGCAAATCACGTGATGCATCACGTGTCACAAGTGTAAGAGCGAGTGTCCTGAGCGGCGGACGTGACTGCCAAGCGCAAGAGCGAATCACGTGACACATCACATGCCACAACTGGCGAGGAGGAGCAGCTAAGCAGCAGACAGCGCAGCGGCGGATATGACTACCAAGGGTGCAGCTATGGCGACGAAGGTGAAGATGGAGATCGAGGAATCTGCCACACGCGATTTTGCACATCCGGCGCGCCTCCAGTTAGAGGTCAAATCTAAGAACCAGTTGACCTTCAGGCTCAGCATGGGAGGAATAGAGAGTTTCGCTCTAATATATGGACGACGCGTATCCAATCCCACAGTCTCCTGATGACCTCATGCAAATTATATGGAAATCGCGTGGAAACATGGTGGAAAGGATATGGATACCTCACATAAAAGATATGGAAGGCAAAGCAATCTCTATATGTTTTCCAAATCTTATGCACACTCGTAATTCCAGAATTCCTTATGAGAGCTGATATGGAATGTTGAAGTATTGCTGTTCACTTTCAACGTGCGTTTGGTTCTCTAATTAAACAGTTATTTTAGAGACACTCCCGTGGACAAGTAGCACGGTTACTGGGCTGCAAGATAGTACCGCGATGTAGGAACATGAGGTTGTCAACAAATTAAAAACGGAGGCTGAGGGAGCGCTTTGCCAACGAAAACAATTTGCCGAGCTCGGAAGTGGCCGGCGAACAATCAGTGATAGAGTCCCAGAACGAACAATTCAACCGCTGCCGATATTGCGTACTCAAATTACTAGGCTTCCTGGAAAGAATAAAACCTATCACTATAAAGCCACTGTGTTATAATACTTTTCTTAATGACTTTCGAGCCGTCGCGGGGGCTAAGTGGTTACGGCGCTCGGCTGCTGACCCGAAAGACGCGGTTTCGATCCCGGCATCGGCGGTCGAATTTCGATGGAGGCGAAATTCTAGAGGCCCGTGTACTGTACGTGCGATGTCAGTGCACATTAAAGAAAGGGGGTAGAAATTTTCCGGAGCCCTCCACTTCGGCGGCCCTCATAGCCTGAGTTGCTTTGGGACGTTGAACCCCCATAAATAAAACCAACTTAACGACTTTCAACCTCTCAAAAAATTCGTTCTTTCCCTGTGGCAGTTTATGACGGTGGCCTTTGTGTTTAAGCATTAGAGACCAGTTAAAGAGAGAAACATATACCCGCGGAAGTACCACACATTAGATTGCTAATTTTTGTGTCTCACTCAAGCCGCCACTTGGTAGCACATGATACAACGTTACGTGTAAGCGCGATTCCTTTTTTAGATGTCGCCTTGCATTGGATCAATTTTGGTTGCTCCGGGTTAAGTCACATGGAACCTTAAGTTTAGCTGCGGCCTGCGAAGCCACAAACAAATTTTTCCGACTGGCTGAAATCTTTGAAGTTGTGAAGGCTATAATCTCCCAAGGTTGTCTTCAATTTAAAGAATTTCAATTTCATGTAGCTTTTTCGACAAGAAATATGGCGCAACTTGCCTTCCACGGTTGCTCTTTGGATTTTGGAGATGGAATGTATCCCCTTCGTACCTCTACATGGTTTTGTCGAGAGGGTTGTCGCGCAGGAATTCTTGCTGGTGGAAGCATTGATTCACTTGCCCGTGAACACTTCGTGTATTTTGTTGTTCGAACTTGCACGGCGAAAACAACGCTGTCAATTTTGAGGAAAATGTTTACCGCATAAATATAACGTTTATAACCAGTGCAGCAGCACAGTGCTTTCGCGTCTAATCGTTCGGCTATTTGATGCATCTCGTGGAGGGTGGAGATATATATGCTATAGCTGCTCTGTCAGAAAAAAATTTCATTGCATTAGCTGCGTTCCAACGCCTAATCTAATTATTCCATTGCAATGCTTACAGTACAACAGCTCATTACCAAGAAGTTCGCACGTATAACAACGAAATAAACGGTGCGATTGATGAGCCTATATCTTATTTCCAAGTTACTTTGAAAGAGAGGCCCAATAGCACAATACATAAAAAGCATATGGATATTATGTCAGCTGGGGTCAAAATTTTATTACTGCCTAGCTCAGAAGCAGCGATTGTGGTCTCTACTGTTTAAAGTACTCGCAAATGTAAAACAAGAAATCAGGCAAGCGCACCCAAGTCTGCCTGCGCCACCCGTAAAAAACTGCAATCAGCGCCAGCGCTGTAATGTTTATTTTTAGAGAGGAACGCCTTCATGCCTAACCTCCGGTGGTGCCCGAATGACAACTCGCCCCTAAATTGTTGTATATAGCTCGTGCAATTTATCAGGATGGGAGGTTTTAAAGAGATAACCGCGACCAATTAAATATTTATCCTAAACGCATTTTGTGCTTTTATGAGATATCCTCCCTCCTGCTCGGAAACGTTCATTTGATGTCTCAAAACTAAAAATCTTATCTCGGCTATGGTGTTCTGCGGAAAGCGCCTTGCTTCCAACTAGTTGCTACGAATGCCGCATATATTAAGAGGATCCTAAATTCAGTTAGCATACGCTCTTCTTTACATCCTTGTTTGCTCCTCATATACAGTTCTGTAGTTGATTTCAGGTACCACAACAACAACAAGAGCAAAGCAAATTCATGAATGCGCCGTAGAAAATGCAGACCCGAAGCCTTAGATACATCCGGAATATGGTAATTGCAACAATAGTTTAAGAGCGTACGTTGTTGGGCTAGTCGGTCAATCATGGTGAATACAAGGGGGGTACTGCGCACAAAAAGACAAGGACAAGAAGATAACACAACACGCGCAGACTCGCGACTAACTTTATTTGAAAACACGATACTCCTTTTATAGTTTCAAACTGTCATATCACACACATGTGGAAACCAAAAACCTTTCTTCATTCTGATACAGTTTGATAGACGGGTCACTTACGCAATCTTAGTGCATTCTGCCCTGCGTGGGCATCTCCGCCGATTACTGTCGACAGTGTAAACAAGCGGACTTCCGGTGAGTGTAAACAAAGGAGCGGGCCGCTTCTACAGAACAGCCTCACTCGAGTGTCTCCTTCCTTGGAAATACGCTTTCTGCAAAATACGCACCTCTTGACAAGGGAAAGAGTTTACTCTTAACATGCATGAGAGCAAACTCCATACAATGCAACACTTTGGTGCAGCTAAGCAAGCATGCACTTGCAATATGCATCAGATAATTCAGCGGGCGTGTGAAGTAAGTTGATTATAAGGACCGAAAACTTCGCTGCCCAAGGCCATGCAAGAAAACACAGTACTGTACACTGTAGTTCACTTCCGATTTGTTTGCAGTACTGTTGCGTAGCCTTTACTTACATTGTGGCATAAGCGTTGAAAGGCGTTCGCAATAGGTCTAGGATGCCTGTTAATGTAAACCACTTACTCTCTCTCCAACCAGTCTTAGGAAAGGAGGTACGTAAGCCTTCTTCTTCTCTGTAACTCTAATCATGTACAAAAATAACCTATCGACCAATAAAGAAGGGTGCGATTACAATAAAATCTATATGTTTTTTTTTTCAGGCGGTATTCTATGATGACGCCATGTGGGTTCATACAGCTTACCGCAATCTATTATGACTGATGTGCAAGCGCAGACCGTACTTGCGTATGCTACAACACAAAATTGAACATTGCGTCTAATTCGATTGAGTTGATACTACTCGGCATTCAGAATGCAGCTGCCAGACGAGAAACCAAATGTTTAGACAAAGACGTTTTCACCAGTCAGTAACCGCCACAACTTTCTTCTCGCAAACCTTTCATCAGAAAACAACCGCGAAGTTTTTGAAAACGCTCCATAGCTTTTTTTTTTCTAGCTACATAGTTACGTTCTAGATCGAGCGAATGAGAAATTACTCCGTCAGCAGGTAAGCCTTAATTAACTTCTTTCTTGTTAGCACTTATTTGGGCGGTAGTCATAGTCAGGTTTTGTTGAGTAAGGAACACAAAAACGCACCAGGTGCTGTCTGATGATCAGTGTGTTTAAGCTAATGGTAGTGTAGATATACAGTGCGCCTTCTCGTGAAACTAGCTAGGCTTTCCTGCAACCATCAAGACAGATGCGGTTGTACGAGTACTGTTTCCCACAGGGAAACAAATGAGCCCGACTAAGAAGGGATGGCGGAATGAAAGAAACGGCAGTTTACCCGTTTACATGCTAGTGTGTGGGAACACTTTATCAATGCCAGCACAGGAGACAGAGTAGCGAAGTAATCACCTAAAGAATCCAAATATTACTTTACCCGCAGACACAACGATGCAATTACCGGCCAGCTTATTACACACCTCACAGGTTCAGGCTTTGCAAATGTAATACCTGCTGAAACTTCCAGCTTCCTCACTAACGCAGAGTTTGTCGAGCGTCGGTAAACAACTCCATTGGTGGAGCCTCTCTCAACGGCTTGCGGGAAGCGGTGGCTAGCTATTCGTTACCAGGAGCACGACGAAGAAAGGAGTGGTAGGTTCGTCGTGCGTAAATTGGCATTGCACGGCTTTCTTTCCCGCATACTTCTAATGAATGTGTACTCTTTGAATTTATAACTATGGTGCAGTTCTGTGAGAGCTCAATAAGTGAATTTACAAATTTAATCCTTGGTGGAACTCATATTTTGGCAATACAGTCTAGCACGAATACATCGAATCCGGATATTTCGAATTATCGGCTATATCGAACACACAGAGTTCAATAAGCGAAGTTACAAATCTAATCCTTGGTGGAACTCCTGTCTTGGCAATACATTCGAGCAAAGGTGTATCCAACCCGGGTATTTCGAATTATTGGCTACGTCGAGCGCAAAGATTATCTTCTTGGAAATCTTGTGTAAAAGTCCCGGAAAGTCGCGCAGTATATCGAGCTGCAATTTCACCAATCATTCGATGTATCGAACTGCGCGCCACTCACCTGCTAGTGACGGTTCTGCTAACGACGATCTTCGATACTTTTCATGCGCAGATTCTGGTCAGCTGTGCGGCCTTGGGCACCTGGGGTGGTATTCTCCCGGTGTCGCCTTTTGCGACATGTCGCAGTCGCACTTCGCTGATTGGCTCGAGCCGCGTTGACGGCGGCATGACGACACGGATCCGCCTTCCTTCTACGTCATCGTGACGTCGCCCCAATTTACTACGCTTAGTCGAACAACGGAATGCGCTGAAGCGATTCGCGCGGGCGACGGGCTACCGTTAGCGTACGAACGCAATCGGCAGTTGCGGCTTTTGCGCCCTTGGCGTGAAAACATGGCGACGTCCTTTCAAGCGAGAGCCGCCCGCTTCAGCCAATTCAGCAGTCCTTGCGATTCCGGTCGGCATGTTTACCGGCAACTACTGGTGTTGTTACTTTTCGCTATGACTTACCTTGCTTCGACGATAAAGTTTAAGCTGCAATTCAGCCTAGTTTTTTAGATACGCTCTCGATTCTGGAGCGCGCAAGCCTAATGGGACCTCCAGCTACACTGCTACCGTCTGCAACTGCCCGAAACGCAGCCGAAACCTAGCACAACCGTCCGGAACGAAAGAAAAATAGATTTGGAGCTTTTTCGCGGTGTTTTATAGACTTAAATGAAGTAAAGCGAGTTTATATTAAATTTGCAAATGTTTTTTTGAACATTAGACGTCATGTGATGGCAAATATTCTTGCTATAAAAGATACGAAACTACTGCTGCTAGTGAATCAGCAGTGGTAAATTGTCGCTTCTCGGAGTGAATGAATGCACCGCAGACGAAAGTGCCGGCGGCTTTTTCCGTTTCTTCGAGCATCTGTAAGCACTTTTCTAGGCCCCGCCCATATGCGACATGTCGCAAAAGGCGACACCGGCAGAATACCACCCCTGTTGTTAGAGCTAGCCCTATCAAACGATGTGTCTAGGTGAACGTGGGGTTCGGTTCAGGTTGGCCTGCGGTCACTTGTACTCATTTTCCACGCCACATCGCCGTCATGCGGTGATGACAACCTAACTAAAGCCTATCGACGGCTATCGCCTGGCTTGCTTCGCTCACTTCGCTGTCGAAGCCTTAGCGGAAATCCAGTGTACCTTAATTTTAATAACCGATTATTCTATTTATAGTGCACTCGTAACCAGATTAGGCACTTGTTGTGTGCAGTGGCTAGTTTCAAAGCATGCTCTGTTCGCAACAACTTCGCTGTCAATAAAATCAAGCCTAGCAGCGTCTTGCGAGCGGTGAGCTGCTAATACGCCGGTGGATGGTCGTTGCGACAAGAATCGCGTCAATAAGGTGGGTGCCTTGTGTTTTTAATTTTTGCACAAAGATAATAGCATCTACTTATGTTCTATATATCGAATTGTTGGCATGTCAAACTATCTCGGGATCCCCATCGAGTTCGATATAGCCGGGTTCCAGTGTGCACCTTAAAGAATGTGCATCACTAAGAGCAAAACTGTAAAAAACCCGAATATGAGAATTCGTTCAAGTTTGCCAATCACAGCACGTCTGAATTGCCGTTAAGGGTTCGGGATTAGGCTTATTGAAACGATATTGTGTAGGAGCTGCGCGGCTTGAATTTACGCGAATAAATACAGACAAGGACGGCTAAACACTCGGCCGGTTTTGCATGTCTTCGTTAACTCTGTCAGTGCAAAATAGAAGCAGTGCAGCTCTCGTATAGACGCAACAAAAAAGCAAAACTTATACCGTGAGCCTGCAGCTTTCCAGTCTATGATTCAGAGGGATGTGCGAGACGCCTTGCGATAAGAATCGACGTGACCCACATGTTTTGGTATTTTCTGCGAGCAACGGGCCTAGTCCATATACACTCTACTGTGATCATGCCTTCTCTTTCTTCGTTTCGCACCCGCGTTTCAGTGTCTTCCAGTATCTTCCTTCACACTACAAGAGCACTTCGCTCATTCATCTCTATTCACCCCCTCCCCCACTCAATAAACATTCAAAGAACTGGACACACGAAATAATTTCGAAGCAAAGAATGCTAGTATTACTCGTTACTGTAGCAGGTTTCTGTATTCGTAGTTATCATAAAATTAAGTGGCTACCTGTATAGAACATTTTGCCTGCACTGCGAATAGTTTCCAACATACATGGTCTGTTCTGAAAGTAGTAGGACTCATTTTTTTAAACAAAATTTATTCGAGAGAATAGTACAAACGATTGCAATTTTTCAAGGTAGCACCCTTCTGTACCTACACGCTGCTGCCAATGAGTTTTACAGTTTTCGTACGCCTCCAGGAACGCCTGGACCGGAATGCTCCCTCGTCACGGTCTGTTGAACCACCTCCACCGATCCGTGATGTTTCCCCTTGAGCGTCGATTTTATTCTCGGGAATAGAAAAAAAGTGTGGCGGGGCCAAGTCGAGACAGTAGGTGGGCAGAGGCAGCGTTGCCGCCTCGTGCTGGGCAAAAAATTGGGCTCCACATTCATATGATGAAGAAGATCCTACCGGTTGGCCTTTTCCTCCTCTGACAACACTCCCGGCACCAACTTCGCGCACGCTTTCCTCATGGATAAGTTTTCTGTCACGATCTCAAAAACTTGGGTTTGAGGAATGCTCAAGTCATCAGCAATCATTCTGATACTCATTCTACGATCATTGTTGAGTAAATATTTCACTCGCTACACATTTTCGTTGGTCTTGCTGGTCGAAGGGCGTCTGGAGCGGTCGTCTTCCTCCACTCTTTCCTTACCTTCTCGGAACAGCTTGTTCCACTCAAAAAACACCTGATCTACCCATAGAAGCGTCACTGTAGGCCTCTTTAATCATGTTGTGAGTCTCTTTGCCCGTTTTACCAAGATTTACTCAAAATTTGATCGCGTATCGCTGATCCAGTAAATGCTCGATGATTCTGCGTGACGAGACGTTTCGACAGGGGTTCACAGCACAAGCGACCTCCTTTCTTCAACGGCCGAGAGCCGACTGCCGATTTTCCCCAGCATTCCCAATATCCCCCTTCAACGATCTTGCATGCACAGACCACCTCTCGTCCGCCCGTTCGCCCAGGAAAACACCAGTCCTACTACTTTCAGAACAGACCCTGTATGTGAAATCACTGTAAGGCCACGCCTGGCGCCTCTAAGAGGCGCCAGGCGTGGCAGCCTCTGCTCTCTGGCAGCCTCTGCTTATTGTGCGTATTTCCCCGACGTTGCGTTGCCATTCTTTAAACGTACGAAGTTCGCCATCTTTCATTTACTTCTAATATTTGACCAGCTGGCGGCCACTAAGATAAATATGAAGTCAAGGGTCGACGCAGCACCTCATTGCTAGCTTTTCGCGCCTTTCTCCTATTTCTGCATCAGTCAAAACAATTTAATCCTGAAACTTTTCTTATGGTCACCGAACTATCTTATCCTTCTCCTTAAAACTTTTATTTTATGGCTATTCCCTGTAACCTCCGTACTACAGAAAAATAAGCAACTGAAAACGCTTTGCCACTCACTGCTCCTATCTCCTTTGTTTCAACCGACTCATAGTAAACCTTCCCTATGTCTTCGCTTCCTTTGAGCGTCGGCCACTTACATCAGTTTGGATGGGTTCTTTGGACATGCCGGATAGGCTTAGAAACGTGGAGGCCCGGGAAATGGTCTCAGCTTGAGCTGAGGAACACTAGCGAGCTATGGAAAGCAAGATGATAGGTGTAAGGTTAATAGACAGCAAGAGGGCAGAGTGGGTGAGGGACCAAACACTGATTAATGATATCCTTGTCTAAATCAAGAAGAAGAAATGGGGTTAAGCAGGGCACGTAATGCGAAGGCAAGATAACCGATGGTCTTCAAGGGTAACAGATTTGAGTACCAACAGAAGACAAATGCGGCAGAAGGTGGCAGAAAGTAAGGTGGGCGGATGAGATAAAGAAGTCAGCGGGGATAGGGTGGCCGCAGCTGATACAGGGCAGAGTTAACTGAAGAGATACGGCATATACCTTCATCCTGCAGTGGGCGCAGTAAGACTCACGGTGATCATAATGACGATGTTCCGCGAATAACATCATAATAATGCTCCCAGAATGCCCTAATAGCGTGACACTTAATTTTCTATTCGTGTTTGTCGTTGCCCTCTACTCCCTTTAGTTTTTCTTGAAGGCGCTTCCTATAGCAAGGTACTTGTATCGCTTATCAGTACAAAGTGCTGAACTCTGCAGTGTAATCTTAAGAGGTTTACATAACAAATAAAACCAATCCATTTTCTCGCTAAATCTTAATCCTAAACTCGGCGTCCATTCGCTTATGTTAAGCAAATATTCAAGCTTCTTCCAGTTCTATGCTAGAGGAGTGATCTCAACCTCCATCAGCCCTGATATCTGCCTTAACTCAGTCGGCTCAGTTGCGAACACTACAAATTAAAGCGTAATCTATGCGTTTCTGGTTTTCGCTCGAAAACTTAATGA
The DNA here is from genome assembly GCF_055824585.1 of Amblyomma mixtum. Lineage (NCBI taxonomy): Eukaryota > Metazoa > Arthropoda > Arachnida > Ixodida > Ixodidae > Amblyomma > Amblyomma mixtum. Next base: position 43,366,982 of record NC_143018.1, read on the forward strand.
AAACGAAGATACATGAAGTATATCCTTAACTATGTCTACGTTTCACTTTTAATGTTGGTCTGCCTTCCATTTCTGGCCAAGCCACTACCATGTTGTTGGCTCGAAGCTTTTCCTCAACTCTGTTTTACTAGCGACGCACTCTTTTTGGATCATTTGAAAATATATCGTATTTAAACGGTAGCATCTCTTCTAAACGGTGCCCTCCCCCATTCCAATAGAGCGACGGTTCCTACTGCAAACGCAACAACTGCGACATTCTGTACATCACTAATTATTCAAGCAATCAGAGCGCAGTATTTTCAAAACAGTGGCCAATGCGAACCTTTGCATTTCTCGAAACTCGGACAGATTTGCTTTAGGCTTAGGAACACACCGTTTAACTCGGTTGCGGTGGTCGACGCGAGAGCACGCGTTCACGATAACTGAGACTACACTGCGGCATTCTGCAAACGTTTGGTGCTTTCACGAGGCCAAATTTCGTTGAGGTGATCGGACCCTGTACAAATTAATTTGCTGTACCTGCATATCGGGCCGTAAAAAACACTCTTCGTTGCTTTCCAAGCACGCGTAACACGTACTGCCTAATTCAAAAACAGCGTCCAGTTATAATAATATCGTACAGGTCCTTAGAAGTCGTGCGTGCCATGCCGACTCTATTTGCTTCTTCGCCAGCGAGCATAAAGATACATATTCTGTTAGCAATCAAGTACAAACATCTCTCCAGCCATTTAAAATACATTCGACGGTCCAGCCCCTTTTCGGGCAAGGAGCACTGGCTTCGGGCATCTCTGTTTTCGTTTCTCTTCTTGAACGCGACTGATGTGCATCAAAATAAACGTCAAGGCAAAGGGACCCACTACACTAGTCTCACAAAAAGCTTCCCAGGCAGTTATAACTAATATTGTGACAAATCGCAACGTTATTTTTTATCTTGATCAAACAGGTCTCTCTCGACATCGACGATTGGCTTTGTTGACAGAAGGAACCGGGCACCGAGTTGTTGAATCAACCGCAGAGAAATGAAAGTTGTAGCGCTCTCGTGGGGATAGTTCCATTTTGAAGCGGACGCTGTTCCTGTTCGTTCAAAACTTTCCGCAGGCTAGAAATCCTAGCCAGGCCTTCAGTGATTGACTTCCGAAATGAGGTACTTTTTTGGTTTTCCTCTGAGTTCTATACTTCACTCTGAGTCGCTATTGGCAAATCCAAATTGTATGAGGACAATTCAAAGCTCTCTTAATTACACTTGCTCGGCACAACATAATAGTAAAAAACTGTGCAACGTTACTTCGCGAAGAACCTCAAAGTAAAGTGTACTCAAGGAAAGAACACCGAAAGCGCTCTCGAGAACGCAAAACAACTTTCTTCGTAAAATGGTGCATTCAGTGCAGCGCATTGATAATGACCACAGAGTGAAACGTGATCCAACGATCGAGTCAACGTAGTACAAAAAAAAAATCGACATTTTTTGTTCGCTCTTAATCAGTCAAGAATCGATGTCGTTCTCATTGTAACGTGGGTATGTAATAAGCAGTTTAGGCCGCCTTGGCTCTGGACACAAAGATAATGAATACGCGCATATGTTGCTGTTTTCATCTTCACGGCGAAGGCATAAATTAGATTCTCATTTGTTCTGAAAGTTTTTCAAAACGCGAGCAACTTTTTTCTTCCAGTGGATTTTGGGGTGACGCAAACAGAAGACGTTGAAAAAAAAAATGGAAGCAGTTTCTCGCTCACGAGCAAGGATCTGCATTGCCAGTATGCTAAGTGAGGTTTTTTTTAACTTGCTTTTTTAGATGGGCCAGAAATGCTGAACTAATCCAAGCAAGCTACTTTCCCTTTTTTCAGGTATTCATCAATCAAACTAATATTTCTTAAGGGCTCCTCCAAATGAAAGCTGGAATGAGAAAGAAATTAAATGGAAAGTAAACCTCGTTTTGTACTGTCCTAAAACATCAAGGTCTCCGACAGTCTACATTTGTTGTACTGTAAAATTCATTATCTTCTTTAAACTTCAACTTTCTTCATGTTTCCAACGTGTAATGCTGCATTTGCATTTTGACCTTTGTTATGAACGTTTGAACGACTCACTCAGGGCCGTTGCAGACGTAAAAGTTACAAATAAATTAATAAGAAAACGTTCTCTTAGCCGCCGCGGTGGCTCAGTGGTTATGGTGCTCAGCAGCTGACCTGAAAGAGGTCCTTTCGATTCCCGCCGAGGCGGGCGCATTTCGGTGGAGGCGGTATGCTATACGCCCGTATAGTGTGCGACGTGTGTACGTTAGATAAATCCAGGTGGTCGAAATTACCCGCAGCCGTCCAGTGCGGCATCCTTCATATCCTGAGACGCTTTGAGACCTTAAACCCTATGCCAACCGTTTGTAGCCCCACCAAGCGTTTTGCAGCCCGCATTCTGTTTCACAAAACTGGCGAAAACTTCTGAAAGAGCACGCCTTGCAATACAGCGTTCATGTTCTTGATGCATATGATCTTTTATGCTGTCCCTATGCTTTTCGGCAAGAGTTACCGCTTCAGTTCCCGCAAGCCTTTCTGTGGACACATTAACTGGTGATTTCGCTAATTGCTAGCCGACTAATACCCGTGCCACACACGCACAAGAAATGGCAGTAAATGCTTAAGGCCTTAAGTTTGTTAATGCCATTTTTTTCGGAGTTCGTGCTACACATCCACATTTAATGTCATTATCGAAAGTGACGATGACGATAACGCTTGCAAGGTAGTCAGAAGTTTCATCTAAATATAAACATTGCTAACGAGCACAATATATGGGAAATGTTGTTCAAATGTAATATAAAAACAATTTTCTCAGAAAATGCGGCTGTTCCTGCTTTAAAAGTCGAAAGAGTAGCCATAAACTCGTATGTCAGCAACCAAGTCGAGAGTACCTGTCAATAAGGCTGGTTATAATGGCGCTCTTCACATTGAAAATGCGGTATAGATGCCCCATCTGACTGAAAGTTAAGAATTAACCATTTCCTACTGGTTAGGAAGTTCTTACTAACAAAGCAGCATGCTTTTCTGCGGTGTGGAATGGGAACGAGAGTACGCATTACACTGGCGAATGAGTTGTAGCGAACTCAGTTGGTCGCGAATGGCAGTAAGGCTAATGCCATTAAATTTATGCGTGTGGCACCGCCCGAATACCATTACAACTTAAGCCAGTAAGCACTTAATGGCATTAAATCTGTCTGTGTGGCACGGGTATAAGTGAGGATAATGGTTTCAGTTGCGATGATGAAGGCTTGTTATTGCAGATTTGTGCATGTGGAAAGGCAACCTTCTCTATCGTATTTTTTTTAATTTTTGGGAAAACATGCTTTCTTTACCGCCGTTCAAAACCTCTGCATGTTATTCACAGGTGGGCGTAATGAGAAATTATGACGCAACACCATGACTTGTATCGATGCCGCTCTATTCTTATTTTAGGGAGAAAAGTAAGATTGGGAAAAGGTGGGTCGAATCAACTTGTTTAGTAAACCTTCCAGCCTTGAATCAGAGGGCTGGAAACTTCGAAAATGGTGCAGCTTAGCTCTACTTCGCATTTCTGTTGCTCAGCAGCCATGAATAAATGACGAACGCAGTCTGCTATCTTGCTGGGATTTCCGCCTGGTCCGTTTGTATACAGTTATTGACGTTTCACCCATATTTCGACCCATACAAGAGCGGCTACTGAGGGGCGCGCAAATTCAGTTCGCCGCCTCGGAAAAACCGCTGCACTTTTTGAAATACGAAAAGTATACTTGGGCTTTCTACATTCACGTTGGAAACTTGAATATTTTTCGTAGCACTCAAGGAAAGACATAAATGGAAGGATCGTAGCATTTTATCATAGAATAATTACACCTCGACTAATAAGACACGCCACAAACAAGGACTCTGATAGCACCTTGACCCATAAAACAAACTTCATAGTTTATATTCGAATCATTTCTATTTAAATTTAACTGCTTCTGCATCGTGTTAACATTAAAAATTTCGAATTCCGCGATTCTCGCTCTCTTCATGTGCAATACGTGTTGTTGGGTAAGTTAGTTAGGATCCATGCTAGCAGCGCACTAAGGACGAGGCACAATAAAAATTCAGGGGGATCTTTGACTGTCTAAAGTACGTAGTGGCGAAAGCGTTTTCCGCACCACTTCGACTGCCTCTGGGGCACTGGTGACGTTACCACTGCATGACGTCACGCAAAATGAAGTACTAATTACTTAGTAATGACAAATTAGAAACTAATAGCTAATTAATTAATGATTAAATATTAATCAACTGCTAATTAAGGACGTTTAAGCTTCGCCTTTAGGAATGGAATGCGACAACGTGTTATAGCGCTGCCAGGGAGTCCACGGAACGCCACCATCTGTTTTCACGACAAAGAACAATTCCTAAAAATTCTTCCTAGGATGATTAAATACCGTTATGTACAAAGGTGTCAAGTTACTCACTGCAGATAGGGCCGCCGCAGTGGCTCAGTGGTTATGGTGCTCGGCTGCTGACCCAAAAGACGCGGGTTCGATCCCGGCCGCGGCGGGTGGAATTTCTTTGGAGGAGAAATTCTAGAGGCCCGTGTACTGTGCGATGTCAGTGCACGTTAAAGAATCCCAGGTGGTCGAAATTATTCCGGAGACCTCCACTACGGCGTCTCTCATAGCCTTAGTCGCTTTGGGACGTTAAACCCCATAAACCAACCAACCAACCCTCACTGCAGAATGCGCTTTCTGGGAAGTGGAAGCTACTTGAGGTTCCCGCCGAAATTGGTAAAAAGGCAGCACGGTTGCAACCTATGACAGCGCTTTTCAGGATTGTATGGTAGAGACCTACTACTCCTTCACTAAAGAAAGCCCGAATCCTACCCGACTCCCCTCCAACCGAGAGCAACTGCGTATCCGGAGAGCTCCTGCGGAAGCGTTCTCTATGCAGCGGATCAAATTACGTAAAGAGCGCGGCACTACGACTTTCATCTCAGCGCGGCGTGCATAGAATTTGGAACCAAGCGCGTGCCACGGCTTCAACTTACTTTGCACCCGTGCTACACGATGGTGGTGGGGATGACAACTGTGTTTCTGGTGCCTACCGTGCCTGCTTCCTGATGTCTGGCTGCACAACCTCACTTTGATCTCGTTACAAACAAACATCTCTGAGAATCGCTGCAAAGGATGCTCTCATGTTCTCTAGCCTGCGAAATGAAAGATCCTAGTTTATTGTTTTTATTTGTCAAGTATATCGTCTATGCGAGTCCGTAGTTCGCAAATAAGAATTTCTGCTGAAGGCTGCGCGTGCTTGCTTATGAGTGTGTGGATTTGTTGTATATGTGTGCATTGTGTGTGTTAAAGGGGGAGGGACTAAAATAAAGAAGAATACATCTCAGACCTCTCACTAAGCATCAGTATGAGTTGCAGGTTTGTCCCCACTTAGCTCTATATTCACTAAACAGGTGCTCAAAAATAATTAAATAAAAAATTAAGGGCGCACTTGAGTCTCCTTACGTGCGGAAGTGCGAAAACATTTCGAGTTCCGTTACTTCCTCTGTTACTTAGTAATGTAATCATTGGAGGGACTATTTATTGAGTTAATTAATCTAGTGAATTGACTGATATTAACTATCAATTAATTTAACGTTAATTGAATACTCATTCTTATTTTTATTACTTATTTATTAATTAATTATACGAAGGAACCTTTGTCAACCGATTAACATAACAGCAGAACTGAATTTCTAGCGGGCATCGACCAAAACGAGTTTTTAATCAACTTTTTTTTAAATTCGGCCTTATAGCTCAAAATGGCAAATGTCTTTGAATGCCACAAAATGCCAATTTGTCTCTTTCACTCGAAAGCGTTCCCCATTACAAACAAATTACTCACTACATAATGTTCCCTTGCAAAAAGTACTTGAATACAAGTACCTCGGAGTTTATTTTTCATCTAACCTAACATGGACGAGGCAAGTTGAGTACACTACATCCAAAGCCTGCAGAATGCTTAATTTCTTAAAAAGAATTTCAATAAAGCACCGTCTAATGTCAAACTCCTGTATTTCACTTACATCCGACCAATTCTTGAATATGCCTGTCCTGTATGGGACCCCCAGTTTGCTTACTTATGTGATATGCTCGAGCGCGTCCAAAATAATGCTGCGAGATTTGTGTCCAATAATTACAGCTTCTCAACTAGTGTCACGTCTCTTAAAAACCACCTTGGCTGGGGATCTTTAGCTAACCGTAGGAATCATTTGAGATTACAAATCATGCATCGCATCTATTTTGGAAAGCTGAGCATTGACAAAGACTGGTATCTGCTTCAACCTCATTTTTTTTTAGACGAGTTGATCATCAGTGGAAGAGCCGAGAGATTAAGTGTCGCACAGATGTTTATAAAACCTCGTTCTTTCCACGGACGATCAATGAGTGGAACAGGCTACCAGCCGGCGTCACTGAGTGCTGCACGGAAGGTCAATTCCGCGCATTTTTATCTGATGTGTGACGTGGCGCGCAGTTGTCTTGCGCGTATTTTTCATTTCATTAGTGTTGTTTTATTTGTGGAGCGTGGTTGTCTTCCTTCAGTGCATGCTTTTCCTCATCTATTAGTTGTGTGATTATATTTCTGTTATTACGTGTATCTTTCGGCCAAATGAGCAGAAGTTATTGTGTCCCCCCCCCCCCCCGCAATAACGCCCTTGGGCGCTGCAGGTATCTGTAATAAATAAATAAATATCTCCAAACGTTCTTTCTTCCGGAACAGGAAGAAAGGAGTGGAGGAAGCTAAGTGGTAGTGGTCGTTTCATATTTCTCTACATTAAACAGGAAATGAAGTCTTCCGGCCAGCGTATTTTGTTTTCTAAGCTACGATACTTTAAACTTTTCGAATTGCTTATTCTCCGCTTGGTACAGTTTGCTTTCATGCACACTACCAGTTTGCAGTGTCAAGCAGAGCACTTGAAGTGTACTTTATATTCAGCTCTTTGAGCTTTACCTTCAATGGGCTGCTGCAACAAGCTATCCTACTTTGCGTCAGCATACGCTTTATTCTTTGTTTAACTGCATAAACATCTAACTCTCAAACCTCTCAAGCTGCACTGTCACAGCTTTTACCTCGGCCTCCTCCATTTTGTAAAAATGCACATTAAAAAATGAAAGAAAGAAAGGAAGAAAGAAAGAAAGAAAGAGAGAAGGAAAGAAAGAGAGAAGGAAAGAACAAAGAAAGATAGAAAGAAAGAGAGAGAAAGAGAGAAGGAAAGAAAGAGAGAAGGAAAGAAAGAGAGAAGGGAAGACCAAAGAAAGAAAGAAAGAGAGAAAGAAAGAAAGGAAGAAAGAAAGAAGGAAAGAACAAAGAAAGAGAGAAAGAAAGAGAGAAAGAGAGAAGGAAAGAGAGAAGGAAAGAACAAAGAAAGAGAGAAAGAAAGAAAGAAAGAAAGAAAGAGAGATGAAAAGAAAGAGAGAAGGAAAGAAAAAAAGAAAGAAGGAAGGAAAGAAAGAAAGAAAGAAAGAAAGAAAGAAAGAAAGAAAAGAAAGAAAGAAAGAAAGGAAGTAAAGAAAGAAAGAAAGAAAGAAAGAAAGAAAGAGAGAAAGAAAGAAAGAAAGAAAGAAAGAAAGAAAGAAAGAAAGAAAGAAAGAAAGAAAGAAAGAAAGAAAGAAAGAAAGAAAGAAAGAAAGAAAGAAAGAAAGAAAGAAAGAAAGAAAGAAAGAAAGAAAGAAAGAAAGAAAGAAAGAAAGAAAGAAAGAAAGAAAGAAAGAAAGAAAGAAAGAAAGAAAGAAAGGTTAAGGTTTATGGGTGTTTAATGTCCCAAAGCGACTCAGGCTATGAGGGACGCCGTAGTGTAGGGCTCAGGAAATTTCGACCACATGGGGATCTTTAACGTGCACTGACATCGCACAGTACACGGGCCTCTGGAATTTCGCCTTCATCGAAAGAAAGAAATAAGGAAAGAAAGAAAGAGAGGAAGAAAGAAGGAAAGAAGGAAAGAAAGAAAGAAAGAAAGAAAGAAAGAAAGAAAGAAAGAAAGAAGAAAGAAAGGAAAAAGAAAGAAAGAAAGAAAGAAAGAAAGAAAGAAAGAAAGAAAGAAAGAAAGAAAGAAAGAAAGAAAGAAAGAAAGAAAGAAAGAAAGAAAGAAAGAAAGAAAGAAAGAAAGAAAGAAAGAAAGAAAGAAAGAAAGAAAGAAAGAAAGAAAGAAAGAAAGAAAGAAAGAAAGAAAGAAAGAAAAGAAAGAAAGAAAGAAAGAAAGAAACTGGGAATGGCACACTATTTACCCCGGCTGCAGTGCTGAGACACTGCTATATGCCAGATTGCGAGCACTGTCTGTCTGTCTCAAAAACATTATTCCTCGTACATGACAGGCAGGACGTTTGAGGTGGCCCGGAAGGGCCACCTCAAACAATCACTAGTTGGGAGACTCATGACAGGAGCCCATTGGCGACCACCGCGGCTCGGGCTCGGTCGTCCAGGTCCTTCTGGCTCACCAGGTGGGAGCAGTCGAGCAGGGCTGCCTCCCAGTCCTCCCTGGCGGGGTTGGGTTTTGGGGCGAAGAACAGCGTTGACTGGCATGCCACACCATGTGGAAGATATCCGAAGACTTCTCAAGCATAGTACAGGCACTTTCCGGAACATGCACGATCAAAGTGCTTTAAAACTGCCGAGCACAGCAGTGTTTTAGTGTGAAGACGGCGGAGTGCGCGTTCACCAAACAGTGACCTTCTTTTGGTCAGCCTTTCTGCTCTTTTGTGAATATGCAAATGCATACTGGGTGGTGGTTGTGGTGAAAACATTTATTAAGAAAGGACAGTAGGTATGCTTGGATCAGCCCGTAAGGGACCGATCCTTACAAACACTAGGTGGAGGTCCCTAGTATGGGACCCCAGTGGCGGTGGCCGCCGCCCGGGCGCGCCCGACTAAAGCTTGTTGGGCCTGTAAGTCGTGGCAGCCGAGCAGGGTCGCCTCCCAGTCCTCCCGGGTTGGGTTGGGGATGGGGGGAATAGCCGGGTTGGAGGGGCAGGCCCACACCATGTGATAGGTGTCAGAAGACACCGCACTACAGTGCGGGCAGCTGCCGTTACAGGAGGGGTCAAAATGCTTTAGTGCTGCCGGGCACAGTAATGTATTGGTGAGAAGGCGGAGAAGGAGCCGCTCATCCGCCTTCTTGAGGCCTTTACATGGGCTTGGGTAAAGGCGATGACTGTTTTGATAGTAGGCTGTAATTTCTTTGAATGTATACACCGGATTAAAATCGGGTTCCTGATCGGGTGGGGAGGAGAAAACAGCCCGGTGAGAGAGCGCGCGGGCGGCTGCGTCTGCTGCCTCGTTTCCTGCCAACCCCTGATGAGCAGGGGCCCATATAATGTAACGGTGTGCGGGGTCCGTATCCCGTATGCAATTTTGGTATATTCGATAGGCTAGGAAGGGAGTGCAGCCTTGTTCGACGTTCCGACAGGCCCCTCGCGAGTCGGTGATTATGTATTTTGAATCGGAATGTGAGGCCGCGAGAGCAATCGCGACCTCTTCTGCTTGTGTTGCACTTCTGGCTCTGAAGGTGAGGCCGTTAACTGTGTTGCTGTTGTGAACTACCGCGGCCGTGTACCATCCCCCGTGGTGAGGACCGGAGGCGTCCACGTAGTATACACCTGTTTTGTTGCCATAATGTCGGGCTAGCGCTTCCGCTCGTGCCAGGCGCCGACCATTATGGTCTCCGTGTGACATGTTTGCTGGAAGAGGCCGCACGTGGAGGGCACGTCTCCACAGTTCTGGGATGCGAAACCTGTCTTCCATTGGAGGGGTGTGTTGGATATGGAGTCGAGCAAGAAGGCGGCGATCCGACTCCGTTAGTGACAAGCGCGTGTACTGGTTTGTAAGGAGCGCCTCCCGGAGCTCCCGGAAAGTATTCACCACCCCAAGAGCCATAAGCCGGCTGTTTGAAGTAGTGATGGGGAGGTCAAGGGCACGCTTAATAATTTTGCGAAGGATGACCTCAAGCGCATCCTCCTCTTGTTTCCGTAGGTGGAGATAAGGAGTCGAATAGAGAATTCGACTGGTTACAAAGGCGTTTGCCAGCCGCAAGGCATCCTTACTTCGTAACCCCCCGCGTTTGTTGGAAACCCGGCGGACCATACGGCCCACCTGGTCCCCCACCTTTCGGAGTTTGGCCAATGTAGTGTCTGGCCGTCTGTGTTTGTGGATGTAGAGTCCTAGTACCCGTATCTCGTCACTTTCGCGTATGGGACCACTCTCAAGAGAAAGAGAGATTTTAGTTGCGCACTTCTGTGAGGGGCGGAGGTGCACAAATTCCGATTTTTGGGGGGAACATTGAAGACCGCAGCGGCGGGCGTAGCGGTCTACTATCGTCGCCGCTGTTTGCAGGCTGGTTTCAATGTCTCCTGTGCTGTCCTGCGTGGCCCATATGGTTATGTCATCGGCGTACAGGGCGTGCTGCACGCCGGCGACACCATCCAGTTGTGCCGGCAGGTGCATCATAGCCAGATTGAAGAGCAGCGGGGAAAGTACCGCCCCTTGGGGGGTTCCCCGCGTGCCGAGTAGGTAAGGACCATGCTCTCTATATTGGATGCGGATGTAGGATTGACGATCCATTAAAAATTGGCATATGTATCTGAATGTGTTGAGGCCACAGTCGGTCTGACTTAGGTTAGTGAGTATGATCTCGTGTGTTACATTGTCAAATGCCCCTTTGAGATCCAAGGCGAGTACTACCCGGTCATTATGGGGGCATTCGAGGGGGTCAAGGACTTCCCGATTAAGTTGCAGGAGGACATCCTGTGCGGATCTGTGTGGGCGGAATCCGAACATGGTGCTCGCAAATACATGTTTGTGTTCAAGATATGCAGATAACCGATCCCGCACCATCGTCTCCATGAGTTTGCCCACACAAGAGGTGAGAGAGATGGGGCGGAGGTTATCTGTGTCAACTGGTTTGCCTGTTTTAGGGATGAAAGTGACCAGAGCCGTTTTCCAGTCAATTGGAAGGGGGTGTCCCCGCGCCAAATTGCATTGATGTAGGCGAGGAGGGACTGGTATGCCAAGTCGGGCAGGTTCGTCAAAAGCTTGACGGTGACCTTATCCCTCCCTGGCGCAGTGCCCCGTTTCATTTTGGCGAGGGCCGCCCGCAGATCATGGAGCTGGAAAGGTTGATCCAGCTCCGTGTTCTCCTTGCCTGCATAAGAGTACGCAGATCCACGGGCGTCTTGGGCTGTACACAGATACTGGTCCCGAAGTTTCTGTGCCAGTTGAGTTGTGTTGCCAGGGAAAGCATGCATGGCTCGCTGCAAATGTTTTTGTCTTTCTGTTCGTGTTTGGGTTGGGTCGATTAGGGCTCGAAAGAGACGCCACGTGTTGCGGCTGGACATTTGTCGCGCGGCCGTGTTACATCTATCCACCCAGTTGGAGTCGGCGAGTTGAGCCGCGTACTCTGCCGCTTTCTGGGTAAGCTCGTCAATTCGAGCTTTAAGCTTTCTGTTATGTTTCTGGCGCCGCCAACGGCGGACGAGGCTGCGACGGGCTTCCCAGAGGTGTAGAAGGTGGTTATCCACGTCCGTGACCGCCTCTGAGAGCTGGATCTGAGTTTCATGCGAGCAAAGGTGTGTCAGCAGCTGTTGGGACCATGCCTGGTATCCTTGCTCCGAAATGGGTGTATTATCAAGTGTGTGAAAATTTTGCCTGAATTTCGTCCAATCTGTTCTCCGGCGGAAAATGTCCAAAGGAGATGTCGCAGTGGCTCATATATGCAAGCAATAGTTTCGGCTCAATTTTGGTGCTCATATTTTGGCGTTTTTAACTCTTTTCATGTACATTATAGATGGCAGCATACAAGACAGATCTTCACTGGGTATAAAGAGATTTGAGCATCAGTTAAACATTTAAAACGAAGTGATGCGAGAACATACGTTGCCACTGACTCAGTGTTCAAAGGGCATTCAAATGGATCCTTTCCTTCTCTTGGCTTTCACCACGCTTGCTATTCTACGTGCTCTTCTCAGAAAAAGAAGAGGAAATTATACGTGTCCTTGCATTTCAAAACGGTGAAACTCGTAGTCGAATGTATCTACCTAGAGCATCTCAGCGTAGAGGGCAGTGAAAGAAAAAAAAATTGAAGTTCCCACGACCCGTGCTGGAAGCATTGCTCCTCACGTGTGCAGAGTAAAGAAGGCTTTTTTTACTTCATTTCTTTAGTAGCCGCCGCTAAATAGTTTGTTCTGTTTGAGCTGTGAAAAATATCGTACAGTCGTCTGCACCTGCAAATGGTGTGTCTGTTTCAGGGTGACGTCAAACCCTTGCGTGCTCTGGATCCCACACATACATATGTAAGATGGCAGTGATCTTTCTTGTATCTTTTTTTTACGAAAACTTCCTTCTAATAGTCAGTCGAGTTCAGGGAAGTGAGGTACACTCTAAACAGAAAGGAATAAAAAGGGAGTAAGTTGTCCTCACTTCCTTTTATAAAAAGGAGAGGGCGTTAGTGAACAAGTTATTCCCTTTTCACTCCTATATAGGTGTATTAATGTTTAGAGTGTAGGGTAATGTTATCATATCTTACGCGGGAAGATCTTCCCGTGTCGCTTCGCGAGTACACCATGTCGCAATTCCCACAATTTACATTTCCAGGGCCAGGGTTCAACAACCAGGGCTGCAGGCACACGCTGCTAATATTTGCTCCACGGCGACAGTTTTTTTCTATTTATTTGTTGAACTGTGCATTTTCATAACTGCTTTCTTTACCCTCTCTCTTAAGCAACAGTCGGTGCACAAACGCCACTCAGGAAAAAAAATGGAACATAACGACGTCTTCTATACATCTTAGATAGAGCAAGTGCTACATGCGAGAACAAAATACTACACGAGCAGTTTCGGCTACCTGTAGCCTTGTGTAGGCTACACAATTGTGCATGCCTTGCATAATGGGCTGAAGTCCTCCCACGGTTTTTGGAGATTCATTCGTCGTTGTTGAAGGCAATAAAACTGAATTTGAACGCAATTTTTGGAGTGCAGCGGTCCCGGTCTATGATATCTTCATTTATTGCATTTAGAATTTTTGCTCTTTCGTTCTTCTACAGAGGGTGGTGGTGGTGAAAAACATTTATGGGCAATTAAATTTTTTACAGAAAGGTGATTGGGGTAGGACCCTATTGTCCCTTACCCCTCACAATACTGGGTGGAGCCCCTATTTCGGTGGTGGTGGTGGTGTAAAACATTTATTTATACTATATACAGAGGTATTGCTTGGACCGTGCCTGAAGGGCCCGGCCCTCACAATCACTAGGAGGGATACCTAGTTCGGGACCCCTGTGGCCTCCGCGGCGGCCCGGGCTCTTGTCACCAGGGCTCGTTGGTCCTGGAGAGTTGAGCAGCCGAGCAGGGCAGCCTCCCAGTCCTCTCGGGTGGGGTGGGGTGGGAAAGCAGGATTGGCAGGGCATGCCCACACCATGTGATACGTGTCCGCAAACACTTCCCCACAGTGTGGACACTCGCCCGAAAAAGCCGAATTGAAATGTTTGAGCACTGCCGGGCACAGTACCGTGTTGGTGTAGAGGCGAAGTAGCCAACGCTCCTCTGCCTTATTGAGGCCTTTACAGGGGGGTGGGTATCGGCCGTGAGCGTTTTGATACAGGAGAGAGATCTCCCGAAAAGTGATAGCCGGATTAAAATCAGTAGCCGGATCAGGCGGCGAAAGAGGCGATGCCCGGTGGTTAAGCGCGCGGGCGGTAGTGTCCGCTACCTTATTTCCCTCTATCCCCGCATGTGCAGGGGCCTAGATGGTGGTGCGCCGGGTTGGGCCCCATTGGCAAGCAACGCCGCCCGCGTCCGTTGAACCAAGGCCTTTTGGCTCTTTAGGTCTTGACAGCCGAGCAGGGCCGCCTCTCAGTCCTCTCTGGTGGGGTTGGGGTTGGGGGGGATAGATGGGTTTTATTGACACGCACAAACCATGTGGAAGGTGTCAGTTCTCAGTATCGACTCTTTCAATTGGTTTTGCCCGTACCTACTTGGGCAAGTTCATACTGATTAAATTTAAAAATCAATTTTGACAGCACCCTGAGAAAATGTGAGTCAAAATATGCTCAATAAAGAAAAGTGTTTTCCACCTTTGTACAAGATCTGCCACCCTCTGTTCGTCCCAAATCAGAGGGTGGCAGATCTTGTGCAAAGGTGGAGAGAGAGAGAGAAAACTTTATTTCAACAGGAATTCGGGGTACGCCCCATGGTCCCCGCACGACCCCCCTGCCCTCAAGTGTTTATGTTCCTAAGGTCCATAACACTGGCAGCACGGCCGGTGGCGATGGTCTGCAAAGCCGGGTCCTCCGAGCGCAGCAGGGTCTCCCAGTCCTCCCAGGTCTTGAGATTCTCTAGGTCCCGCGGGGGAGGGTCCGCCGGGCAGAGGGAAAGGATGTGGAGGGAAGAAGCGAAGGGTTCTGGGCATAGAGCGCAAGCAGGAGTGGGGAAGGAGGGATGATAGTGGGTTAGAGTAAGGGGTGAGGGGAGAGAGTGTGTCTGCAGTCTGCGCCAGAGCGTTGCTTGTTTATTATCTAGGGAGGGGTGGGGCGGGGGGTAGAGCTGGCGTGAGGCTCTGTATGCCTGAGTCAGCTCACTGAATGTGTGCATGCGCTCCTTCATGAATCCCCGATCCGAGGCCACCTGAGCCCGGTTGAAAGAACCTCGGGCTAAAAGGTTGGCGGCCTGGTTTCCGGGATTCCCGGAGTGCGCAGGCACCCATATCAGCTCCACTTGGCGGGGCGGGGACAGCGGTGGTTCTTAGGCCGGATGAGGAGCAGTTCGGACTTCTCTGGGGAGCAAGACAGTCCGATGGTCCATGCGTAATTTTGGGTGAGGGTGGCTGCTTCCTGTTAGGTGTTCTCTATGTCGCCGTCACTGCAGTGGGTGGTCCACAGGGTGAATACGTCGGCATAAAGAGTGAACTTGAGGTGGGGAATAGTTGCCAGTTTTCGGGCGAGGGGGATGAGGGTAATGTTAAAGGTGGAAAACACTTTTCTTTATTGAGCATATTTTGACTCACATTTTCTAAGGCTCGTAGGTATAAACGCCTGCATCTCAGATATTTTTTTTTCTGAAGGGTGCTGTAAAAATTGATTTTTAAATTTAATCAGTATCAACTTGCTCAAGTAGGTACGGGCAAAACCAATTGAAAGAGTAGAGGCTAACAAATATAATACTTCATGATTGCTACCTATCGGTGAGGGTTTCACGGGAATCATGTAGTATATTTTAAAATTTGATTTTTTAGTTTTACTGCGTAACCATAATGTCCGAATGTTAGCTTGCTGATTTATCAGAAATGCCGCAGCCAGAGAAGTTCAATAGTTTAGGTTTTATGTCGACACTAAAAATGTATTCTAAAGGTATTTAACTTTCAACCATAATTGGAGCTCCTTATCAACATCAGCTACAGCTGCTCTAGTTACTTCACAAAAGATAATACGCGTTGGTGGGACTCGACAATGCACTGTCAAGGAAAGCACCTCACGTGGTACATATTTATTTCTTCTATGCCACCCTCGTTTCATGAAACAGCAACGACACTGTGCTGCGAATACGCATCCCGTGACCTAGCATTACGCGATTTGATTAGAGATGACCGTCCCCTTAATACTAACGTTTCAGCACGAAGGTTCTTTCCTTATGAGAGAGAGAGAAACAAACCTTTATTTGAAGAGGAATTCGGGGCACGTCCCAGGGTCCCCGCATGACCCCACCGCACTCAAGTGTTTATGTTCCTAAGGTCCATAACACTGGCAGCCCGGCCGGTAGCGATGGTCTGCACGGCCGGGTCCTACGAGCGCAGCAGGGTCTCCCAGTCCTCCCAGGTCTTGAGGTTCTCTAGGACCCGCGGGGGAGGGTCCGCCGGGCAGAGTGAAAGCATGTGGATTGAAGAAACGAAGGGTTCTGGGCATAGGGCGCATGCCGGAGTGGGGAAGGAGGGATGATAGTGGGCTAGGGTACGGGGTGAGGGGAGAGTGTGTGTCTGTAGTCTGCGCCAGAGTGTTGCTTGTTTGTTATCTAGGGAGGAGTGGGGCTGGGGGTAAAGCTGGCGTGAGGCTCTGTAGGCCTGCGTCAGCTCGCTGAATGAGTGCATGCGCTCTTTCGTGAACCCCCGATCCGAGGCCACCTGAGCCCGGTTTAAAGAACCTCGGGCTAAAAGGTTGGCGGCCTCGTTTCCGGAATTCCCGGGGTGCGCAGGCACCCATATCAGCTCCACTTGGCGGGGTGGGGGTGTATCGGGCGAGTCCAGTATGCCAAAAGCAGGGACATGGACTCGGCCTCGAGCAAAACTTAGAATCGCAGTTTTCGAGTCACTTAAAGTGTACCGGCCTTCCGTGCGGGTGATAGCAAGTACAATGGCGGCTTCCTCTGCAGCCTCTAGGGAGGTGTCTGGAGGGAGAGGTAGTGTGAGGAGGGCGGATAAAGGAAGGAAAGGAAGGAAAACTTTATTTTACTCTAGTCCTTTTTCCTGCGGTTTGGGAGCATCTTCAGAGACGTTTTCTCCTTGATTTTACCCCCAGGAGTCTTCTCTGTCGAAGTCGTCCGCCTCTAATCAGTGGTCGGTTGCCCTCAGTCCAGGGCTCCGCTGGCCACTGCCGCCCGTTGAGCTCGCTGTACCAGACCTTCTTGGTCTTCACAGCGGTCGCTGGACAGCAGAGTCTCCCACTGCTCCGCACTCGGGTTTTGTATTTTGGGGACCACGTCTATCTTTTGGCAGGCCCATGTGATGTGATAGAGAGTAGGTTTTCCGTCGCACCAGGGACATTTGTCCGCGTATATGGTAGGGTGCATTTTGTTTAGTATATGTAGGTTTGGGAAAGAGCCTGTTTGTAATTGTCTCCAAGTGACAGCTTCCTCTCTGCTGAGAGATTTGTGCGGTGGGGGATACCGCAATCTTCTGCCTCTGTAGTTTTGTAGTATGGCCGAGTAATCCCTGGGTGCTGGCGCGAGTTCCGCGGGCTCATCGGATGCTCGGAAAGTAATGTATCCTCGAGCTATCCTGTCGGCCTCTTGGTTCCCTGCCACCCCCGTGTGCCCCGGTACCCACACAATTTTGTGTGGGATCTTGTCGCTTTGTTCTTCCTGGTTTTTAATTCTGTCGCTCGCTGCGAGGAGTATACGGAGCGCGTGACGACCTATCCTGCCATTCATGTAATTTCGGCAGGCTGTTTGAGAGTCGGTGAGTATTGTTAGCGACCGCCCGGTTCTATAGCCCTCCGCCACCGCTAGAGCAACGGCTACTTCCTCGGACTCTGCAGCTGTGCAGCCTCGGAGAGACGCGCTGGTCATTTCGCGTAAAGACGAATCGACCACCGCCGCCACAGCGATTTTGGTGTCTCCTCCTCTCCAAGACGCGTCTGCATACACGGTCGTGGCTTGAGGAGCGTATGTTCTTTCGATGAAGTCGGCCCTCGCTTCTCTTCTGCCTCGATGGAGGTTGGGATCCATGTTTTTTGGTATTGGCGCTACCTTGAGGGTCTTGCGAAGCTCGTCGGGGATCGTTGCCGTCCTCGTCATTTCTCGCATCTGCTCACGGTATCCGAGCCTCTGCAGGAGCGCTCTTCCAGTCGTTGTCTGCAACAGCCTGAGTTTTTGCGACTCAAGCTGCGCCTCTCGTAGCTCCTCAAAGGTGTTATGTAATCCCAGGGCCATGAGTTTTTCGGTTGACGTGTTGCGCGGAAGTCGGAGCGCTGTCTTATACGCTTTGCGTAGCAGGGCATCCGCTTGTTGTATTTCGTTTTTGTTGAGGCACTGGTAGGGTAGGCTGTACGTGATTCTACTAACTACAAGGCTTCTGACTAGTTTGAGTGTGTCCTCTTCACGCATGCCATGTCGCCTGTTGGTGATGCGGGTGATCATGCGTGAGACTTGTAGTGTTGTTGCTTTGAGCAGGGTAAAAGTGTGAGTACTGCGCTGGTTGGATTGAACCCACATGCCTAAAATTCTTATTGTTGTCTTTTCGGGGATGGGTGTCCCGTCAAGGTAGACGTTGAGTTTTAGGTCCTCGTTGGTTGGGACGGTCCGGTTTTGCTTGCCTCTCCAGACTCTCAGCAGTTCCGATTTCTCGGTCGAGCATGCGAGTCCTCTTTCTGCGAGGTATTGCTCTACACAAGAGGCCGCTTGCTGTAGCCTTTCTTCCTTCTCTCCGAGACAACCCGTGTTTGTCCAGACTGTTATATCGTCAGCATACATTGCATGCCTGATGCCTTCGATGTTCTCTAGTTTTCGAGCTAGGCCTATCATAGCTATGTTGAAAAGTAAGGGGGAGATAACTGACCCTTGGGGTGTTCCCTTATTTGGAGTGCGAATTTTGTCCGATCGAAGGTCTCCTATGCCGATGGTGGCAGTTCTGTCGGACAGGAAGGCTTTGACGAAGCCGTGGGTTCTGCGCCCGCAATCCAGCTTGTCTAGGCCCGTAAGGATCGCTTCGTGGCTGACGTTATCGAATGCCCCTTTGATGTCCAGGGCCATTATGACATTTTCTCCCGTCCGAGGTACGTTTCGCAGGACATCTTCTTGTATTTGGAGGAGAACGTCCTGCGTCGAGAGCTTCGCTCTGAAGCCGAACATGGTATGTGGTACACAGTCGTTGTCTTCCATGTAATTTTGCAGTCTTAAAGTTACCACCCGTTCGTAAAGTTTGCCAAGGCACGACGTGAGTGATATGGGCCTGAGGTTTTCAATTTGTAGCTTTTTACCAGGTTTAGGTATCATTATTACTTCGGCGTGTTTCCAATCTTCGGGAACCGTCTCCGCCTCCCAATGTTTGTTAAGAAAGCTGACGAGCTCTTGTATGAGGTCGTCGCTCAGGTTGCGGATTAGGGCGTTGTCGATTCTGTCCGCTCCGGCTGCCGTGTTTCTGGTGGTGTTTCTTATGGCCGCGTAAACCTCTTCCACAGTTATGGGGCGGTCGAGTTTCTCGTTTTCGGCTCCTCGATACGTTCCTTGGTATCGCGGGGGGTTGTGATCGCCGAAACATTTTTCCCGTGCCTTCTCCAGTAGGGTGATGTCTGATCCCTCGAAGGAGTGGATGAACCTGTGGATGGCTTTATTGTTTTCTGATTTTATTTTGGTCGGATCGATTAGTGCTCTTAAGAGATTCCAGGTTCTGGCCGTGCCTAGAGTTCCCCTAAGCGAGTCGCTGAGTTGGTCCCAATTTTGTTTCGCGAGTTGCATCGCATATTCTTCCGCCTTTGCCGTAATTTCTGCTATCTTTAGTTTTAGTTTCCTGTTGTGTTTTTGCTTCCGCCATCTTTTGGTGAGACTGCGTCTCGCTTCCCATAGTCTGAGGAGGTGGGCGTCTACTTCAGGCGTTGCTGTCGTTCTCCTTAGACTTTTTGTGCATCGTTGTCGCGTTTCTCTCAGCATGCCGCTCCATTCCTCCAGTGATTGGATACCGCCTTCAGATTTGTTGCAAGCCCCGCGAAACGCGTTCCAGTCAGTGATTTTCGCCTGTCCAATCTGGCGTCTTATGGTGTCGGATGCTATTCGTGTCCGGAGGATAAAGTGATCGCTGCCTAGATTTTCCATCATGTTTTCCCACTGTGACTCCCTGCTCTTCCTTACGAAGGTGAGGTCCGGGCATGTGTCCGTGCTCACGCTATTTCCGATTCTCGTGGGGGTCGCAGGATCTGTGATTAGACTGCAGCCAAAGTACTCCGCTACTTCCACTAATGTTCTTCCCTTGATGTCTTGTTTCTGGTATCCCCAACTCCTGTCCATGGCGTTGAAATCTCCTACGATGATGAGTGCATTTTTTTTGGCCAGCTAGTGCGCTCCATAGAACAGTTCGAAGAGTTTGGCTTTTCTTTGTCTCGGCGGGCTGTACACGTTAAGTAAGAACGTGCTGCTTCCCTGTCGCTTTTTCGGAATAATTTCAACAAGCGCGTGCTCGATGTCGGTGTCGGCGATGGTATCGTGCCTGATGGCGGTAATGGTTTTGCTGACTAGGACGGCCGCTTTACCTTCGTTTTGACTCTCGTAAACCTCGTACCCTTGTAAGGTCGGCTTGATTCCAGTCTCTTGGAGCGCAATTACATCAGGAGGTGTCAGTTGTGTGTTTATATATTGTTTTAAAAGGGCCTGCTTTTTGCGGTAGCCTCTGCAGTTCCATTGCCAAATATCTAAGTGTTCTTGTTCTTGCCGATACGTATTGATCATGTTTACGCGTCACTGCTGTTGCCTTGTTCGCTTGCGAAAGCTGTTAGCGCTGGACGGTTGTACGCTTTTTCCCTAATGTTTTCGGTATGTTTTTGTTTTCGAAAAGCGCTTCTGATCTCTGCGATCTGCCCTTGGAATTGATAAAGAGAAATCTGCCACAGCATTCTTTCAATTTATTGCGAAACAAATAGCGCAGAAGTTGGAAATACCAAAAACGCAGCTTGCCAAATCAGACTCTGAAGAGAAGTTTATTGGACTGATTATTCATACAAAGGGACCATAGTCCCTCACAAAGACAAAAACACCAAGGCAGCGACTAGTGTCGCTCGGTACAAAAAAGCTATGAGACAAGAGCACGACGGCGACTGCTGCCGCCGTTCACACAAAATCATTCACAGCACAAAATGTTCAAAGGGTACATAATGTCCAGGCATCGCGGGGAAGCACGCTCACTGAATACGATGAACGCGCACCGACACCGCGCACCACACACTCAATACGGCAGGAGCCGCACCGTCACGCGGCCCCCGCTGGCGGCGATGAAGCGGGTGCTCCACCGCCGCAGGAACTCGTCTTCTGGGAGGGTCACATGATCTAAACACGCCTAAATCAGCAAACTCAGAAAAGGGAAAAAATGCTTGAAGGAGCGATAACGCACTAATATGCAAGCCTGAAATCAGAGAATGGAGCGCTCATTGCAACCTAGTAATCAAACCTGCGCGGACGAATATACCGTAGGAAACATTAAAAACTCGGAATGAATAAACTGGCGTTCAGAACATCTTGAACTGTCTGCAGAGTGATTCAACCATGGTTTAGTGTCTCGATCGCTGTACTTCTAGCCATGACCTATTTTCTGAGTAAAAACACAAAAGTTGGAGAGCCGCCCTGACGTCTTCCTTCCTTACTTCTTTCACTCCCTCCATTCTCTCTTCCATTACGGCGCATTTCAGGTGTCAACCGAGATGTGAGAGAGATACTGCGGTATTTTTTTCCTTACAAAAACAAAGCCATGCTTCCCTTAGAGTGCAGTTCGGATGTCCATCGAAATGTGAGAATTATTGCGCCATTGCCTTAAAAAAAAATCTCTGCCTCTCCCGTAACCGAGAGTAGAGTAAGCATGAAATGTTTACGGGCCTAATGCAAAGCCACCTAGACACTTTAGAGAATTCAAGATGGCGCTGCCTAATGTCATCTCGGTGGACACCCGAACCGTACCGTACAGGAAGGGAGGAACGCCACCACCCGTTCAGCGCGATGCCTTGCCATTTGAACGCAAGGTTTTTTTGAGGAAAGGAAATGGTGCAGTAATTCTCTGCCATCTCGGTGGACACCCGAACCGCACCGTAATGGAAGGGAGGAACGCCACCACCCGTTCGGCGCGATGCCTTGTCCTTTGAACGCAGCGCTTCTCCCCCGGGCCCCTGTGCGCCTGCGCGGCTTTGCTTCGATGCGCGAAGCCCCTAAGAGATCACGTATGACAACGAAGTGTATCGTGACATTTATGTGCTTTTTGCACGCGTTATTAGAAATCGGAAATGATAATTCCGTGCATTATCAAACGCACAGCGACTGATATCTTGATAAACATTGAGAAGGCACTGGCAGCAGTTATTTTTTGTGACTCCTTTGGAGATCAACCGGCGCTTGCATGCCGGTCGCGTAGGAGGGCTTAGAGAGTCTCGTTAGATCTCGTTAAGTCTCGTACGGTGCCCGGATGTTCTCGTTTCAGAGCCCGGATGAGTGGATTTCAGTGCCCGGATGATGGCTCTCGGTCTCGGCGTGACGTCACCACACTGCCGACAACGGGGGCTAAAAGCATTTCATGCTAAAACGTTTATCAATTTTTACAGTAGGCGTTCAGAGGCGCGCCTTAAATTGGCTTCATTGATTTTTGAGGAAAGGAAATGGCGCGGTATCTGTCTCGCATATCTTGGTGGACACCTGAACCGCGCCGCAAGGGAAGAGAGGAAAGTGGGAGTTAAAGAAGAAAGAGAGAAAGAGGTGCCGCAGTGGAGGTCTCCGAAATAATTTCGACCACCTGGGGATCTTTAAAATACACTGTCATCGCACAGCACACGCGGGCGCCTTTGGCGTTTCGCCTCCATCGAAACGCGGCCGCCGTGGCCGGTTTCTAACACGAAAACTCTGGCTCAGTAGCCGTGCGTCCTACACGGACATTTTAGAATTTATGCTTCTCTGAATTATGTTCACCGCGGTTGGGCTCCAACCCACCACCATGGCATCAAGAACCGAGTGCTAAAGCCATTCAAACACCACAGGCACAGGAATTTTTTTGTTGTTGCGAAAGCAACACTACGCCAGCCAGCTCGGCTCGTCGCATGGTCGCCCTTCAGCCGTATGCTGTGGCCCAAGAACGACCTTGAGCCGCCGTTGCCTAGCAATACCGCAGCCGCGCTCCAACAGATGGCGTCGACGGCGTCGCCGCTCGCTCCACCAGATGTGCTCCGCTGGGGTAGAGGGACAGGAGGTGTCACCTCACGCTTCGCCTCGTTTTTTTCAGCCAGCGTCCGCTTCGGCGGACACGGTTGTTGCGACGCGCGTCTTTCTTCTCTCTTTTTCTCTTTCCTCTCATCTTTCAACTCTCTTCTATCTGCACGTGGTAGCGGTGGTGGCTCGGCTTGAGCCAGTCGGCAGGCCCGTGCACTTTCCTTTCCATCATTCTCTCAGTCGCAACAACAACAGTGGATTCTGATCTTCCCTCCCGGCGCGGCTACGGTTGCTTATCTGTTTTTATAGCCAGCGTCTGCTTCGGCGGATGTGGTTGCTGCTGCGACGCACGTCTTTTCTTTCCTTTCTCTCTTTCCTCTGATCTTTTACCTCTCCTTTATCTGCACGTGGCAGCGGTGGTGGCTCGGCTGGAGCCAGTTGGCAGGCCCGTGCACTTTCCTTTTCATTCTTCTCTCAGTCGCAACAACAACAGTGGATTCTGAGCGCGGCTTCGGCCGCTTATCTGTTTTTTCAGCCAGCATCCGCTTCGGCGGACGCGGTTGTTGCGACGCGCGTCTTTTTCTCTCTCTTTTTGTCTTTCCTCATATATTTCAACTCTCTTCTATCTGTAACAAGGTACCCATGTGGGCTAGTTGGTGTACATCAGACATAACTTCACCAGCTAAAGAACGAGACACCAGGAGAAGTGTTGTCCTGTGTTCTTCTTCTCCTGGTGTCTCGTTCTTTCGCTGGTGAAGTTATCTCTCTTCTATCTGCACGTGGCAGCAGTGGTGGCTCGGCTTGAGCCAGTAGGCAGGCCCGTGCACTTTCCTTTTCATCCTTCTCTCAGTCGCAACCAACCAACCAGTGGATTCTGGAGAGTATCTGTTGTTTCAGCCAGCGTCCTCGCTTTGGCGGACGCGGTTGTTGCAACGCGCGTCTCTTCTTTCCTCTCATCTTTTAAATCTCCCCTTTCTGCACGTGGCAGTGGTGGTGACTCGGCTTGAGCCAGTCGGCAGGCCCGTGCACTTTCCTTTTCATCCTTCTCTTAGTCGCAACAACAACAACAACAGATTCTAGTCGTTATGGAGAGCGCGAAAGAGAGGCAGCAATGAAAGAACGAAGCGAGGAAGAAACACGCTCAATTGCGTTCGAAATTCATCTAGGGTTAACCAGAGCTAATCTACAGCGAATTTTTTCGCTTCACAATTATGTTCGTCGTGGTTGGGATCCAGCCCACCACCATAGCATCAAGAGCCGAACGCTGAAGCCATTCAAACACCGGAGGCATTTCAGTTTCGTGAACGAATAGTCTAAAAAAAAGTAGAAGTTTAATAAACTTCAATAAAGTCGACAATTTAAGGCAGTTCTACGAGTACAGCGTTAGCGGTGTTAAGGGTGGATGTTTTATTGTTTACATTGCAAAAAAATTAGCTATACATACCGCTCTACTCGCGCAAACAAAGCGCGCTAAATGCAGATGCGTCGGGTACCACAATAGAGCAGGCGGATTCCGTTTGCGGTCGCTGTCGATTTTGCATTTGAGTTGCGCGAAGTAAAAAAGAAAAAGAATTGCCGACGAGTACGTTACTTCCTAATGCGAAATTTGAGCGCAGCTCATCAGCTGTTTCAGCCTTTCGATAGATTGAGGCAAAGAATTCTGGCAAGACATGTATGCACAATTACAGACAACTTATTTTTCACATTTATTCCTCCTTCAAAAAACACTCCACTAACGCTTCTTGCTTGTCATGAACCACGGCGGCTGCATGGCAGTTATGCGTTTCGGCTCGGGCGATGCACATATCTAGATCCGCCGCCACCGATCCGGAGCTCTGATTGCCGCCGTGCAGGGGCGGCATTGGAAGAGGAGCGAAGAGAGCAATTAAGTTATCGGGACGGCGCAGGAGGCAGAGCGTGGGCGCATAGTAACGTTGCGCGGCGAAGAGATAGCAGCGATGGTCGCTCGCCGCTTTTGCGCTGGAACGAAAAGAACTCAATGATGTAAACGTTATAAAAATAAAACATGATACGTTGTCAGTAATTCATGCATTTGAGGCCCAAATTCCACTAGATTTAAACTAACGTAAGCTAGCCCTAAACCTAGCAATCAATGTATCAGTGTAATGTCCTTATTTCTTTCTGAAATTTTTTGCTCATTTCATCATTTCTTGGATCGCAGAGCTGTGGTGTTCATTCATCATAGAAAGATTACTCTATCATTCCTCTATTTAAAACCTCCTCTTCATTCCAAAGCTCCACTACTAAGGCATACACTTTCTACATACCTGAAACACAGCGTACAAATGGAAGTTCGGAGACCTTATATATTTAAGAATTCTGCAAACACATTGTCAACGTCGCTTAGTTACCATTAGCGTTACGATTTATCGCTGTCACGGCAATCTTAAGCAGTGATTCAGTTCAAGAGAGTCTGCATAAGCAAACATCACATTAACAGGGCGTTTCGGGAGCTAGTTTTGGAGTGCGAGCAATTCTTTTCTCTGTGTTTTTCTACTCCTGTCCCGTTTCAACGTATCTTCTCAGCGAAGCATCTAAGGAAAACATCACGCCAAGCCTAGAGACCCGTCGTTCCACAATGCAAGGTTCCACAATGCACAATAATGGCAAGGTTCCCAAGTAATACACCTGCTGTTTCAAATGTTAAGCAACTTTTTACGTGTTGCATACGTAAAAGATTTCTCAGCAAAACTTGAGGGCTGCCAGCTGTCGCCAGGACCCAGTGATCACCTTGTTTCCCCTTCAAGCGTGGAGGGGCACGAAATCACGCTCGCGTATCCTGGATCGGAGCATGCTTCTCCGCTCTATAGCGTGTGACGTGCTACCGCGCCTTTCTGTTCTCCCTCCATAACCGCTTCTTCCTCCAGCACGTTAGAGAAAGAATTCTCCCAAGCGTGCTTGAAACCTCGGCTCCTCGCTTCTTTCTCGTCGCTATTTTCCGCGTTGTCACCTACGCTTCCATGCAACATTTCTTCTGGGCCAGCTCGTCCGGAAAGAACAGAGCATAAACACGTGTTCTCTGCTCTTTTTTTCTCATACTGTTGTCTTCACCAAAAGTTGTTACAAGGGGTTACTGTGATGTCGTGCTTACCAGCCCATTTATCAAGCTGGTACGCGACCGGTTCTTTTCTTGGTTCTTTCAGCGAGGTATTCCTTCTTTCCTGACGGGTTTCCTGCGTGTATTGTATCTTTTAGTTGAGCGCTTTAGTATCAACAGCCACACGAATTCGAAGGAATGTAAAGCGCCTTCCTTTTGTGGTTGTTGCTGAAGAAGTATATGCTTCGGTGCGAGCTCAAACAAAGCACAGCCACAAACACCGCTCTGAAATCCCAGCTAACAGGAAGAGCTTTTAATTAGTGCAAAAAGGCATATTTCTTAAACAAACAGCTATAGAAGCAGGAACGGCCTTTCTTTGGTTATTTACATTAATCGTTCAATGTGCAAATTGGCCCATTTCTTTCCTGAATTAACACCGCTGCGCTCCGGACGCGGTTAGTGAAATTACTATCATTTTCGATTTCATTACCGACATTCCATTCGTTACGGTCAGGGTCCACTCAGAAAAGTGTTCCGCCTTTCCCAGCGACAAAATCTTTCTTTCTTACTGTTATCCTCTGTACCTTATTTCACTCCTTGCGTGAGAGGTTTTAACTTGGTGAACCACCTAAACCATTAAACTGTGAAAGCAAAAATGTCCACATGAGCCCTTTCTCTTTCACTATACATATATATATATATATATATATATATATATATATATATATATATATATGAAATCAGGGGTAAGCTTCATCCCAAATATAAGTGTGCCTGAAGTCTTTCGCTCAATAATGCAAGAGGCGACAGGCGGCTGAGTCACGTGAGAAGGTCCAAATTAAACAAGACCGTTTTGCTTACAATACTACACGCACAAGCGCATTAAAGGTGCTTTAAGAAGGGCGTAATAAACAAGAAGGGGGTGACCTTCTTAAAGGTCACCCCCGTATGAACACTGCATATTTGAAATTAGCCGCAATATCAAAGTTGTAGCTTTCTTTCGGGGGGGGGGGGGGGGGGGGGGGGGGGGGGGGGGGGGGGGGGGGCTCTCCTATGCCGAATGTTTCTGCTTTCTACTTCATCATTATTTTCCATCTAGCTATAGACTATCTCGAAGTTAGTCTAAAATGAATGTTGATTTTGTCCACAAGACAGGAGAATTACTGCTAGTACAATGATACGTCACAGACTGATCTTAGGCACAGGAGTAGGACTCACAATGTCGATTAGCCTGAAAATGGGTCAGCGCGCTCATAGTGTCTCTTTGCGAGACGATCAGGTGGTATATATTTACAAGACGGCTACAGACAAAAACAAGAAAGACATCTTTTTCAAGAATACTGCTTCCGAGAATAGGACCGTGCATTTGAGTGAAAAAAAAAATGTAACTGAGAAAACTTTGACGCTTTGTAGCTGCTAACTGTACTGTCTGCATTCAAGACACGGAAACCTTAGAGTATTTTGTCATCCATCGCGAGGCTCTATATTGTCTAGCATGCGAGGAAACCACACCGATTGGAGATACAAAAGGCATTAAAAACAACCGAGATGTAGTGAATTTATAGAAAGTGGAAAGTAAGAACAGGACAGCAGTGCAACAATGGAGTTGGCCTGAGAGAGTAGTTAAGCTTAGAGCACCACCTGTGAACCGCCTGAGAATGGCTATGCTGTTCTTATTAAGCATTTATTCATGACACCTGCTGAAGGCTACACGACTGCGTACATCTTTTATTCCTGCTTTATCGTGTACATCTAGTATTCTCCTCCTAAGTTGAGCTATATTCAAATGAGTGCTAACATCTAACCCAGAGGACGGGCTCTAGAGACCAGGGGGTTTTAACAGATTGTTTATTACGCTGAGCATTTGGTTGCGAAGCCCAATCACGTTGTAAGCACTGGATCTGGACAAAGATTTTGCTAAATTTATCTCTGTGCGCTGCTCTATTCGAGTTGCGCGAACTCATGCAACCAAATATTGCTCGAAAAAGTTCACCTGGTTGTAATTTTTAATGTGGGCATTACAGAACACTCAAGAATTGTCAGACACAATAAGTTTTCCCCTGATCGCCCTTGATTCATTTTTTGTTTTACTCTATAGTCTCGAAATAATTTAAACTAGGCTATTTTCTCGCGCAACGCACTCTGCATTGCTCTTTTCTACAAGGGCTGTCCGATGGGAATGAACGGAGTCCCATCTGGAGCAGTTTATTGTACTCAGTTCTCAATTATTCCTTCAACCTTGCCGAATTTTTTGTGTGAGGGCGTATATTGTCTGAACCCTCGAAAAAATCTAAGGCCTAGCGAAACGTCGTCACGAGAATAGTGCGTGGCGTCATTTATTATTCAGTGCGCATTTTCGGCAACTACAGAAACCGCAAGCACACCTGCTTTGTTTGCTACTGTACAGTAGAAAGCGTCGTACTTTTACCCAGGGTCTTGTAAGCTTTCAGAACAGCAGATGCCGTGATCAGTTGCTATTTTTGAACAGTGATGCCTAGCACTTAGCCCATCGCAGTTAGCGATGACTTTTTTCTGAGTTACTATTTACTGCGCCCGAATTTATTCAAGAATGTGCCAAATGTTTATTTACATACTGCTTCAATAAACGACTTAATGGTGCGTGAACAGTTTTTGAGCCTAAACCTAATTTAAAGTAGGAACTTTTTGCAACATTTGCGTGAACGATATCCCTTTAACAAACCTCTATCATTATCACACCTTCAAACACTATATTCTATGTACGCACTAACAGTTGTTCGAAAGCTAGCGAGCTTCTCAGTCACTAGTATTTATTTATTCACAGTGCATTACAGCCCTCAGAAAAGCATTGAATAACGGAGACAATGAACGGCATAAGTGCGAAGGAAATGAATAAAAATACAACACGAAACACAACGCGAAGAAAATAAGAGAAATGTTTGTACAAGGCATAACGCACAAGGCAGAAATTCAGTATTAGTATCCAGTAGCAGAAGTATAAAACACTCACAAACACGGAAATGGACAGAGACTTAAACGCAACAATAAACCGGAAGAGTGCGTGTTAATGTTGGGGTTTAATTTGTTTTTTCTCCAGCAGCCTCATCGATGAACACACAGGCGTCCTTCTGCTCGACTTAGAGCCTATATTCAGTAGGGTGGCTTTTTGGGCTTGTTGGTAGTACATGGCTTCAAAACACTGTAGCGAACGTGCTAATAGTGTGCAAAACTGACAAAGGGTTTTTTTTTCCGGCTTATAAATGTGCTGCTTGAGAACAACAAAGTTTTTTGGAACTTGGCGCTCCTGGTGTTCCTTCCCTTCTTTTTTTTTTCCTCGCCTTTGGTTGCGCTACAGTGCTTTGAAGATACCTATATTGTTGCATACGGCTTTCAGTAATCGTGCTTTATACTGGCCAGTTTATGACAATGGCCATACCAGCGCTGAGGTACGCAGTTCAAGACCAGCCTATTAACCGATGCGAAAGAGCGTAGCGAAAAGTGCAGTGTTGGGCAATAAAGCCAGGAGAGCGAATCTGTAGAGCGCTTAT
This sequence comes from Amblyomma mixtum, assembly GCF_055824585.1. Taxonomy (NCBI): domain Eukaryota; kingdom Metazoa; phylum Arthropoda; class Arachnida; order Ixodida; family Ixodidae; genus Amblyomma; species Amblyomma mixtum. The sequence goes on from NC_143018.1 coordinate 43,396,181, forward strand.
TGTGCAATGTTAGCCACGTGGTTCTCAAAAAAAGCACAGCACAATGAGAAGAATGCAATGACGACACCAGTGCCAAAGAGCCAAGAGAAGCTCTAAAGGAGTCATTTCTGGAGAGCTGCTCTGTTGTAAAAAGCCTCTATGCTCCTTAGTTCAATGTTGTAGCACTCACAACCTTCGATTCTTTGGTCTATCCTTTGCAGCAATGCTTGAGTACAGCTGGCACTTCTAAGGGGTGTATTTTTCTTTTGTTCTTCATTCACGCCTTTGACTTCGCGGCAAAAATAGAAGGAGGTAGAAAGCAAAGTTACCGAAAGGCGCAATGGCGAGGTTCTCTACACCTTGGCAATGTCGAAGAAATTTTGTCCGAGACGACGGAACAAAGACAACCTATCAAGCCAGACATTTATTACACTACCTTTTCGTTTTTTTCGTTCTGCGAGTTGAGATCGAGTGGGGTCAACGACTTGTATCAATGCTTTTGCACCGGGTAAATAATACTTTTGGCTGATTCAGTGACAGAGAAAGCTACTTAAATGACTGCTAAATAATTCTAAATAATTCTGCTAATTACACTGTTTATTTTCCTTCAGATAAACCTGCTTCAGGTCTAACAACCTGTTAAGTTCTGCTTCATAATAAGATTTCTCCTAATGAAACACCAAGCTCTCTACTGGCCTCAAGGTTACGTGGACGGTTCAGTCCAGTGTGTTAATGCATATTCCAACCCAGATTAGTGATGAATATTTTTGTTTGAAGTGTTCAATTTTAAAATCTTTTTAACAATGGCACAAATTCAGCTTCAAGTTATTGCAAACAGATATAGCAACGCGAAAAGTATTAGAGGGAGGTGATCGAGGCCTGGCTCATATCCAGAGGGGGGTGACTGGTGCGTGAGCAAGCCATCGATTGCCTTATCGAAGAAAGAAATCAGGTTTCTGGGCGGTAGCATTGGTTAGCCGCCTTTGTGCTTTTAGGTTTTCTCTTCGCAGGGTGCCTTGTTTTTCCTTACCGCTTTCTCTCACTTCCTTGTCGCTGTTTTCACTACGTTTTTTTTTTCCCTTTAAGGTTTCACTTCTGTTGTTGCCGGGGGCCCCTGGGGTGTTATTTCGTTGTTTTAATTTCACGCGTTTGACTCGGCGTTTGCCACGCTACTTACTTCCGTGTATCAGTCTTTGACACGAGATTACATCTTGTTCTGTTGTTTTTTTCATGATTCATCCAGTTTTTTAAGTAGTTGCACATGTCTTCTAGTGATTATCGGGTTGTGTGATATCCATTTGAGTGATTTTGATGCTGGCATTATATAATCTTTTGGCGAGTCATTACCTTCTTGGACTTGTGATGGCCTGTTTGTATTTAAAGCTCTGCCGTTTTCAATAAAATTTCAGTCGTTAGTTCAGCGCCAGTCCTGTTGGTTGTCTCTCTCTTGTGTTCCCGTTTTTTCGCGCTGCTTACCTTCTTTAAGATCCTCTTTTGTAAATAGTTCTAAATAAATGTTTTCCACCACCACCACCATCGTTGTCTACCCATCTGGGCATGACCACCACGCGTTGCTTGGACTCGTGGATCAAGACTTTTGCCCACCAGCGTTAGATCATTGGCACTACCTGCGTCATCATTCTACATCATCATGCGCAGAGTACTGTGCACCAGGGCTCCAGGTGGCGACACAGTGCAATGAAGCTATAGATGTGCCTCGCACTGGCTTCGTAGTCACTGGGCACGGAAGCATCAGAAGGTTGCGGAAGGTACCTTGATGGTCAAATGTTTAGGGGAATCCCCCAAGGTGGACTAGATTTGTAATAAGGGAGTAATTACTCATTGACATCCACCCGAGCACAGCCATACGGCTACACTGCTCCGACTGCTCCGGTGTAGCGGTGGTCCCGGGTTCGAACCCAGGACCAGGACGAATTTTTCTTTAACTACGAAGTTTCTGAGAAAGCTGTATAGCTTTCCTTTGTAGCCGTATGGCTGCGCTCGGGTGGATGTCAATGAGTAATTACTCCCTTATTGCAAGGTACCTCGATGCAACTGTAAATTACAGGCTGCATTGTCTTGCAAGCTATACTTGCTAGAGACACTTGCCTGTAGTTTTTTACCAAATTTCTCGGCCACAAATCAGCACAAATAGATTAAAGTAATCATTTCGTTTTGCTTTCCTTATTTTCAGTTACTGTTGTGAAAGCATGGAGGAGTGCAGCTCACTGTACCAAAGCATTAAGGAGTACATGGGTTAGACGCTTCGGTAAAAGCGTCATTTGAAAAGCCTGAAAACCCTGAAAAACCTGAAATCGATATTGAAAATCCTTTCACTCTTATACTGCCGGCTGCTTCGTCGCCATTCGGTGAAACAGTCCGGAGAGCACCAAATGACGAGCTGCACTAAAAACGGCTCTCGCGGAGTTCGAAAATTCACGGCATGCAGGTTACTTTCGATATTTCATTGTCTCTATAAGCTAAGCTCGGCGGATTGGCGCGTTACGGCTAAATATATGTAAATCCTCGCTCACTGGTACATAAAAATAAGTTCACTGAGAGCGCACACAATATGGAGATTGATGCTTAATATAAACATCAATACGGCGTTTCTAGTGCCACCCCTTCGTCTCACACAAGTTCCCCAAGCGCGCGCGCGCTGCCACTCAGTCAGAAAAACGAACACTTGTATTCCGGGTTCATCTTTGCACCCGCGTTGCAGTCGAAGGCGTGGGCGAAAGGCGCAAAGTTGGACACCGCTTTGTTGCAGTCGCCGAACGAGCGACTCTTCACTCCACGCCTCGTGCACATGAAGTAGCAGAGCGCCATGAAGAAGATCTGCTGGTCGGTGAACTCCCGCACTATTTGCGGGCTCTGGCCTGTGGAGGCTAGGACCTTCTCGAGCGCCGCGTACGTTACCTCCAGGGCCACGCCGTCCGGGAACAGGTCGTCGTAGCCCAGATCGCGACAGGCGGTCCGGCGGGCAAGGGCAGCTCTGAAGGTATCCGCGAACTTGGAGGAGCCGTTGCCGAGTTCCGCGCCTTCGGGCGCGAAGCTGCCGTCCGGCATCACTCTACGTCCCAGCTTGCCTACGGAACGCACCAGCTGCTGAGCGTACAAGAATCCGAGTCCCGCGTACCGCATGGTCTCGGTACCGTCAGCAGTGAACAGCGGCTCCTGAATAGCGCTCGCCGACACCGCGAGCTCGTTTAGCGCGTGGTCGTAGTTTAACAGGTCCACGGACGTGCTAGGTGGTATGGCGAGGAGTTCTTCGAGTTCTGCGGGGCCACTTTCTTCCAGGGCAGTGATACCGCGAGCCGACCACTCTTTGTACAAAAGGATGGACGAATTGCCCCCTGGAAAGCCCGAAAAGACGCGATCGAGTACCCTCGCTTGTTTCAGTAACCACGAAGGATTCCACAACACCGTCCGTACGCTCCTGATCTTATCGCGAGCAGTCGCCTTTGTGGCATCGTCAAGCCACACAGCGTCCCTGACCATGGCATCTGCCGTCACTGCGATGTTACTAAGAACTGCCATGACGTCTTCTTCAGGTCCATGGTCCAGGTACTTGGCTAGATAAATCGTCGCGCCCACACCCAGAAAAGTTGCTTCGACTTCGGCTGCGCAGATGTGGGAGGTTAGTCCCGGGGCTGCTCCGGGATCGTACTTGGCGGCTAAGAGTTTGGAGTCGGCGAGAGGCGCGAATATCTGCGCAACGCTCCAGCCCAGGTGTTCCATGATTTCGCGCCTGGTGTAGGCGGCAAAAACAGTGCCGATGGCTTTGAGGATGGACAAGCTGCTCACGCTGACCTTATCTTCGTCAGTTATCTTCGCGAACCGCAAGACGGCTATCAGCTCGTTCCTCCATTGTGACGAAGAGAGGTTCTTTGTGTACGTGTCCAAGGAGCCAATGGACAGGCAGGCGGGCCCTTCGCTCGTGGTGCTGTTGCCAACCGCGAAGAGCGTCTCGAGAACGAAGCTGTTCACCTCAGCCGTCCGGACGATAAAATCATCGCTTGGTGGTTTGCCGGCCTTGTCTCGCGTCAAGGCTCCGTAGAACTGCCGCCAGTAGGCGACGTAGACTCCCGACCTTGTCAGCCTGCTGTGGTCTTCCAGAGACGTCGCCACGATGTCGCTGGCCTGGATGTGAACGATCTGTTGGCAGCCTCGTCTGATTTCTCGGCGCAGAGTACGTATGCGGAACCAGAGCGGTAGCTGGAAGTTGTACGCGAGCTTCAGCAATACTCGCAGTGGGCTAAAGGGTTGCTCTGGGACATCGGGCCAAGGGATGCCGAGATTGGCCATGAACTTTTTAAGGTCTGCGACGCTGGTGGCTGAGCTGGAGATGCAAGCTTGGTACATGTTCACTGCATGCTTGGCAGCGGAGACATTTGGCGAGATTTTTAAGAGCAGCTCCTCGAGTCCGTCGAGCCAGTTGTGAAGCAGATCGGCCTTTTTGGACGGGATGTAGTTGGACAAACGGTGGTGCGGCGTCCAGGCCGAGCAGACGAACGTACTAAAGTCCTCGCAAGGGTCCGCAGACATGTTAACCTGGGAAAAATGAGCGTAATTGTCCGGCTTTATATACAGCCTTTGCCAAAAGTAACCAGGATGTCCGGTTTGCTTCTCGCTCGTATATTAAAGCTATTATGCCAGCCCTCAAGCTCTAAATCTCTGTATGGTAAGGAGAACCCCTGTCCTCACCTTCAAAGAACTTTTGATCACAAGGAAAGCCGTAAGGGCTCTATAATATACGGATGAGAAGCGAACCGTGCAGCCTGGTTACTTTTGGCAAATGCTGTACGCCGCCAAAAGAGTACGTAAACTTGCGACAGCTTTCTCTATCAACGAAGCTAAACGCTACAAGCGTGGGTCGTTAACATACAAAGCAGAGTTGGCTTGTGAGGCAACGAGAAAAGCGGAATTTTAGAAGCCGTTGTCTTGCGTCCGTAGGTTCAGCTACAAAGATCTGCTGCTGATTTAAATGGCACATAACAAATAACAAAAACCAAGAAGTGAACTACAGCAAAGTCAGGTGTGAACCCTACACACGCTAGGCCTATGCACGTCTTTTTTGTCTGTTTTTTTTTCTCCGTTTTTTTAAGGTTCACCAGAAGCATTGCACCAGACTTGGCATTCCCGAGTAGTAAAATGAAGCCCTACAAATCTGGTATCTATGCAGTTTTGTTAAAACCTCAATAGAAGACGCTGTAGCGTTAACCAACCGCATCGCGCAGGCACTTGACAGCTAAGAAAGCAACACTCTTCGCACCAACGGTTTGTTTTCATCGCTCAGATTTAGCGCAAGCAAGCGTTCATGTTGGTCGTGTCTTCCTCCTGTGATCGTCTTTTTTTGCGTTACATTTATATTCAAGTATGTGTCACTAACTAGCCCAGCAACAAGTTTTATTGAAGCTACACATCATCCATTTTCTAAACTAGCAGCAATTTGAGCCAGCAGACGAGGCAAAATACCTGGAAATGACAGACAAATCTCGTTCACTACATCATAATTTTTAAAGCACCGTAATGGCACCAGGCTGACTGTGACGACACTGGCAAGTCCAAAACACAGACAAGCGAAGATTAGGCAAGAGACAGCGCAGTGAACATGACGAAGGGAAGCTAAGACACACAAGTGCTGTCGCATCCTTCGCTCTTCGTTCAATCAGTTGCACTGCTCACCTACCTCAGATACGACTTACAATCTAGCAGCAGTATCTGCCATTTCAGCAGTGAGACACTTGATTGCACAAATTTGTGAGCGACTAAACGTACAGATAGAGGCGAGTTCGTGACCCTCACCAAGTGAGAAAGTAACAGCCTTTATGAGTGGAAACAAAGCACTCTTGTGCGGTATCTGATATATCTGCTTCCTATTCTGTTTTTTTTCTTTTGTTAGCGCCAATTCTTTTGATAACTCAACCTAACAACTTTTATGACTGCTTCTATTGCAATCATATGGTTTTTGTTGCGAAAGCAACACTACGTGGGTCGTCGAGCCATTTCGCGGAACTGTGGAAGTGTCATACTGCGCATGCGCGAGGAGCAGTGACGTCCCACGGCGCACAGCTGGCGCGCCAACGCCGTCGCTGCGCGGGTGACTCAGAGGTGCCGCCGCCGCGCTCGCCGGTTGCGCATGGGCAGTAGCGGCGCATAGTTAGCGTGCCGGGGCCGCCGCCGCTGCCGCGCGCTCTCCATCGCCTCTCTCTCTCTCCTCATTGCTTTCGCAATCCTCCAGGTTTTACCAGAGCTAAACCACTGCCAATTTTTATACGAGTATTGTTTGCGTCAATGCTGTGTGACCATGCAGTAATGGTCATGTTGTCCGTCTGGTCAGTTTGACCCGACGTCGTTGGGCTCTTTACAGTCTTTTGCTGCGGCAGTTGAGACAGTTTTGTATGAAACTGTGTGAAATAATTTCAGAAGGAAGACAGACAGAAAAAGAAAGGAAGAACTGAAGAAGGGAGGAAATTCAGTGAAGGACAGGCGCTTACCTTAAGCGGAATGAGCTCCGCGTAGCGAGCACAGGCGGCCGTTTTGCAGAGGCTGACTGCGCCCCTCTTCGTAGGAGGCCCCAGCTGCTTGGACAGCACCACCGCGGCCACCAGAATAAGGACGAAGGCCACAGCCAGGCAAACGCCAGCCCGCGTGACCCAGTGCCAGTACCGCGAGCGTGAAGGCGAGCTGTCCGCCTGGAGATTGGCGTAAGTGGTGAAAGATGGCGCTTGGAGCGAGAAGCTCCACTTCTCCCATGCAAAGCTGAAGGTGAAATAACGCTTGGATTTGACCTCTGCAGGCTCTCTGCAGGTGTGGCTGTGAAGTAATGCAACGTGATTTGTCGTAGCTGTTACCACTCGTTCCGCCGCTGCAACGCCGATGGCTCGCTTTCGCCATTTGTGTCACGTGACTAACCACGTGATTCGCTCTTGCTGAATAAAAGCCAGAGCCCGCCGCCTAGATACCGCAGAGACAGAGCCAGAACCGGTCACCGCGGCGGGTTCTTCGAGTGAGAATTGGAGACACCGGTCTGCTTCTAGCGATCCCTACACTCTAAACACAAATAAGCCTATACGGGAGTAGAAAGGGAGTAACCTGTCCTCTAACACCCTTTTACGAGGGGGTACCCAAAAGAAACCGGGCTAAATTTTTTGGTCGGCAAAGCTCCTGTGGTACCGCGTTTTTCCACTAGGAGCGCATAGAATGAACATTCCAGAGTCAGTAAGCCGAGTGCCGTCGTTGAAGGAGGTCAGACTAGTTTAGGCAGAGTTTTAGAGTGACGACTGTTTTGTGTGAATGTCGTTTTTGCAATGGCTGATTTTCGTGAACAGCGTGCGCCGGTGAAATTCTGATTTTTCTCGGAAAAAGTTAAATGGAAACTCTTGAAATATTAAGAAAGACGTACAAGTACAATGCTATGGGGACAACTCAAGTGTTCCTGAATCGAATCCTGAATCAAAGCAACAATCATGCCAATGGAAAACTTCAAATTCACGTCGCCTCAAGAAAGCTCGTCAGGTGAAACCAAACCTAAAAGCAATGCTGATTTGTTTTTTTCGACGTGAGAGGAGTCCTCCATTGAGAATTTGTTCCGCAGGGTCAGACAGTTAGCCAGGCTTTCTACTTGGATGTTTTGAAAAGATTGGGCAACAGTGTGCGGTGGAAGCGGCCAGATTTGTGGCGGTCGGGTGACTGGTTTTTCCATCATGGCAATGCCCCTGCTCACACAGCCCTGTCTCTACGACAATTTTGTACCAAAAATGGCATGACCCCTGTTCCTCAACCCTCATACTCTCCCGACCTTGCCCCGTGCTACTTTCTTTGTTTCCTAGAATGAACAAATAGGTGAATGGAAAGCGTTTCGCTGATGTTGCTGAGGTGAAGAAAAAAACGACGGAGGCACTGTCAAGCATCACAAAAGATGAATTTAAACAATGTTTTGAAAAATGGAATGAAAGATTCCACAAGCGTATCATTGCAAGTGGGGAATACTTTGAAGGCGATTGAAGGTCTGTGCTTAAAATGTGAACAAATAAGTTCAAACAAAAATAAGTCCGGTTTCTTTTGGGTACCCCCTCGTATAAGAGGGTGTGTGCTAGAGAACAACTTTACTCCCGTTTTACTCCTTTTCTGTTTAGATTGTACGACAAAGAGCATCACGAAGCCGCGTTGGCTAGAGATAAGTCGCGAAAGCGGACTCGTCGAGTAGAAGAAACCGATGAAGAACGGGAGGTACAGACTTTGTCAAAAGTTTAGAGCCCAGGGGGTTCACTTCCAAGCTTTATACTGGGACTCCAGGAGCATTCATGGAAGTCCTATCTGTTGCAGGAGGCAGTACCAGAAATCTTCTCAGGCCCAGGAAATTTGGAGCGCTAGAGATCCATTAAGAACGACACAGTGTGGCTAGAAAGAAAACCTCCTGGGCTTCGAACTTTTGACAAATGCTGTACGTCTGGAGAAGCATCGGCACAGGCAACAAGAGTATCTCAATTGTAAGTTTCGACATCGGCGACTGGTTCGGTTGCCTTTCGTTCCCGGAATATAACCTGGCTTAGCCTAGTTGAGCCACAGCCATTTTATTTTTTTTGCTCGTTAAGCTGGCACATAACTCCTAAATGACAAAACCGCCAAAGTAGACACACGTCTCTGGACTCTTGGTCGCGTGAACGCCTACATTTGCATCTTCACTGTCTAGCGACCCACTCGTTGCGGCGCAGTGGCTGTGGCGTTCTGCCGCCCAGTGGGATCCAAGGACGCTGGCTCGAATCCCCACTCCAGGGACTGAATTTCGATTGAGATGACATTCAAAAACGCTCCACTGTTGTGTTACAGGACCGCAGGTGGTCAAAATTAATCTCTAGCCCTCCACTGAGGCGTATCTCGTAGTCCATGTGGAACTCTGGGACATTACACCCACATACCGCACACAACCACTACTATATCACCCCATCAAGGTCTAGCAGCGAAAAACTGCAGGCTCTTGCAATGAGCCCAAGTAGGAATAGCACTGAAACAAGGTGGAAAAAAACGACACATCACAGAAGCGATAACATAATTTACATTTACCTCGAATCGAAGGATGCGTTCATGAAATATTTTTTGATTGCGGTCAATAAATTCTACTTATTTGTTTATTTATTCAGTCTGGAATCCCATGGAGGGATTTCAGCAGGGTGAAAATGCATTCAGAAAGAAAAAATACAGAATTTGGAGGGTAAATAAAATTAGAAGTAAGTTTCAGCATCATGCAACCAAGAAAAAACGGAACAAGCACACTAAAACATACCGTGGCAAAAAATTACACGCAGCTATATGCCACAGTAAAAACAAGAAAAAAATAGAAACCTAGAAATGACATTAAATGACACTAAACACTTCATTATTTGTGAGTATTCTCCAGTCAATAACCGTACTTGGAAAAAAATGAGCACGTAAAGGTGTCTCGGACGTAATGTCCGAAAAGGGGCTATTGCAAGATTATGAAGTTTCCTTGTTGTATACCCAGAAGAAAAAGATATGTTAGTCAAATCCACTTTTTAATGTCTTAATTACCCGGTATAACAACTTAAGACCCGACACATGATTTCTTTGAACTAATGAAATTAAATCTGTTCTAGCTAGTAACGCGCTTACTGGTGTTTTCCGAAAGGCGTTGCATATACAACGAGAGGGCCCTTTTTTTTTGCAGTTTGTTTTACTGATATCAGTTTGTTTATATACTTCTTTTTTTTAACTTTTACAGGCATTTGTTCAAGCAATGACTTTACCGAGTGACTTTCCCGACATCACTGTTATATAAAAGAAGTAGAAGGGTTCCAAGGACAAAGCCCTTGGAGAGTGAACAGAGAGCGCACTATAGAGTGTTACTGAATACAAGACTGATGGCGATCGTGAAGGTAAACTAATATCCACTTTATGAGCTGAAAATTCTTGAGGATTTCGTCCAATTTAAACAATGGTTCTTTTTTTTTTTGTTAGAAACCCTATCGAATGCTTTTGAGAACTCCATGAAAATGGCCCGTTTGTATGGTTCCGTTTTTTTATTCACATAGCAAAATCGTGGACGCTTTCGGCTAATTGTGTGCATGTTGAATAGCATCTTCAGACTCCGTTTTGAAGTTTAATCTACACATTATGTTAATCAAAACGTTCTGAAAAGTGTTTATGTAGAATATTCTCGAGAATTATACAAACTGTAGAAGTTAGTGGATTCGAATGTAATTAACAATTTTGCCCCATTTTCATGAAGCGGTTTGACTGAACGGCCCTCGTCTCTCAGGGGCGTAGCCAGGGGGAGCGAATGGGGGGGGGGGGGGGGGGGGGGGTGTTTTGTCAGAACACCCACCAAACCGAAATTTTCTGAGCAAATCATTCCCCTTCCCCTTCTTCCTTTCGGCCTTTTTTCGCCCGTCCTATTCACACTGCATCGATATATTAAAATTTAAAAAGGAAAAAAGAAGAGAGTGGGTTTGTTGAAAAAATAGTTTCTCTTCTAATAGGAGGCGGAAGTTATTGCACAAAATAGGCAGTCTTCTTCGCCATCACACGCATGGCGCTCATTTTAACTGCAGGCACAGTTCACCACAATAAAACATATCTTCTCACGTCAGCCTGATTTTTCACCCTTTGCGTTGTCCTCAAATGATCATAAACTATCGCGAAAATAAGAAGTGCGTTTCTTTTAAAGCGCCTATGTGTCCGGGCGCAAGTTAACATGCATGGGGCAGAAGTTTTGACAACCGCCAATCGTTCGCCGTTGGTGACTTTGTTGTAGAGCAGAAGCTTTTGTGTTGTTGTACAATTGGTAAAGATATTGTTAATATCCGCGATTTTTTTTACGAGCGTTTTTTGTGACAAAATTTTCTTTACGAATCAAATCCTCGGAGTCCTCTGTGCACTCCTCTTATGCAAATATTGCAGTGAACGAAACAGCTAACGTTTCGTTCTTTATTACAGCAGAAAAATTACTGAGATATTGTTTGGGCGAGGCTGTCCTTTTTACTTTTTCCGGGGCTTATACCACACCCGAAAAACAATTTCTGGCTACGCCACTGATCCATCTCGGGTACCTTTTCAGAAAACCGCAGGGAATTTCATCACCACCAGAAGACTCTACCGTATCCATGTCCAAAAGCATATTGAAAATACCTGTTTGTTTATTTATTTATTTAGTAAGGAACCCACAGCGCCGTGGCATTACAGTGGGGGGGGGGGGGGTAATGTACAACAAAGAAGCACACATGACACCTCCGCTCGCAGGCAGAGTTACAAGCATAAAACTTTCACCATGTACATCTCACTTCAAAAGAACACATCACAATCACATCACATCATTAAAGAACGAAAGAACGCATCATTTGATGTCACACTCACAACATCGCTTGGTAGTCTGTTCCATTCTCTAATGGTTTTCGGAAAGAAAGACATTTTAAACAATTCAGTTTTTGCCGCGAATTCGCGGACTTTAAAAACATGGTCAACACGGTTGGATCTATAAAAAGGCTCCTGCACATACCTTTCGCGTTCAACCCGAACAGTTGAATAATAAACAGCATGAAACAGCTTCAGACGCAACTTCTTTCGGCGCGTGTCAAGCAATTCCCAGTTGAGTGCATCCTTCGTACGCGATGCACTGTAACGAGCCCCACGTGTGCCAGACACGAAACGAGAGGCAATGTTCTGCACCCTCTCCAACTTATCTTTATCTCTAGCAGTAGGCGGGTCCCAGACAGTGCACGCGTAGTCCAGAACCGACCTGACATAAGTCTTGAATAAAATGTCACGACATGACAGTGGAAAAGTACTTGCATTTCGGCGAAGAAATCCCAAGTTTCTGCATGCTTTAGCAGAGATATAATCGACGTGACGGCGCCAGCTCAAATCAGGAGTAAAATAAACGCCTAGATATTTAAATTCGAATACCTGTTCTAACATTGCGTTCCTAATAACATATGAATACACATCAGGGTTTTTCTTTCTTGTAAACTTCATATGGACAGTCCGCAGCCACCGCTGCGGATGTAGCACAATGTTTGGTATTGGCGGTAAACCTGAAGCAAAATTGGGTAACATGTTTTGTCACCAGCGCAAGATGCATAAGTGCCTCTTGCTAGATTATGGGCACCGCCAAATAATTAGCAGTAGGCTGGGGGAATTAACTGCGAGCCCAGGCTCATTCCCAGGTTTCGGTGCTGACGCATGCTGACGTCTGTGGGTGCCTTACAGGTGAAGTCACAAAGGCATGGTGATGAATCGAACGCGGCTTTCACATCGAATGTCGGAGCAGGTTGCGATAAGCGGACTTAATAAACGCGCATCCTCAACTCCAACATGGCGGCCGCTATTTCATTAGTGCAACCATAGAGGAACCATCAGTGCAACCCATCTATGCACAGTCGCATGAATAGGTGGGAGAGCAGCATCAAGATATCGCCGCGCCCTCTACGGACGGCGCGGGAAGCTGTCGCACTCTGACGACTAGCCGCTTTGGAGCGCGTTTACATGCGTCTGCCTTCGCGACTTTTCGGCATGACCTCCTATACTGTAAGAGCGCAATGCCTATCAGCCCCTGCTCTCGTCTGAGCGTACTTTGTCCAGTTTGAAGGAGTGCAGGCCGTACGAAATGAGGGCGGTCGTGGCGAAGATGGTGGACCTGCGTGACGACTTGCTTGCTTTGCGCACCATGCTGCCACTGCGTCGAGTAGCCGGGGGTCGTCCAGCGTCTGGTGTGCCGTTTGTCGAATTGCTGCCCGATGAAATCGGAAGGGCCTGCACGAAAAGGAAGCCTCATCGTAGACCTGGTCTGACATCGACCAGACAAGTTGCGAACGCGCTTGAGTAAGTGTTTGAGCATTGGGCAAGCTGTATTAGCGTAGAAAAAAAAACTCGCTGTGGCTTAGCTTGGTTAAGCCCGGTAATTGCGAAAGCAATATCCGTACGTACGCCATGGTACAGCTGGTAGTGTAGCTGGTGGTGGTGGTTGTGGTTAGACTTGTGGTGACGCATCGGCTATATAATCCAATGCAATCCAAACCAATCGAATCCAATCCAATCCCATGCAATCTAATCCAATCTATTCCAATCAAATCCACTCCACTCCAATCCACTCCACTGTAATGTAATCTAATCTAATATAATGTAATGTAATCTAATCTAATGTAATCTATTGTAATGTAATCCAATACAATGCAATCCAATGCAATCCAATCCAATACAATTCAATCCACTCCAATCCAATCCACTCCGATCCAATCCAATCCACTCCTAACCGATCCAATGCAATGCAATCTAATGTAATCTAATCTAATCTAATCCAATGCAATCCAGTCCAGTCCAGTCCAGTCCTATCCAGTCCAATCCAATCTAATGTAATCCAGTCTAATCCAATCTAATGCAATCAAGGTGTAATGAAGGTCAATGGTGGTCACCGCCGCGGCACGATGGTGGTCACCGGCCGCGGCACGCAACGGCGTGAAAGTGCAAGTAGTATTGCTTTCGCAATAAAAACATCGTGGCGGAGATTATATACAAAAATCAAAACAGTTTTCACTTTTGTTTCTCCCACCGTTCGCGCTCGCTGAAGCTACAGCCATGCCTCCGTTGTTGTGAGGCTTGAGCCAACAACGTAGGTCGGAAGCAACATGGAAGGAATGAGTGCAGAACCGTTTTGTTAACACCGACCCAGATACTCATCGGCCAGCTGAAAAACGGGTGTGACAGTTAATCAACTTTCGGAGCTGCGATAGCGCAGAGCTACACTCAGGAGAACACCGCAGCATCCTGCTGAATTACTCATTTGGTGCCGCGGCCACAGCGTGTCGATGCTCCGCCTTGATGATGATGACGACATCAACGGCAACTGCGGGAAGCCACGTCGTGAAGCTATCGCGTACACACTAAGTTTAACCGGAGCTAAACCAGCAACAAATTTTTCTTCGTTAACCTTTGCCCTCGGTAACATCAGACGCCCCGAATATACTTAACTCCGGACTTTCTAGCAGACAGTGGCTCGCAGCCCTCTGCTTGCGTCTTCAATGTCAACCTTTTCTCGTTGCGGTCCATTAACCACGGAGGATTAACTTCGAACTGTAATATTGTTGAAGACTCATACGGATGCGTTCACGGAGATTATGGTGGTGTACTTCTAAGCACAAGGTCATAGGTCATGGCGGTGAAGCACAAGGTCACCCAACGGTGTGCCCAGAGGTAAAGGTGACCTTTCAAGGGTTGAGAAATTGAGTTTCACTTGCGTGATGCGGTTTTAGTGCACAGCTTAAGGACCGCAAGTGGCCATACTTCAGCCGAAGCAGACTACAACGTCGTCCCCCATGACCAGATACATGTCGTGAAGTGGCCCGTTTCCTTAATTCTTTTCTGTGCAGGGAATTATTTTTAACCTTTACAGATTTTGTTTAAAAACTTCGAGAGATATGTCGATGCGGTCTGTGCAAGAGGATTGTACAGCAAAGCGGACATTATGTACGTGATATACCTAATTATTTAGACGATTAAATAACAACAATTAGCTGATAAATTTTGTAATTTTTATTTCAGGTAGCAAGATGATATTGCGAAAAAAGACCATCAAAATCGAAGGTCAGCCCAGATTTCAAATTTTCTGATTCAGTAATGTGGTTCAAAATATCGAGCGCCATAAATGCGCATTTTAAAGCTCATTTCGCTGGCCTTCCACCATTTATAAAATGGGGTCGCTCGCATTTTTATTGCAGCAAGTACAGACACCGTTCGGGTATTTATGACGTAGAAGCAGTTAACGTCCTTTCGTTAATTGTACTATGTGCAGCGAAAACTTTTTATATATTTGCAACGCGGGAAAGGCAACTGATTCAATATTTTGAACCACATTGGCGATTAATAAAATTTAAAAACTTGGCTCACCTTCGGTGTTTACTTTTATATTCCCAGTTAATCTCTCCTTTAAAATCATAAATAAAGAAGTTGATTAGTTCATTTTTGTTAACAACTATTCGCGTGCATGGATCGCACGGACGTATCTTTCGCCTTCTTTAAAATAAAAATTTGTGCCTCTCCCGTAACCGAGAGTAGAGTAAGCATGAAATGTTTACGGGCATAACACATTTTCTTCTTCCAACAGGTCAGTACGCTCAGCGTCTTTCGCAGGTTTTTCTTGTTGTTGCGTCGAAGCGATCGCCTGCAATAGTGCGGGCTTACGTAGGCAGCCGCGAACCGTGGCGGCCTTGTCGCTTTCGGGAGCGGCCGCATAATCATGGCGTTGTCGGCAGGGGCGAGCAGTCTTCTGCTGTGGAGTATCACTCACAAAGCGATCGCTTTCCGCAAGACGCTTCCTACCTCTCCTTTCATCAGACTCCATAGCTCGGCTTAAGCAGCTGTCATGGTGGCGGCATTGAAATGCAGGACGATGCAGAAGCGTACACGGACACGACGAGACGCAGGCCTGACAAGAATGTATATGCAGCGCGTTCGAATACTCCGCGAGCGTGTATACATCTGCCTGCTAAAGGGGGAAACTTCATGAGCTGAAGGCCCATCGGCCGGTCTTTTACATGCGTGAGTGTGGGACCACGGCGTCATCCTTGGGGACGGCGCGGAAGCAGTTTTTCCGCTCAAAGCCCTTCTCGCCCTGGAGCTCCCCTCTTGCTCTAAGCGGCCCTCTCAAAGCCCCTAACAGATCTCGTATGACTCTCGTTAAATCTCGTACGGTGCACGGATGTTCTCGTTTCAGTGCCCGGATGAGTGGAATTCAGTGCCCGGATGTTGGCTCTCGGTGTCGGCGTGACGTCACCACATTGCCGACAACGGGAGCTAAAAGCATTTCATGCTTAAAATCGACAAGTGTAGAAAACACGCAATTGAGGACGTGTCTTTAGAGTATCTCCAGAGAGCTTTCAGACTTTCAGGAGGCAGTCTAGAAGCACATGCGTTTTATGATCGCCTATTCTCCGCTTTGGTCCCAAGCCGATCTCAGACAACAAAGTACTGCGCTCTTTGATTTACGTTTCACAGTGGTTCACCTGGTAGAAATTAAACTGCATTTTGCGCGGTGCAATTATTTTTACGCTGCTAATAAAACTTCAGTAATTAGTGTCTCTACGAGTTAATTAATTCATTCCGTGCACATCACAGTATTCTGATGAATACATTTTATTTGGGGTTTCATTCTAAAAAACCTGAAGTTTATGCAGCTACGAAGATAGTAATGTA